>NC_080430.1:61040089-61380089 GCF_028018845.1 Melospiza georgiana
TTTGCTCATGGTTCAAATTTCAGTTTCTGTATCCTTGAAGAGAAAAGGGTAATTCCAGCCGTTGGAAACCTGATCCCTGATGGAGGTGCTCTGCCTTTAATAAAAGTGTTCTGTATAAACTTTTATAAAAGTGTTCTTTAATAAAAGTAATAAAAGTTTTGGAACTGCTGCTTACAAATCCCCTTATTGTGAAATATTTCAGCCAGCCCTTTCTGCAAGTATTTACAGAAAGAAAACTGAAAGGGTTAAGGATAATCTTGATCAGATGTTCAGTGCATGCTGTGGGCATCATGTACTGCTAAGCAGCTGTAACAGAACACAGGATGTAATTTTCATTGTAAGCATATTGCACCGGGATAAATGCAGGAGCAGCAGAAAGGTGACATTGGAGGCTGGTCTGGTGGGTGGTGGTGGCGTCCTTTGGCTCTGTGAAGAGCTGTGTGTAATTCACGGCTCTGTGAAATCACCCGCCCAGCAGCTGTTGACTGAGTTATTATGTGATCCAGAAATCTCCAGCCATGTTTCCCGGACATGGCTGGTAAGAGATGTTAAAAATAGGTTAGAAATTGTTGTAAAATAGTTGATAGACCGTTAAGCATGTACTGTTAGTTTGGTTTTTATATTGTAAAAGGAGTTAAAAGGATAGTTATAAAAAATACGGTACTCAACGTCCCATAATACACCTAAGTAAAGTGCTCCACCGCAAGCGAAACGAGCCAGCCTTACAATGGGGTGTAATGCAATGGGCCAATCAAGCGCCTTAAACCATGCAAATGAAGGATCCAAAAAGAAACCAGTCCAAAGGGACAAAAAACAGGGTAAAAAGGGGCTTCTGACCCACTGAATTTGTGCCTGTCCATCGGGGACATCGCTACATCGCTGCTGAGGCAGACCCAGCCGCCGGCCTTGCAGCGTCCTTGACGGGAGCGCTCCTGCTGCTCGGCCCGTGGGCCCCATGCTTTAGGCTTTCTTTTTCTTATAATAAAAGCTGAAATCACTTTAGTCCGGGAGCCTGCTCTCGGTTTTATCAAGAGATGTTGCTTCCCATGCTTTTTTCTGCTCCTGCCTTGTTCCATTGTCTTTGGATAGCAAGGGTGAAGGAGTATTCACCACTCAGCTCAGCTCCAGAAAGGCAGCAGGAGGGAGCTGGAGGTGTTTGTCCCTGGTGGGAGAGTGAGCAGGGTTTGTTTCTCTGGCCTGGTGGCCTGCTGCTGGCACGCCTGGCACTGCACCTGGGGGCTGTGTTCCAACCACCCCGTGGCCTTGCTCCTCACACGTGCACAGAAGAGCTTTCTGGAAGCAAATAGAGTGTGTGACAGGTGAGGCTCTGCTGTGAGGGCAGGATGGGCAGCCCCTGCGGCACAAGGACAGTCAGCTGAGCTCACATGTTCAGATCCCACAGCCTGGTGTGGCTATCGTCAGGGACCTCGTGGTCCAGAGCAGAATGTGCATTTTCTGCACAGATATTAAACATGGCATGTGCTGTGGTGCGTGATCGAAAGAGCATTTTTCTAAAATACTTGATAAAGAGAGCCTGTGCTGAAGAGGCAGGAAGCTAGGCAAAGGAGGGAGCGGTTCATTGGAAAATGCCCATTTTGCATTTCCAGAAGGTGTAAAGCACTGTGGGTAAAATTTCCTGTGACCAAACTGCAGTTATGCTAATGTTTCCTTCCAGCTTCAGACACAGTTTTTCCCAGAGGAGGCAACTGGAGTGTCTCCCTGGTACAGGCAGTTTAAATTCACCTTGAATGAATGGAAAGCACTTAGTATGGTTGCATAAGATGCGAGTTGATTTGGGCAAATATGGACAATAACACTGGGGAACACTGAGTGTAAGACACATGCTCCTACAGCAAGGTGTGGATCAGTGAGCAATGACAGTAACAAAAAAAAGCCAAGACTGTCGTAATCTGATTCTTTGGCTCTTTCGCTCTTTTTTTTTTTGGGGGGGGGGGGAGAAAAAGCTTGCCCTTCCTCATCTGAAACAAAGATCTTTTGCAAATATGCTCTTAAGACTGGAACCTTGACTGGCAATGGCCTGCTTGCTTCTGTGAGACATTTGTGGAAGAGGAGAGGAGCTAAGAATTATGACAGGTATTTTATGCAGCTTGGGTAATGATGGAAGCCCTCCCACATCAGCTCCATTTAGCGTTCCACATGGTGTTTGCCAGCAGGAGATATTTGGATGCATATTCCAAGCATGCCTAGCAAAAGTCATCTGAGATTACAAGGGCATAGAGGGGCCAGAGGGTGTAAAGGGACACTGCCAGCATAGGTAGCACAAGTGTCGGCTGAGCAGAAGAGCGCTTGGGGATTTGGCCTTCCACAACTGGGGAAGATGTGCAGTGGCATGGGTCCCCAAGGCTGCTCCCACTTTTAGGGTTGGCCAGAGGACACATGAGGATGCTAATTTTCTCTCTGGGATGGATTCTGTATTAAGCAGAAACAAAACCACCTGTAACTGCAGCTCCTTGGGGTTTCAGAAAAGTCAGTCTGCTGTGTTTGTATCTGTCTTGTCTAAATTATCTTCGACTCAAGTATTACTCTTGCAATAAAGATGGTCTTTGGGATCTTTTTTTTTTTCCCCATTCTGCAATCTTTGCTCTTGGTAAGGAGAGGATAAATTTGGTTTTGTTCTGTTTTTAAGTGTACCAGAGATGCTGAGCTTATCTAACAGAAACAAGCCAGGTGTGTGCTACAGTGTGTAAATGCCACCAGGAGCACTTTGTTCTTGTCCTAGAACAGAGAAAAAACAGTTTGGGTGATGCAATGCTACTGACTCCAGGTCACCTGGTGGTATTTTGAATCATGATTAAGCTGTAGTTTCTCTGTCATTTTTATTTTCTCTCTTTGCTTCTTATTTACTCCACAGTGGAGAGAAAATGAGTCAGAGTAGACTAGGAATAGTTCTCCTGACACTTTGGACACTGCATTTGCACCCTCACTTGTTCAGCAAAAAAGCCAGCTTGAGGATCTCCCCAACTGCATTTCATGCCCTGAGGTGGCTCTGGCTAAGATGGAGTCAGCTTTTTTCCAGAGTGGCCCCTATGGTGCTGTGTTTGTGACTAGAACTGTGCTGGCAGCACACCAGTGTTTTAGCCATCACTGAACTCTGCTCGCACAGCATCAAGGCCACCTCTGTTTCTCACTGTCCTGGGGTCACAAGAGGCTGAGAGGGGAAGCAGCCAAGACAGCTGACCGAGGTGATAAGAGGGACATGCTGGACCCACAGCATCACACTCAGCAATAAAAGCAGGCTGCAGGCAGGAAGTTTCTTCCAAAGTACCTGTTGCTCAGACACTGGCTGGGCACCAGTCTCTTAGTGGGTGGTGGTGAGTGGTTGACTTTGCATCACTTAGTTATGTTCTTTTTATTCACTACAAGACTTTTATGTCAACCCATAGTTATTTTTCCCATGGCTTCACCCTGCTGATTCTCTTCCTCATCCTGTAGGAAGGAGTGAATGACCAAGTGGCAGTGGGGGCTTCACTGCTGCCTAGGATCAGCCCACCACCCTCCTTCTTTCCCAGCTCACTCCCCAGTATCAGCAGCTTCTTGTGGAACACAATTGATCCTGTAATTAAGTGAGCATTTTGCCCCTTAGGGGCAAGGGAGGAGTGAAGTGCATGAGAGAGGGAGATGGTACAGAGCTCTTTCTCCATCATGTCAAGAAAGGTCCAACAAAAACCAGCTTAATAAAATAGCCATTTTAGTTAGATGGAATAAAAAGAGGAATCTATCCCTTCTGATGCTGAGCACCATGCATTGGATCAGTGATGAATGGACTCTACATGGTACTTTCCCATGGCACACTATGCAGATCTCATCTGTGGAGACATTCCTCTATCTTAAGAGAAAGCAGCCCTGCTCCTGAAGGTTAAGGTGAGAACCTCTGGCTGCATTGTTGGAGATAGGCAAGCATATGCAGGTGGGCTGGGAGCTGTCTATGGACTCCTCTGATGCAGCCAACTGCTGAGGTGACCTTGATGCCATGGGACACACCAAGGGCATCCCAAGAGCAGGTGGGGAAGAAATAATTGCAGCCAGCCAGACCTGTTTGACAGAAGAGCAGGCTGTGGGTTAAGCAGTCCTTGTTCAACTTCTTACCTGAGTATGCAGCTACACAGGTAAAAAGTTGAACCAGGACTGCTATTTGTTTATTTCTCCACTCTGAACTTTGCCCATTGTTTACAAAGCTGAAATGGTTTGAAGACGGGTTCATGTATCTCTGCCAGCTGTCAGGCTGATTCCTGCTCTGGCATGTTTGCTTTAGGGCTTTTTCTCCACTTGTCTGTGAAGATGGCAGCAGTCCAAGTACAGAGAGGTGTCTAATCATCAACCTCCACGGTCGTGGTTCCCACTCCCCAGTGCAAAGGGATGGGCTTGTAGGCTTGGGCATGTTCCATGCTCCTCATTGGAAGTGCAGAGGGTGTTCCTCTGCAGGCCAGTGGGTGTTCCACTCATGCTGATATTCACTGTTCTGTTTGCAAAGACCAGCTCAGAAGGAGAAAGGAAGAGTGGTGAAAATGTGCAATGCACAAAAATGTATCTCCTGTTAAGGCTAGCTTGATTCTGCCCATCAGCTGCCAAAACAGGGGCTCACCAGTGCTAGGAGGGGCCAGGAGGCAGCTTCTGCCACCAGCTGCAGCAGGGTTGCTTTAAAAAAAATAAAAAAGTGGAGGACAGCTGATTTAGTGATAATATATTATGGTAGGAATGGCCAATTTCAAGACACTTAAGACCCATTTACTTGTTTTATGAACAGTACAGTGAATATTTCTTTTTAATGTCCCCATGGCTGTAGTTGCAGAATGAGATATATAATGTGATAATTGAAGGGAATTTGGCTACCATAGGCATTCACTTTATCCTTTTACTGTGCAATGTGTTCAAGAAGTAACTTAGAGCTTATCTACACTCTAGCAGGGTCTTGCAGGGACTTCATATGCTTGCTTCTGTGCAACAGCATTTCTCTAATGTGGAATATAAAATAATTTTATTACTCATCTTTCAAAATCAATTGACAGGACAACAGACTGACTGGGAGACTTGCAGCAATCTGGTATTTTTGCTGCTGCAGTAATTACAAGTCAAGTACTAACAGCTGTCCTCCTCCTCCTCCTGTAAAAAACTGCAAAGAGAGGGCTAAGGCTTGTCATGGAACTGGTCTATTGGGTGGTTCATTCCTGTGTCCTGTTGGTCCTAATGTCGTCCTGATAGGAATATGGCCATATGGAGCCAAGTGTAGAAATGGGGCTTTGCTTACTTTTTTAAAGTCAGTGAAGCTATTTGCAAAAACTAAACCTTACATAGTAATTTTTACTTCTTCTACCAACATTAAAGTTAAAAGCCCTTTTAAAACATCCCATGTCTGTTCACCATTTTCAGTTTGCTTAAACCACATCCAAAGATACTACAGGAACATTTCCTATCAGATTTCTTAATCTAAAATAAATCAAAGTTCTCGTGATGTTTGGGGACTATGTAGTTACGAAAATGTTAGCTGCTAGAAGCTAGTTCATAACTAAGTGGCTAGAGCTGCTCACATAATCAATTTTAATTCTCCTACAGCAGATGTCCTAAAAAGATTAATTTAGTCTTCAAAGATCTGGTGTGAAACTGTCTGCTTCTGTTTTCTGAATGGGTAATGTACTTCTAGCAAATAGAGGGTTCTTTTCCTAATAGGGGAATTTTGCCATTCTGAGTGAAAAAACAAATACACCTGTTCTTTTTCTCCTCACTTGAAAGAGAGGATTGCTGTCTGGCAGTGAAGCAGTACTGTTTCTACGGTAAGCTCTGCTTTTACATCAAGAGGACGGTCCTTCTGAGCTCCCTCTCAGTTACAATCTCCCAGAGACAGAAATTTGCTTTCATATGAAGCCTCTCAAGGCTCATTCTTCTGTGACTGCACTCAGACCTGCAGGTTGCGGAACGTTTCCTTGATGATGCAAGACTCTCTCCAATCACATGTTATCACCTCAGGTTTATTTCTTCCAGCACACTCTCCTCCTGGAGTCTTGCTGGGTTTGCTGTGGTTGGGTGCTCCTGTACCAGGCAGGATGCTACGCTGGAGGCAGCAAGCACCTCAGGATGGCACCACTACAAAAAAAAAAACCTGAGCCTGGATTTTTAGATATCCTGAGACCTGAAGGGTCCCTTCCTGATGCTGGCAGCTGCTCAGCCTGAGGAGTTCAGCCAGCCTGACATTCCTCCTCCTACTCAGTGTCTGGTGTCACTGGTCAGTTTAGCTTACATCGGTGCATTAACTCCTGAGCAACTAGGATGATTTTAGTGACTGGAACTGAATTGTGTTCACACAGCAACGTGCTGTAATTCGCAGTTTTTACCCATACAGTTTCAAGTAAGGGAAAACAACCTAAGTTTAGGCAGTTGTCTGTTTCCAGTTGAGTACTTTAGAATCTGAATATTGTGCACAATTTGTTATTGAACAGACTTAAGAGCATTCTGGAATAATTCTGGAAGCTAACCTGGAGATCTGGTGGCAGCTTGGGTAGTTTCTTCTACTTAGGTAACCATTACTTCAAAATATCTGTTTTCTCAAGACAATTTCTTCATGATTTCTCAAAATACTTTTATTTACACGAATAAAGATTGGCTTTCTAATCTGGGCTACTCCTATTTTCAACTTGAAAGTTTGTTTAGACCATTGTGCTTAAGGAAAAATAATGTGCTAAGGGCTCCAAGGAAAGCATGTAAAGAAGTTGGCATAACTGCCTGATGATAATGTGCAAGTGATACATGAAATATGAGCCATTAAATCACAGAATGTTTTAAATAATGCAGTTTATACATAATTTGATTGTTATAGTCTCTCTGCGTGAGTCAGACACAATGACATCAGGAACGTCAGGATCCCCATCCAAAAATCAGAGTTCAGAACATCCGCTATGTATTTGTAACTTCAGCAATCAAACTATCAAGTCTGTGTAATGCAATAGAGCTTTGTTCAAGTAGCAGAGCTGCTACTTCCTTGTAGGAAAGCGAAGTCTCAATGTTATCACTGGTCACCTGATCTACATAGGAGGCTGTTTTGGATATTTGTGTGATGGTACTCCAAGAATGTCTTTGACAAATACATTCTGTGGTAATGTGCAGGTTCATGTGCTGCACATATGCTGCAAGAATTGCCCAGTGGAAGAAATGCTTGCAGTTGAGCAAGGTGCTGCTATGCAGGAAGTAAACAAAAGGCTTCTGAAATCCTGAAACAGACATTTCTATTTTTAATTCAGCTCCTTTTCCCCTTTAACATTCACAAAAAAAACTTTTGCAGTTTCTGCTCTAGGACACAAAATCATACATCACTCAGATGCAGGAAAACCCATCTCATTTCCTACCTGTTGGATGAGCAGCAGAGGATGAGCAACCTTCCTGCTACTAACAAGGTAGAAGAAAGCATTAGTAGTATTATGGGGAGCCCAAGGAACAAGCTTTGAGGAGAGCTCTGCAGCCACTTGGACGCATGGTGATGATCCATTCCTTTAAGTGTGGCTGAAGGAGGTGTTTGCAGTGTGCATGCTGTCATTCTCCACACAACACCTGTGTGCAGCACTTGTCCTCTCCTGGCCCAGTGCAAGCAGCAGTAGAGGCTCCCTGGTCACTTTGGATCTGCCCTACTTTGGGTAGAAGTTGCACACTTTCCCTCCCCAGCCAGCGCAATTCAGAGAGCCACAGAAATCACAGAATCATAGAATGGTTTGGGTTGGAGGGGACCTTAAAGACCATTTAGTTCCAATCTCGCTGCCATGGACACCTTTCATGAGGCCACGTTGCTCTGAGCCCAAATCCAGCCTGGCCTGGAACATTCGCAGGGATGGAACAGACACAGCTTCTCTGGGCAGCCTGTTCCAGTGCCTCGCCACCCTCAAAGTAAAGACTTTCTTCCTAGTATCTAATCTAAATCTATTCCCTTTCAGTTTAAAGCCATTCCCCCTTGTCCACGAGGCACGACGGAATTTTCCGTAACTCCTGGGCAGCAGGACGCGGGGCGGTGGCTCAGCGCAGCCCGAGGAGGAGAAGGCGCCCAGGTGGGCCCGGGGGAGCCAAGCCCCCTCCGGCGCCAGGCTCCCACAGGTAGCCCGGTGCTGCCCGCCGTGTCCCGGTGCCGCGGGGGCAGGGGAGGCGGGCCCGGGCCCGGTGCCGCCGCTCCCCGCCGGAGGAAGGGGCGGCCCCGGCGCTCATTGGCGGAGGCGGGGCCGCTCCCGGTGCGTCACGGGACGCCCCGGCCGCCGCTGCCCGCCCGCCCACGGAGCGGCGCCGGGGGATGGAGGCGGCGGTGGCCGGAGCTCGGGGAGCAGGTGCGGGGCGGGCGGTCGTGCCTGCCCGCGGGGCGGGGAGAGCACGGGTGGGCGAGGGAGGCGGAGGAGCCCCCTCGGAGACACTACCCGGGGGCCGGGCGGGGGTGGCGGCGGAGCCGCGTATCCGCGTATCCGCGCCCTGCCCGGGCGCTCTTAGCGATGGAGCGGCGCGGCTGCTGTGCCGGGGCCGGGCTTCCCCTGTGGAGCGCCGGGCCGGGGCCGGGGCCGGGGCCGGGACCGGGACCGGGGCTGAGGCTGAGGCTGAGGCTGGAGCGGGGGCGGCCCCGACCCGCCCGCGGCAGGGCGGTGGTCCGGGCTCGCCGGCGCCCGGCTGGCAGCGGCCGGAGCCGCCCTCGGCAGTGCCAGGCTCACGCCTCATCCCTTTTCCCCAGGTCCGGGCCCCGTGGGAGAGGGCGCAGTCATGGTGCCGCATCCCGGGCAGGAGCCCGCCCGTGGCTAGAGCCGGCCCCGGCCGGAGAGCTGCGGCGGGGCACCCTCAGCCTGAGGGCATCCCTCAGCCTGAGCGCCTCCCCGCGCGCCCCCGGCATGGAGCCGGGCGGCCTGGAGTGGCTGCTGGTGCCCATGCGGCAGCTGGTGTCCTGGGGCGCCGCGGGGGCCATGGTGTTCGGCGGCGTCGTGCCCTACATCCCCCAGTACCGGGACATTCGGCGCACCCAGAACGCCGAGGGCTTCTCCACCTACGTCTGCCTGGTGCTGCTGGTCGCAAACATTCTGCGCATACTTTTTTGGTAAGTTGGCTGTGTTTCTGCTCAGTTCTGAAGGTTCCTGATTGTTTGCCAGGTGTAAAGCTTCGATTGGAATGCTTGAAGAAATAAAGTTTTACGTGCATTTTCCCTTCTCTTGAAGTTCTAAATGCTGTCTTTCCGTTAGTGTGTGTCTATTAAGTCGAGTGAACTGGGCTGGGGAGCATGGTTTGTTTCCCTTGCCAGATCTGATTACCAGCACTCTGATTTCCAAGATGAAACTTTTTAACTTGTTGGTAAAGAGGTTTTTGCTAAGTCAGATCTTTTTTTAGCCGACTGTATTTTGCATTTCTCATATTCCACTATCTCAATTTTCAGAGTGAAAGCCTCGGTATCACACACTTATTCGAATGTCTAGTTGGCATTAGAGTCACTGGAACACTTGCCATATATTCTTGCATTTTTCCAGGGTGCTAGCTGGCTTCAGAGGGGGTTCACTTGTAGATCTTCATGCACAACTACAGATGAAAATTTTTTTTCTTGGATAAGCAAGGAAAAGGTGTGCTGCCTTTCAAAAGCAAATTTCTTTTGCTTTCAACACCAGTTTCAATACTTAAGAGCAAGTTTGTTTCCATATTTTAGTCTTGTGTTGCCGGACAAAGAAAATGTTATTACGGCGTGATTTCTGTGAATCAGTGTTATAAATATCTTTGCCCCCTGTTTCTGATTATACAGGTGCTACACCACTGAGAATGTACTTGGGAAACCAAACATGAAATGGTCTGGGCAATTAGTGCAACTAAGGACAATTATTCTATGATTCTGTTTTGACTACAAAGTAGTGCTTTTTAATCCATAAAGAACTGATAGGTAACAAGGCTGCATCCGTTTGTTGGTTTTTGGTTTCTTTTTAAAGAAACCTCCGCTGACTCTGTATAATGGCTTCCTGGTTTCTGGTACAGCATGTAAGTGCTGTGCTGGAGTGGAAAGCAGGAGACCCTTTCTTGGCACCACAAGCTGGCAGTCAAACAGAGGAGTCATCGCTGGAACAGAGCTACTTGTTGCGTTGGAACTGTGTTTTCCTGGGGAGAAGTATATGGAGAAAGCAGAGAGCAGGAGGGGAGCAGAGGAACTGGCAGGAGAAGGAGAAGCAAAGAGCCTGAGCTGACAGTGTTAGAAAGAGAAATAGTCTAATTTTTGGTTGTACTGGAGACAGTCAAAATATAGAAATGGCTTACACCTGAATGGAGATGCTGGCAGTTTCTAGGTAACTCAGGTGAGTGCATCTCTTTAGTGAGACTCAGACTATGGAAAAACTGAAAGATCTTTAGTTTGAATTGATTTTAAGTACATCTAGTTGAGAGATGTGTGAAAGTATAAATACTGGAAGTAGTGAAAAGTTATAATTGATATCAATATTGAAAGGTTTGTCAATACCTCAAAAGAGAGAATGCAGTTATATTGGTAGGAGTAGGTATGAATAGATGAGCCACATGATAGTATCACTCCCTGACATGTGTAAGCACTGTGTAACTTCTGGTCACCTTGGACCTTAGCATGGAATGGCTTCACATGGCACCCTGCAGAAACCTTTCTGTCTGTGCTTGCAATGAATTGTCTCTCTCTGGTTCTGCTGAACTAAAAGACAAAAGAGTACTTGCATAATGATAATTCAGTGTTCCCAGGAGAGAATACTGCATTCCTGGTAGTTAGTTATAAGCACCAGTAAGTCATGAAAACGGCATTGAGGGTGGATGATATCCTTGGGTATCTGGATGATTTAAGGAAGATCACAGAGCAAGAGCCTGTGATTCCTGTGAACATTGTGAAAATGCACCCATGTAGCATCTTGGCAATTCAATTTTTGCATTATTTGGTTAATGTCACCTATGGCCGATGCATTATCTGGGACACAATGCTCTCAATAATGACATAAACAGCAGAATGATTTTAATTGTATATGTAAAATTCTTTGGAGGAAATTAGAAAGTTTTTATTTATTTTGTTTTAAATTTATTAAATAATTTAATCCATTGTGGTGCCAGGACAGAATTGTTCCTACAAGTAATTTTGTTCTGTATATAATCTTTTTCCCCAAGTACTACTTGATGTCTCCTTCCCTTTAGCAAACCCTGTATTAATCCAAGTCTCTCTTCTGAAAACTCTGCTGCCATAAAGCTTCTGATTTCATTTAGTTTCAGTTCATTACCTGTGATTATTAAGCATGTGGTTTGAGCCAGAGTAATTTTTTGTGGTCTTCCTCTCCTCCCTGATCCAAAAAGAAGTACTTAAATTGTTAGGCCTCAAAAACTTTCAAGTTTTAATAGTGTTGCTTTTCAGGACTTAATTTTTTCCTAGGATGGATGATGTTTTTGTTGTTTTTTGCTTGTTTGTTTTGTTTTAACGTCAAAGACGCTTCTGTAATTCGTGTCTGTGGTTACTTCCAGGTTTTCCCTGAAATTTCATGTATTGAATTTGTGGCTCACAAGGACAGACTGTTCCTGCCTGTAATGCCTTTTATGCCTCTGTATACTTGCTCTTGTGTAGTGCTGGTGTTTCTGTATTTGTGTTACTCATAACAGACCCAGTCCTCCCACCTTTCCCTTATGGCTTTATTACTCGTCCCCATAGCTGAGAAGAAGGAAAATTCCCTCACATTCTCTTTGTGGAATAATGGATTCCACAGGTTCCTATAACTGTACTTGGTTTTTTCAGAGGTTATCGCTTATTGGTTTAATGCCTGGTTTTGTTGTGGTTTAAGTTTGACCTTTCATCTCCCCTCCAAATAGAGTATTTGCTTCCTAATCTTCTTGCAATGTTTTACGTGTCAATAGAGTTTCAGCTGGTGAATTGCACTGTGACAGTAGCCAATGAACAAAGTACTACTGAGATCAAGGATAACAATCCTGTTTCCAGTTACCTGTTCTCACCAATTCTGTTTCTCTGATTAGACTGTCTTTAGTGGTAAGCCATCTTTTGAAGTCAAGAGGACTCAGTGCAGTGCCTCTCTTCCTTGTGATTCTTACATCTAATAGCTTAATTTCAAGGTGTTCCCAAAGAACTTTTGGTTTGCTAGTGATGACAATAGCAGAGTATCCATTTTTCATGCTTCTCTTTCACACAATGTCTCAAAATTTCATCTTTAAGGAGCTGTTTCTGCTTTCAGTTATGGGTGTTTGGCCTTGCTGTGTTCCAGCAATGTGCCAAAACTTTGGGTGAAAGGATTGGTCTGGAAGAATGAAGACAGGGTATGGATAGCAATGGGTGTGATTCTGCTTCACTTTATTTATGCTTGTATGGCTTTTGTTTGGGAAAAAGAAACTAAGCTTGGTTATGTTTAAGTCTTTTGCCCTTTTAAAGAGGATTCTTAAAAAAAAATTGAAAGGTAGACAGTTTGTGCTTATAACATCATGCAAGGGAGTCTCTTGTTTACCAGTGTGAAGAGCAGATTTTGTGCTGTAGTAGATTTTATACCAATTTAACTTTAAGTAGTAATCTATTGTTACAATTTCATCTAACACATCAAAGCAATATTTATTCTGGGGTGCCACATCAAAGCAATATTTATTCTGGGGTGCCAGTATAGCTGCTGGATATGATCTATGGCTGCATCAGCTGCCTGCCCCTTTGTTTTGTCCTGCCGTTGTCAGTACTGCTTCTCCTGTTTGTCTTCTCCAGCCCTACAGGTCATTGTTTCTCTGGACTGGTCAACTTGGGGAAAGTTTGCACTGTGGATAGACATCGAGAGACAGTGCAGAACTCCAGGCCTTTGTAATTCTGGTGCATATGAAAGTGTATGGCCTGCTCAAAAAAAAAAACTGAGAGCAATTTTCTTCCCTCTACATTTTTAATTAAACACTTCATTACCATTTTTGATAGCTTGTGCCTTATGTCTTATTATACGTTCTTGAGTTAGCTCCGTGTTCTTCCTCAAGGGATACCTGAGCTCTGAGGTGATTAATTATCTGTTTAAGCTGTCCCAGGGTGTTTGGAACTTGTGGGATGGCTCCAGAGTTCCCTGTGGCACTAGACCAAGGCACACACATCTTCTGGTTTGTGTGGCTGCCAGCTGAGTAGCTTTGCATTGTCATGAGGGGAGAACAGCAATGAGAAGGCGGGTGAGAGTTGTGTAATCAGTAGAGGGTGAAGGATGCAGAAAAACTTACTTGTGAGTTCTCCCTCTCCCTCTCTACCCCCTCTCTCTCTTCACCCTTTCTTTTTTGAAACAGAGCTTATAAAGAGATAAATTACAGTTTCTTCTAATATTAAAATGAGAATAAATAACTAGAGGAAAAGGAACTATAGATTTCTTAGAAATCAGCATAGACATTTTTATATATATCTTGAGTAAGTGCAGCCAAAAGTACTTATGTTGCCTGCTATCCCCAGAACTTTTTAAAATTTTTTTTTCAGTTTTACATTTTGTAAAATGGATGTCAGTATATAATAGGGTTTGTATATTTTCCAAGAAGACAATGTTCTTTCCAAAGGTTTTGAGCTGCAATTCCAAGGGACGCTGTCCTAAAACTCACACAGCAGTGCCACAGAAATCCAAAACCAAGAAAATAAAACCATCCAGTTTTGGAGTTGTTCTCACAAAATAGTTGCTGTAAGGCAAACTGTGGGAACAAGTTCTGGCAGCCAGGGACAGGATGGAGACTATGGACTGTGTTATTTTTGATCAAAGCTAACTCTCTACCCATTGCACATCAGTTGACCTGAAACAAAAAGTCTTCTTAAAACAGCAATATCAATAGAGCTCAGAGCTCTCTGTGCTGGAGTCAATGGAATAATTAGAGACCCAGGTATGGAGCTGGAGGTCATTTGCAGAGAAATGGTGAACTTGCTCTTGTCAGGGGTAGACTCCTAGGTATTCATTGTGCTGTAACATCTGCAGTGCTACCTGTGGACCAGGTCCCTTCTGTCTTGTGTTGCTCTGGCTTTGGAACGCAAAGCAGTGAAGTCTGAAAGACTTCCTGCGAGAAAGAGAAACTTGTGCTTTTAAGGCTTCTGTTACTAAAATGGATCTTGCCAGTTTTTACCGTGTGTGGCATGTGGGATGATGCTATGAATCAAGCTGATAGAGTGACTACGACTTTGAAAGATTGCCTTATGTATGGCCTGCTGGTGGAATCTTGCTCAGATATTGAGACTAAAAGTGTTATGCAATTCCTCCTCCTTTGTGTAAGTGCCACAGAGTAGGGATAAGATGTGCTACTTTTTTGTGCAGAAAGTCAAGTGGAATGTTGTATGCACAAGTGAGGAGCTTCATTTGCGATGATGTGTTAAGTCTTGGAAGTTTACATGTCAAGAGGAACCTTGCATCTAAAGATCCTGTTGCAAAACTAGTTTGTTTCTTCTTCCTGCTTAAATCCCACAGGTTAAATTCTGTAATTATGTGGGGTGCCTTTCAGGACAGCTGCTGTGCTGCTACCCTGGGCTATCTGTTGTGATCCTGGTAGTGTGTGGTGTATCCTGAGTGCTTCCCATGTTGCCTAGAATCTGTAACTTCCCAGAGAGCTGAAAAGCAGACAGCAGATGAAAGCTGGAACAGCATCCATGAGTGTAGGAGGAAACAGAGTGATCTCGCTGCACCAAAAGCAGTCAGTTTCTTTTCAAAGATGTCTTACGAAAAGCGATAAGCAAACCTTTATGTTTGGTTTAGCTTAGGCTTCCTTTTCACAATTGGCATTTGCTGTTTCGAGTAGGCTCAGGACTGGAATAGCAGGATTATTGCAGAATTGAATTGTACCAATGGAATTATGTAGTTTTCTCAATAACTAGTTAGTCTCTGCTCTGCCTTGAACGTGCCCTTCTCTTGTCTTCATCAGCTTGAACATGCATTAGTCATTTGAAGGCTATGGAAACACTAATAACATAACTAATAGCATGTGAGCCACTCCCTCTCCTTTGTTTATTTGACTAGTACAGGAAATAAAGGGTTCTTTTGTTTTTACAAATTAAGCAAACAGTGGAAAAGCTCTTTGTCTCTTTGTAGTCTGACATAGGAACTCTGAGTTCCTTGAATACCGCAAGTGTCACTGTTCATTTCCTTGTACAACACTGTAGTTATGGGATGAAAATGCAGAATAATGGTGGTGACCCCTCACCCCCAGGACTTGAAAGCTGATCTTTTCTGCAAGTCTGTTCTAGTATCCTAAGGCTCTTCACTTTTCTCTCATAAGGTGCTTTAATTACCTTAGCGTGCTTCCTCTCCTGGCTCCTGCTTACACAGAGACAGGAATAATATCTGTGAGGCAGAAAGGAAACAGCATGGCATGGCATGCTTTCCCTGCAGGGCTTACATCCCACAGTGCTCCTGGCTCAAGCTGGCCTGAGGAATCTTAAACTGGATTAGTGTTGCTTTGGCAGGCCCTGATATTAATGCAGAGTAGGTAGCTCAGAGTGGTGTTTGTGTCCATGATCCTGAGCAAAATGAGTGTTCTGGCTTTACTTTTACAGCTTCAAGAACCCAGGAGTGGTCCTTGACAGTGGTATTCCCTTCAGTCTTGCTGCCCAGGTAGTGGGGTGTAATCCATGTGGTGTAGTTTGCCCTGCCTGTTGGTCTCCATAGCAGCTTGTTTGTTTTTCTGTATACGTGATCTAGTTTAGCGGGTTGTGTTGCCTGCAAGACTTATTCTGGGGTTTGGTGTTTGGGGAGATATATTTCACATGAGTGTGTTTTGTTGCATAACCTTTGTTATCTTTTACTGGATGGTTGTGAAAAACCCTACAGGTGCTTTGCATTGTTTGAAGTTCCCATAAGAATTTTTAAATTTCCCTTTTAACTCTCTTGTGTGTTGTGAGTTTTGTTTTACTTTTTTTCCCACCTAGTGTTTAGGGGGAGAGAGTCTGTAGCAATACTTGAATGTCATGACAAATTGTTGTGATCAGACAAGCAGGTGGCTGTGTTTATTTGTGTTTGTGGTGAGCGGGTATTTGTACTGCAGGCAATACTTTTGTGAGGCACCCATTAGTGAATGACCAATAATCTCATCAGCAGGGAGGAGCTAGCCTTGCAGTGACCTGTGGCTGGATTTACTGTCATAATAGCTTCTAACTTGTTGTGCTGCTAGCTCAGCCCTTCTTAAATGCATTACTGTATTTTTACATGCAAATACATTTGTATTGAAGATGGTTTTTCTAAATCTGATGTAAAGTGGTTGATAGTTAATTGTTCTGTACTTGTCAGTAAGTCTTTCCCATAGTTTTTCTCATCCCTGAGTAAGAGACAAATATTATAGTATTGAATTCCAGTAGATGAGGGCAACTTGGCCACAGTCAGCAACACAGGCTGAAGGAGATCTGGAGTGATGAGCCTGGAGCGTAGGTTAGGCCAAACTTTTATTCTTTTCCCCTGCATTTTAAACTAGTGCAGTGAAAGCCTTATTCAAAGCACACGCTGCCTATGATTATGCTTATCAGCTGTTTTCTTTATTTCCTTCCTCATAGTGTCCTCCAAATTTGTTACAGTAAAGGCTCCATTGAGGGTAGAAGTGGGGGGCTGAAGGTCGCAGAACTGCTATTCCTGCAGTAGTAACTGGTGGGCCCTCTGGCAGTAGTGCAGAGCCTCAAGGAGCTGTACTTTTCCTCAGCTGTATGCCACTAGGCAAGAAATACTTGGCTCTTTTCACTGATGTGGGCTGCTTGGCTCTTCTGCACATGATTTCCAAGGAAGCTAGTCAAGGACTTTCCAGTCTCTGTCCTGTTCCTTGTTAGTTGACTCATAACAAAAAATCTCTCTGGTGAAATGGCTGCAGTGGAAGCGCAGTAGTGTGAGACAGCATGATGGTGAACCTGGCTGGTTTTTACTAGCATGGAGCTTGGCCATAAAAGTAGGCCAAGCATAACAAATTACATTTTGCCAGGGTACTGTAAAACAGGAACTGTCAAGAAGAGGGCAATAATTGCCATGCCTGTGAGGCTTGGGACTCGGTCAGCATGATGTGGTGGAAGATTTACCTTAGTAACTGTGCTGCTAGGAAATTTAGAAAGCCTGTGTGCCTCACGGTGCAGGTGAGGGCGCTGGGGAGCACAGCAATATGTTCTGACCAAACTACTTCCTCAGCATCTCTGTCTTCAAGGCATAAACACTGGCAGAACTGAGCACAGAGAAGCAGCTCATTGTGATGTGTGTGTCACCTTCCTGTTGAAAATGCAATATGCTTCCACCCTTAAGCCCTTATGCACTTACTGAGTGTGTGGTGGGGATTGCTGAGCTTTCATCAGGTGATGTTGGAAGAGCATTACTGATCTCCGCTGAAGGATTCTCCTTTTCCTACAGCAGAATCTTGTGCAATCACTTAAGAGTAAGCTCTTCAGTCAGGACTGGCTACAATCCAAGTTCATCCTCTCTGCTGTGTGAAGGAAGTGCATGGAAGCTCCCAAGACATGTCATCTGTACTTCCTTACTTCCCCCAATCTTTGTTCAAATAAGGCAGAAATTTATTAAATAGTTGGTGTGTTCTGCAGACCTGGCTTTTCCACTCAGATGTCTAGACAGGGCTATGGGTATTTATTTCTTTATAGGGCAAGTGCTGTTGCTTTTATGACTTAACTTAAAAATGGAAAATTGTCAAAGGGAAGTTTTGCACAATTCCATGTGAAATCTTTGGAGTGTAAGTGTGGAGAGCAAACATAACTGGTGTTAATGTGGCATAACTCTCTGGTCTCTCTGTACTGACTTACTGCTTACTGAATGTGATTCTCCTTTCAAAATAATAGGTTTGCTGCTGGCTTTTGAAGCAAAGCCTTAAGCTTCTCTCTTCAGCATCTCTAGGATCAGTCCACTGGGATGTTGGAATAAGGTTCTCAGATACTTCTGCTCTGAGCTCCTGTATGGGCAACTAAGTCTGTCTGGTGACTCTGGCTTCCTGAGCCTTCCATACCTCTCACTGTTAGCATTTCTTTTTGCACGTGTTTAGATGTTTTACGTACTTTCTCTTCCTTTTTTAGGTTTGGAAGGCGTTTTGAATCCCCTCTTTTGTGGCAGAGCATTATCATGATCATTACAATGTTACTGATGCTGAAACTGTGCACTGAAATTCGTGTGTCCAATGAGCTGAACGTGAAACGCCGTTCTTTTGCAGGTCAGTGATGGGAATTGGCTTTTTTAAGATAAATATCTCTGAAAATATGGTGTGCTCTATTTTCAGTACAAAAATTCTGTGTTGCAGTCCAGTCTCCCCACTGTAGCACTTCCTGAACTTTTTTTTTGAAACTGCTTATTTTCTAGATAAAAATGTTCAGCTGAAATTTTATTTCAGACAGGTCTTGGTTCAGTCTAGAAATTGGAGTTCTCCCTAATATTTCACACCACATTCTGAATATAGAGCTAGTTGTTATGTTATTGTGCTAGCCTGGATTTTTTAAAAGATCTTGGCTGGAGTAAGAAGCTGTTTTCTTCAGCTGTATGTTTTACCAAGTTCTTAGTTATGATCTTATGCTGTTATCTAAATGTTGTAATTGCAAACATTTGCTTTTGTAGATAATAATTTTCTATTTACTTGAGTTACTGACCATCAAGAAACCAGGTGCTTCTTACCATGGTTGCAAAACTTATCTTTTTTTTTTTTTTTTTTTTTTTTTTGTGTACCATTTCCTTTGGCTTTAGTGTGAGATTAGTGGGAATTTTCTCATATTTTTGTTTTGGTTAATTTTGATAATTTTGGTTGGGACAGACTATTATTCTCTGTTTAATAAAATGTTCAGTCTTTGTGCAAAGTCCTTTTCTCCCTGCAGATAAGAAATGTGAGATAGGGTAGATTTTTGTTTCTTTGTGTTGACTTTGATGAACAACATTTTATGTAACAGCTTATTACCAACAAGAACAGAATTAACACTGTCAGCTTTCTGTCAGTTGTTTTGCCATTAAGGATGTATAATTTATTCTCTCCATCTGTTCTCTTCCACACTCCCTAGTAATTGAGGGTCTGATCCAATTCCAGATATCCACAGCCAGCATTAGAAGGCAGCAGCTCCTGGCTGTGCAGTAGGGTAATTTATCTAATAGCTAAGGAGGCTACTTCCATTCCTGCTCATTGTAGAGTGTAGTGAGAAACTATTCAGGTAAGTGAATTCATGTGGAAGAGGAGCTGCAATCCAGCTTCCAAACACAAGCTGCTGTATTCACAGGGTTTTCAGTCTGGCAGGATGAACGACTTAAAAGCTGTTTCCAGCCAGATTTAGCAGCAGGTAAAATCCAGGAAGCATTTGGGAGGGGTATGTGTGCTTTCTTCCTCCTCTGCTGTTAGTGCTAGCATTTTGTGGAGTGACAGAGAGGTTTCTCTGTTTGCCCTTTCTGAGAGGAAATTGTTCTTGGGCACATTTACACACACACACACTTGCAGGCTCCTTCAGTAACCTTTGGTCAGAAAAGGGAGACTCTTCAGTTTAATATATAGTGCTCTTTAAGCAACTCTCCCTGAAGGACATACAGTCTCCTAAGGGGGTAATCAGTCCTGCCCTTGACAGATGATAGAACCTCTTTAAGGTTGCATTGTATTATATAAACTTTTTTCCTAAAACTCATTTTGTCATAGGGAATTTGCTAGAGAGATGGATTTTTACTTACTTGTGGTCCTTAATTATTTGTTTTCATAGAAAGGCATGAGTCTTCCTACAAGCACTGAGAATAGTTGGAATATCTTTCTTACATGGGATTGATATTTAGTAAGGACAACTGAATGATGGGTCAGAATAAACATTCAGGTGCATGCAAAGCTCCTTTCAAGCTGGACAGAATGGTAGGTTTCAAGAACAATGCGAGTAGGAGTGAGAACTCTGTTTCTAATCAAACACCTAATCTTATCTCTAAAGTTTTATGGTGATCTAGGCAAGCTGGTAAGTCTGTGTACTTACTTTCCTTTCTTATAGTTTGCTGGGGCAGTGAAGAGCTAGGTATGAAGTCATTGTTTTTTGTTAACCTTGCAGAATCCTAAGGGAAGGTACAGCGTTTCTGTATGATAATTGTTATTTCTCACATTGCTGCTCTTCATTGTAAACGTTTTTCTTTTCTATCCTCCCTTTGAATGTTTCAGCAAAATAAACCAAAATATTTAGAAAGAATAGAATATTTCAGTGGAAGGAGTTTACTGTTTTCTTATATTATTTTTAAATGTGGTATTTCTTCCAAGTGGTAGAAGTGTGTTTACCAGTGTGTTTTCAGTTATGTGGGAATTGCCTTTTTTCCTTTTGTTTTTATTTTTCTCACAAATTAGGTCCCTTAAGTAATAACTAGTTCAGAAAGAATCTGCTTCCTATCTTGAAGCATTAAGAAGCAATCTCTTCAAATCCTGACCAGCTTGTTCTTTATTCTTTATCATGTTTTCTGGTATTACTGGCTTAAAATACCCAAAATGTCAATAGCTATTCAGAACATGCAAAGCCATTCAGTCAATTTGCTTGTATTTTGATTTGTAGGGTAACTATCATAGCATGAGAAATGCAGTCTCCCTAGATTTTCTAGTAATGTTTGATCTTTTTTCCTTTTATTTTTTTTAGACTCTGTACATAGAGAACTTAAAAAGATTATGTGAATTTTCTTAAATTTTTCCCTTCTCACAGTTACTTCTAAATTGTGGGTTTTCCCCCACTCCCTTTTAGTATTACAAAATGAAATTAAGTTGAAAGTGGTGTCATCCATCTTGTGCTGTTGCTGCCTTCTCTGATTTTTTGTTTTGGATACAGAGACTTTATCCTTCAGTACATACCAATTGAAAACAGAGCAAATGCTGTTCATATATCCAACTGTTCTATTACCTTTTTTTTTTAACTTGGACTGTATAGCCTGTTTTTAACAATTCAGGTTGGAGAAAGCCAGCACCCAAAACAGGCAAAACACAGAACTAACAAATACCCCAATTTGATTTTAAAACCTCCAGTGACAGAACAGTTCTCTCCCTTGCATGATGTTGCTTTGAAAACTAAATGGGGTCCTCAGGTGAAATCAGCAGCTGTGAACAATAGCTTCTTATCTTTTATTTTGTATTCAGCCTCACTGCATCTTAAGTGCTCTAATGCAGATCTTCTGGTACCATTATTGGGGTAACAACAGTTTTCCATATTTGTTCCCAAGTTTTAAAGTTGTATCTGTGGAGCCATATTTATGCTGCGTTGTTGGCACAGTACAGAAAGGGCCATGCTTCTTGTTAATTTTGTTGTTGTTTTTGTTCAAAGTATTGTAATATTTTGGGGCATGATGGTGCTACCATACTAAAGAGCTGAATTTTGAAATAGAAAATGTGGATGTGCTATGTCTTTACTCAAGAACCAAGAGGTGGCTGAAGCAAAATTGTCACAGGTACAGACAGCTGAAAACATCTGGTTACTTTTGGGAATGTTGGTGGGCCAGAGCAGTTTGTTCATATTCTTGGAGAGACAGACACTCTCCCCAAATCAGCCTCCTGCCTCTCTCCAGCAAACATTCCAGTAATGCCCAAGACGTTGGGACAGATTTTGACTCCCTTGAATGTATGAACTATACTGAAAACCAGTGGACAATATTTATTGAAAGGAGATTCTTGGACATCTCTCTCTGTACTTGTGCAGCCTGGGCTCCACAAGTAGAGCATGGGCTCCTGTGTTTTTGCATTAAGATCATTTCCTCTTGTCATTCATCCAGTTTTGCTGGTTGACTTAATCTCCTTTATAACTTGTATCTTATTATAGCACTATGATCCTTTGAAGAGCTTTGGTTTTGGCACTAAAGAATTCTCTTGTGTAATATATGGGTTTCAACTGGCAGAGGAAAGTTAGAGTGGAAAAGGTTTAGCATGCAGCATGGTTGCAGATGAGGTCTGTTCTCTTCTTCTTCTTGGGCTTTGTGACAGTATTTTTGAATAGCATTTTCCACCAGAGGCAAGATAACTGTCTCAGCTGTTAATACATACATACATATATGTCCACACACCCTGTGTTGCTGAGGTAACAGGATGTTCTCTCTGATCATTAAAAGTTAGAATTTATGTAGTCTAAGGTAAGACTCAAGCTGCCTGTTTAATTGTTTTTTAAGCCTTTATTTTCCCCTCCTAGGTACACTGCATATTGGGTTGTGCACTGAGACTGTTCAGGGACTTCGTACTGCTCAGTCCTGTCTTAGCATTGTGGGGTGGGAGCCTTATAGAAAGCATGGGGACTAAAATTTCTGGCATGTTTTGGTCCGGCTATTATTTTTTAATGAATAAAATGTACTAACTGACTAAACTGTAGCTCAAATAACCACTGTTATATTTAATCATAAAAGTCTGTTTGTCTTTCCTTTCTTTTTTTTTTTTCCCTTCAACTCTTTTTTTTATGTAGCTGCAGATAGTAAGGATGAAGAAATCAAAGCACCTCCCAAGAGATCCTGTCTGGGTATGTACTGTACAAATCCATTCTGCCTGAAGTTGTCCCCTTAACCACATATTTCATGATTTGCTACTTTTTGTGATCATTTTTGGAAATGATTGCATGATCATTTCTATAGAGAATGTTTGCATTACCTTTTCTTGACATACTAAAACCTGGTTTTTAATTTTTTTTTAATTTTTCACCTGCCCACTTTTAACTTTCATGGAAAAGAGGAAAAGATGCTTTCAGCTCTATTTCAGAAACTAATTCTTTGAAGGCAGTTGAATTGACTACATCGTGTGTCTTCCATACTCCTTCCCCAAGCTGGACAAACAAAACAGTGATTCACTTCTTCAGACTCAGTTGGCCTTTTTGCAGCTCTAATGCTGAGGAAACTATGAAATATACAGCAGTATGTTTTAGCAGATATTTCACTTTGATATTCAAGCAAAGTGCCTGCATCCTTGTGAATATTCTTCTCTTTTTCATTATAGAGCAGCCTCAAAATTGCTATTTGAGAATTAGTAATGCTCAAGGTGAGAGCTTCCAATCTTCAGTTTCAGAGTTGGAATCTATGTTGTTTAATTTAGCTAAGGAACAAGAAGTATTAGGTGCAAACTAGCCTTGCAGTACTTTTTCCACACCTAATAGTATGGAATGCCAGTTTTAGTCAAGTAATTGTAGTTTTGTTTTAAATTAGTTGGGGTATTGCATCAGAGAAGTTCCCCAAAATCAACTTTTAGTCTGGTTTTAACTGAACTGATTCAGAATCTTCCATTGGTACCAGCTGTATTCTGTTGCAGTTCTTGAGTTAGTGAGGGATCAACTCAGCTGGCAATATCCAGGGCACAGAAGAACATTACTGCAGCAAAATGAGTCTCTGTATTTCTCAACACACAGTTAATCAAGCTGGAGTTAGCTCTAAGAAACTGGCCAAGAATGGTATTAACCTGCGTGCTTTCTTGAAGCCATAAGGCCAATCCTGCTTAGGTTAAATAAGACTGTCTTTTAATGATTCATCTTCTGGATCTCCCCTTTCAGATTTAGGGGCAAAATCCATGCTTTGGGAAATTTATCAGGTTTTTTTGTCTGATACCGGTATTTTTGCAAAGCACCTTTTCCTTTTATATTTTCAAAACATTATTTTGTCTGGATTTGGTATCAAACTGTTTTCTTTCTGTTTGTCTTTAACTCTAGTTTGTGTGGTCATTCTCACTGGCTTGCAACACTAACCATTGGAATGTAATGTTTAAGCAGTTCTGTCTTCCATGTGCCTGTATTCCTGTTGTCTTTTACTAGTTTCTAGCAACGCTTTATTTACAGTCTCAGAGCTATAAACAGTTGCCAGCTTCCAGTGGTTAAAATTAAACAGAAATAAGTAACTTAATGTGACCTTTTACTTTTTTCAGTCAATGTTGTTTCCTTGTCTTTTTGGTTAAAAAGTAATTTGTTGGCAGTTTGATAGCTTAAAAAGATGTAGAATAAAGCACCACACAAGAGAGAGTTGAGGGTGTGGGGGAAGGTTACTGCAGTTTGAATGACCTAAAAAAATTTACAGTAAGGTTGGCCCCAGGGTGTAAGGTTTTCTGATTCCATACAGAAATAAAATGATTTTCCTTTTTTTTCTTGGTGAAGATCAAAAAGAGGTAGCTCCAGTTCTAAAGGATTAATGCTTTATTTTTTTTGTCTTCTAATTCAGATACCTAGTTCTACCTAGTGCTTGGTAGGGTAGCATGGCAACTGCTGAGACTGCAAGGCGCAGTTGAGTTGAAATTTGGGTTTTTGCTTGTTCCTTTTTTCATGATGAGATGATTTAGAACAAATATGAATGAGTGTATTAATCTGTTTTGCTAAAATACAAATTCCATATGTATATTCTGAGCCCTGTGAATGTTGGAGACTGTTGGGGTAACAAAATCACTAAAGAAGTAACAAAACACGACCACAGTTCCTAAGAGCCTGTATTGTTTAAAATTGTTCAGGGTGGTTTCAGTGTGTGGCAGGTGAGTCTCAACATGGATGAGACTTACTGGAATTTTTTTTTCCTTCTAAGTAGATGGTTAAGCATTTGGAAAGACATTTCTGGGATTTCCTTCTGTATCTGAAGATGGTTTTAACACTTGCTGTATTACAGAATCCTGAACCTTGGTTTTAACTTAAAAAAACCTCATCTGATTTGATGAGTGTTATCTCACTAAATTTTAAAACACGAGTAATAAGAACTAGTGGTAATGGAACAGCAAAAACTTAGATTCATGGAATACCTGTTGCAAAATATTTGAAACTACTAAACATTTTTTATGGGGGAAAATGTAAAATGTATGTATAGTTGACTTTGCAGCCTTACAGTTGCATAGTAATGAGGAGAAAATAGTAATGTGAATTGAGCAGGTGCAGGCATCTGCTGCAAGTTTCCACTGGCAGTGTGACAGCCTGGTGAATGACTCACACTTCCACCTCTCCTTTTGTCCGTGCTCCTTAGTTAGCTCAGGGCAGCAGTTGGCTTGTGTTGTTCAACAGCACCACCACAGTGGTGACATATTTGAGAACAGCACTACTGCGTTACATGTGCCGTGAAGGATGTAAACTTTATCTAATCAGCTCTCTGACTTCTGTTCAGTGTTAGGTCTGTTTGGGCTCAGCACGGCGTCCTGCACAGCTTGTGTACGAGCACTGTGTTTTTCCAGGGGTGCTCTGTAAATCACATGCATTATGTGCTTCTCTGTCCAGCCCTAACACCCTGAGCAGAGCTGGGGACACAGCAGAGGCACAGCTTTCCTTGCTGGTTGTGGGAAGCACCTGGGTTTCATTGGAAGTGCTTGACTTCTGCACTGTGGTGCCTGGTGGTTGAATTCCCTGTACAGCTGGAACAATGAGAGCAGAGTTGTTGCTGGGGTGTCACCACCTCTGTCTGTGCATAACTGAACATGGAAGTGCTTTTGGAAGGATTTTGATCCCTCCTCCCCAGGATTATATGTATCCTTGTAGACTAATTTCAGAGTATTTTTGTTAGTGTTTTGGGGAGGATGTTCAGGAGAAGGGATTATAATGGCATGTCTGTGAGAAAACAGGGTGCCAAAAGGATTTTTTTTTTTGCTTTGTTTAGTTTTGCTTTGTTTAGTTTTGTGGTTTGTTTTAAATTTTTTTTAAAGGATTAAAAAATATTAATGGAGTTCTAGTTGTTGAAGAATTCAGGTCTACTTTGCCTGAGAAAATGGCATCTGTCTGCATTAACACTTAGGTTGTAATTCTTTATATGATGGGAACCGTTACTTCCCCATGTCTTTCTCTGCATCAATTTGTAGACCTTTTAGGAGACAAAAGAGAGTAAGAAATGGAGATTATAAACACATAAGGGCAATTTAAAATTTGTTTTAAATAAATACTTAAGTGGTAAACATTGCTGTCTTTTTAATACATAATTTTGGTTTATTTTTAGTTGATGTTGCAAAAGAGACCAACGCAAGTCTGGGAAGCAATTTGTCTTTAAAGATATAGGTCTGTGCTGGAGGTCTAAGTTATTCAAGCATTTCAGAATAATTCAGTCCAAATAGAACACTTGATTTAAAAAAAAATATTGTTGGCATACTGAACAGATTGAACAGAACTTTTTTTTAAATTAAATTACAGACAGAGAGGGGATAGTTTCATTTAAAAATTTGTTCCTTTATTTTCATAGAGAATTTGTCCTGAACCATTGCAAGTTCAACACTGAAATAATTTTCTTTCAGAAAACATGAGAAAAATGGGTTTGGATCAGTCTGTTTTCTGGAATCAGTTTTATGTTTCCCAGTAGATACTCTCTTTCAGGCTTTGAAGTTCCATTCAGTGTAAATCTTTCTTCAGCCCCTTAGGCTAATGGGCCTCAAAATAAAAATTCTGTGGCCTTTTATGTCCTGTTGAAAATGTTGAAAGTGGTTCAGTAGGAGGGCATGCCTTTTTTGCAGGCTTATCTGGTATTATTCAGAAGGTATAAGAGGGAAGGATAAGTTTAAATTCTGTATTCCAGAGAGACTTTTTCCTTTCAGAAAAGACAGCTGGAAAGGGAGAAACCCAAAGAAGGATTTTTGAGGTCTCTGAGCAGCTATGATCCCTGCGTCTGGCAGTTTGCAGTTTCCTTAAGGTGAGAGATCCAGAAATCCTCTGCAGTGAGGTGGAGGCATGAGGCCTATTTGCCTTCTGCCTCCCTGAGTGCTCTGAAAGCACATTCCTGATCACAGTGGTCAGGAATGAATTTTCTTTTATTTTCCCATTTCCCTGTGCTGGAGGCAGCTGGCCCATGTGGTTATCTGGAGGGTGGAGGAAGGGGAGAGGGAGAATTGCAGTAAATCTAGAGACTTAGAGATGAAGTGGTGAGGGATCCAGGTGGACAAGTCACACTTGTACTGCATGGCATGTAGCAGGTGTAGGCCTGAGAGACAGGTGGTGGCTTTGCGTGAGAGTTAAGGTGCTCACCTTTAGAAAACCCAAGGGTGTTTCTTTTTGTGGGTGTCTTGGTTTGGAAAGACAGGTGTCTGCTAAGGAAGGCAGGAGCCTCCCCAGAAATGGAAAATGTAACCCTCCTACCTCTGAATTGCTATAAATTTTTAATTAATAGGCTCTCAGGCAAAAATATGGGAGCAGGAATAACAGTTCTTTATTAGGGAAGAAAACAAAAAGATAAAACAAACAGTGCAGTAAACTAAAACAGCACTGGCAGAGTCAGAACACAACCTGACACCCTGTGGGTCAGGGTGTTGGTAGCAGTCCAGGTAAATGGTGGCTGCAGACCTCCTGGAGTGTCAGGTGTGGTTCTGTTGGAGCAGGGATCCTGTAGAAAGGTGTAGTCTTCCTCTGAAGATCCAGTGGAAAAGGCAGCTGTTCCTCTGGGAAATGCAGTGGAGAGGCTGTGCTGGTGTTCCAGAATCTCAAGATTATATCTGGGTAGGAATGTTTGGCTCCTCCTTCTGGGAAGAGCATGTCACAATGGAATGCTAACAGTTCTTATCAGTCATGCAGTGATATTCAGTAGCCTGTTATCAACAGATGTCTCCCTGGAGGGAGGATAGGTTGTGGAAGAGATAAGGAAAACTTAACAGAAGACAGCTGCCATACAGATGGCAAATAGAATACAATTTGCTTGGCAATCCAGGACAGTGGGATGTGATGGAAATCACATTACCTGCATGACTGACAGGTAAAGTATGAGGCAATAGCTCCCAAGTCTTAAACTAATCTTTGATGTATTGTTCCATTAATGAACTGCAGACTTATCAGTAGTTGCAGTTAGCCATGGGGAATAATCTGGTGTTGTGGGCTCACCCTGGCAGGCAGCTCTTCCCAGCAGAACCACCCTCTCAGTCCCCTGTAGTGGGGTGGGAGGGGAGAGTCACAAGGCCAGAAGTGAGAAACTCCTGGGTTGAGGTAAAGACGCTTTAAAGGGTGAAGTAAAAGCTGTGAATACAGGCAAAGCAAAATAAGGATTTAATTCTCTACTTCCCATCGGCTGGCAAATGTTCAGACATTTCTAGGGAAGTAGGAATTCACCATGGGAGCATGATGGGGAGACAAAATCCATAATTTCAGGCGTCCCCTCTTCCTCCTCCTGAGCATGCTGCTTACAATTTCTGTGATCACTTGATCAATGTGTGAGCCAGCACAGGCAGGCTCTACTGTGATTTGATTATCTCCAGAACAGGGCAGAAATCTCAGACATGTTTGATAGGGTGCCTCTTACCACAGGCCTGTATTACCTAAACACAAATGCTTGAGTTGCCTCTTGAAGAAAGGTGAGGTGATGAAATGTGGTATAAATCCAAAAAACCACTGTTTTTTCTGAGCCCAAGAAATGCCAGGGACTCCTCTCTGAATTCTACTTTCTGGTTTAGTAGTGTACAAGAGCTGTGGAGCACCTGTTACTTCGTGCTAGCACATGGGTCCTCATTTCAAGTTGAAGTCTTGTCTTAGTCAGTGTGCTTCATGGTGGATTCTTACTGGGGCTGCCAGTTATCTGAAAATGGAATGACATGTGTCTGCCAGGTAAACGGTTTTTTTGGCTGCTGACCCGGTGTTTTCTTTACGTAGGTAGCATAACTCAGAGAAGAGAGATCTTATTTAGGTGGTAACACTTAATCCTTTTTTTCTGAATTTTGGTTAGCACAATGATGGTTTAACAGGTTCCTACTGATTTTGGGGTTTGTTTTGGAACTTAGATATTTTACCTTAGTGTAAGATAAAACTAGAATTGGTAGGCAGAGAGGTAATGTCCTTTACCAGACAACTTGGGGAAAAAGTGTTTTCAGCTGTGCAAGTTCTTGTGCAGGTCAGAAGCAGTGAGCTTCAAGCTCCTTTCAGTTTGGAAGCTGCTTCTCTCCCAAGTTTAACTTTTGTATCAGTTACAACAGTTAAGCAGGAAGAATAGTTGCCACCTGTGGGATGCGGAATGTGATGAACACCCGCCATGGAATGTGGATGGGTGAGTTGCGTTTCAGGTTATATTTTTAGTGGACAATGAAGCCAACAGTTCTAGAGTCTGTAACTTTTGATAACTATTGATGAATTTTAGTTTCTAGACTTACTGTTTGGCAACTTTACAAAAAATTTTTTTGCTTTTGGGCTTCACTCAGAGATCAGAAGTGGCACCTTTGACAATAAAAATCTTTTCTGGCCAGTAATGTTCCTCTCCCTCCGTAGTGTGTGGGAGATGGTGACTAGTGATTGTTTCATATTACCCACACATTTTGCACTGGCAGAGTTGATGCACTGTATGAAGTACTTTGCATTCAGCAATAAATGCAGTAGCATTCCTGTGCTTTGAGAGCTGTATTGTAAAAAATACTCTTTCAAAATACTTGAGAAATTGGAACTGCCACCTGCAACTTCTTTTAGTTGTTAAACTGAATCCTCTGAAGCCTTAAGCACTGAGGGCATTATTCTGATCTTGTGCAATGTGGACAGTAACATTTTTTTCAACGTTATGTTTTATTGTAGTGCATACAGTAACTTGTGGTTAAACTGGTTCTTCTTCACAGTTTAAAAATTTACCCATTTTTAATCAGCAAGGTTCAAAGTACCACTTCGTAAAATGAAATGTCCTCGGTTTTTAAATTTTGAACAGGTTACTGTTGAACAGAGTGGACTAGATGTCCTGCAGAAGGCTTTTCCAATCCAAACTATTGTGGGATTGTAAATAAAATATTTGTAATTTGCTCTGTCAATTGTAGTAACTTTGTAATGTTTTGTATAACGTGTTCATTCATTTGGCTTCTGTCATTGGTGGTAATCTAACAATATACATATTCTCTATCCCTAAAACAGGGAGTTGAGAAAGTATTACCCATGTTTACTTGTCACCAGGGCAGGGAACCTGGTGGACATTGTTCTGTTTTTGCTGCTACTGCATTTTGAAATTATTATTTAGCTCCCTTTAAGTTTTCAGCCTACAGACAGCAGGGAGATTGTACAAGTCTGTGGTTGACTATCTCTTGTGAGTTGGAGTCATTTCAGTGAGATGTTATTTCGGGGTAGAGCAGTATGTTTGGACTTCAGTCTTTTGGCCCCTTCTTTGCACCAGCCTTGCTGCTGCTTTGGAATGGGTTTGACATGAAAATGTGGGTAGGCTGGTGTTTTGTGAACTTCTTAATGCAGTTTACAGTGCTTGTGTTTATAGTTTAAGAGGATCTGCCAGGCTAAATATAGCATGTGAAGGGCCCATGCCTGTTCCAAAAGCCTGCCTGCTGCAAGGAAAAAGGGGATGTGCAGGCAGGCATGATTTGAGTGAAGGAGACGAGCCTTTCCTTTGCTGTGCAGCATGAGGAGCACACTGCAGTGCTTGCGAGAGCTGGAAAGAACCAGTGCAGCTGTTGTTCTCCCAGCCTGTCTTATTTAAAAAAAAAAAAACAAAAAAACAAAAAAAACGTGAGTGGGGAGAAAAGAAAAAAGTCTTTATCTGCTACCGAGAAATTTCAGTGTTACCTTAAGTTGAGGGAAAACTGTTTTTCAGTCTGGGGAGAAAAGAAGAGAGGTGGTGAAGGTTGCTCCCCAGCCTGGCATGAGCAATTATACCTAGAGGTTCACAGGAACAAGGTTCAGCACTGTGTTTGTGGAGCGTGCTGCTCGGGCTGCCTGCTCTGGCTGCTGGTGCCGCTGACCAGCTATCCGGCAGGCCTGTCATCCAGCTCTGCTCTGGTGGGAAGAAGAGACTGGAAACGGGGTCTGTTGGAAGAGCTGTGTGGCAGCAGAAATACTATTTATGGCATAAGACCCATGTCCAGTTGGTGGTGTGGTGGGGAGATAAACCTGTGAATAAAACGTGGATTTTGCTTGTGCCTCACACAATTCAGATGGAGGAAGGAGAACTCCTAGCAACATCTAGCCACATGGGGGTGCTCTGGTATTTTCAAAACTTGTCTGATGAGCTGCTAAACTGGAACCTCAGAGACAAGGCTGAGCTCGCTTTCAGGGCTGTGGAAATAGTGAATAAACAAAGATGTTGAAAAAATATTTTCCTTTTTGGTGGGACCCAGAATAAGTAGGTGCTTTAATAATATCAGCAATGAAACATGTAACTCCCTCAACTGCTCCTCATCAGACTTGTGTTCCAGGCCTTCCCCAGCTCCATTGCCCTTCTCTGGACACACTTCAGCACTTCAATATCTTTCTTGTAGTGTGGGGCCCAGAACTGGACACAGGACTTGAGATGCGGCCTCAGTAGTGCCAAGTACAGAGGGACAATCACTGCCTTGCTCCTGCTGGCCACACTATTGCTGATGCAGGCCAGGGTTATTGGCCTTCTTGGCTACCTGGGCACAGGTTGGCTCATGTTCAGCAACTGACAGCTGGCAGGCACCCCCCAGGTCCTTTCCCACCAGGCAGCTTTCCAGCCGCCCTGTCCCAGCCTGTAGCTCTGCTTGGGGTTGTTGTGACTGAAGGTGCTTGGCCTTTTGACTGTCATACACTTGGCTTCAGCTTATTGATCCAGCCTGTTGTCCAGATCCTTCTGCAGAGCCTTCCTACCCTCCAGCACATCAGCACTCCCACCTAGCCTGGTGTCATCTGTGGAATTGCTAAGAGCACACTCCAGTAGACAAGCATCTTTCTTGTACTTGGAAGCCCTGAATGCATTGCTCCAGATAATGTGTCTTGTGGGTGTTGAGTAGAGAGGAATAAACACATCCATCATCTGCTTGCCATACATTTGCCCAACTATACAGCCTGGAAGGTGATTGAGTGCCTTTACTATAGGTGTACACTTTGACTCGTGCTCAAATTGCCTGCCATGCTACCCTCTGCTATTCTGTGAAGCTGTTCTCTAGTGAGTCACTCTCTGCACCAGTACTGTGTGGTTACTACTTCCCAGCCTCACAGTAACCTGAACTTCATTCCTCAGACTAAGATCCCTTTGAATAGCAGTGCTGTCTTCAGTTCATAGAATCATACAGTATCCTGGGTTAGACAGGATCCACAAGGATCACTGAAGTCCAACTCCTGGCCCTGTAGAGGACAGCCCCAAAAATCACACTGTGACCCTGAGGGTGTTATCCACACACTTCTTGTACTCTGTCAGGCTTGGTGCTGTGACTGCTTTTCAGAGGAGCCCAACCACCCTTTGGATGAAGAGCCTTTTCCTAATATCAAAACTAAACCTCCCCTGACACAACTTCATGCTGTTTCCTGAGATCCTGACACTGGTCAACCAAAATAAGAGATTGGCATCTTCCCTTCTGCTTCACATTGGGATGAAGTTGTTTATTGCTTACTCTCCCTAATTTGGTATTCATGAACTCACCATCATCCAGGTTGTTAATGAAAGATATTAAAGAGCATTGGCCCTAATATTAATCACTGTGTGCTGCCTTGTAACTGGTTGTAAATTGTATGTTTTTTCTTTGAGAGGTGAAAATCTCTTAGCCTGATGATCCAGCCAATTTTCTGCCTTTTTTATTGTCCACTAACAAATCAGTAATTTGTTAATAAAGATACTACAGGAGACTGTCAGCAGCTTTGTTAAAGGCACTGTAAATAACACCTACTGCTCCCCTCTTGCTTTTAAAACCATGAATTCATAGACTTTTAAAGGGTAGGAATGGACCTCAAAGACCATCTAGTTCCAGTCCCGCTGCCATGGGCAGGATGTCTCCCACTAGACCAGGTTGCTCAAGGCCTTATCCAGCCTGGCCTTGAACACTTGCCAGGCATCCACAGTCTGCCTGGGCAACCTGTTTCGTGTCTCACCGCCTTCACAGTAAAAAAATTCTTCCTACTATCTAACCTAAATTTCCCCTCTTTCAATTTGTACCCATTACTCCTTGTCTTACCACTGCAGCTGCTGTAGAGTCCCTCTCCGTTCCTGGTAGGCTCCCTTCAGGTACTGCAAGGTTGTTGTCTCAAAGGTCAGCTTGGTCAGTTGTGGTTTGCCCTTGGTAAAGCCTCGCAGGCTGTCCTGCTTACTTTTTTATCCTTCCTCTGTTTTGGAGTGACTTCCAGGGGGACTTCTTCCATAACCATCCCAGGGATGATGTTATCCTGAGTGGCCTGTTGTTCCCTGGTCTCCTCCTTGCAGATAGGTGTGATTTTTTTTACCTTTCCTTCCCCCTTTCCCCTGTAATAGATAATCTCTCCCAGTACCATGATCTTTCAGAGATGATGGACTAGCCTTGCAAAGGCATAAGCCTGCATAAGCCTCAACACCCCCACGTGCATCCTATCTGTGTCACTTGAAAATTTAGATACAAACTCCTGCTTTCCTGTTCCTGGGTATTCCTTCACTCCCTCATCTTTGCTAGCAGGGCTGAGGAGCTGTAGGGAGCAGACCTGACCAGTGAAAGCACATTAAAGCATTATTAATGCAAGAAGGCAAGAGGTGATTTTAGAGCCATGGTGACAGTTAGTTATCTGGCTTTCACAGTGATGTCCTGCTTTGCTGCCTGCCAGCTCTCTTTCAGTTTCTGTAAGCAAAAAAGTGAGAAGAGAAATGTTGATTTTTCTAGATGATGGCCAAGTTGCCAGTTCAGTGAAAAAGATATAAGTGAATAAATTTTTAAAATGTGACTCAACTCCCCACAGACTTCAGAATAAACTTTCAGGCTGAGGGGCTTTTAATTGTTAGTACGGATACATCAATAGCTTGCTTTTTTAGTTTCCTAAGTAGTTGATAGCACTGGCTGGCGTGGTGTGTGCTTAAAGAAGCACTGTTGCCCAGTGCTGCCTGCTCAGACATAATAGATTGTCTAGACAGCTTGCTAGGGAGAAAACTTCTGGTTGCAGCACATTTTTATGTTTCTAGAACATCCAGATTTTGTAGATTTCATGAATTTTTAAAGAACCCTATCTTTGCATTTAGGTAAGTGGTATGGAATCAACAATTCTACAAATGAGCCTGTCATCAGAGTCAACATCTGCCAATATTAAAGTTCTGTCATGTACAGGGGATGAGGCATAGCTTGCACTCACTTTCTGCTGCTGACTCTCTAACCATACTCCCTTGGAAAGGCAGATGGTGTCACTTGGGAAAGCTCATTTGATATGTTAGGGCCTTCTGTTGGAAATGAGCCTCTGAGATGACCGCACCCGCTGCTCTATGCAGTGGGAGGGATGGACAGTGAGGTGACCTGAAGTGCTGGGCAGAGTGGCAGCGCCCACTTGCTTCCAGTTAAAATGCTGCACGGGACAGGTGTGACATTGGATGTCTAAGCTGCCATAATGTGCTCTATAAACTGTATGTGGAGGTAATGCTAAAGGTACAGAGTGATTGTTGTACACAGCCTGATGGATTTTTTTCACTTCATTTTATGTCCTATATATTTAGTTAGCTATATTTAATTATTTAAAAATCACTGAGAATATGAAGTTACTAGTTTCTAGTAAGCTAGAAATATGGAATATAAATAAATAAATCAATGCTTCTGAAGCTCTTATAAATAATGCCATTTTAACAAGGCATTTCCTGATGCTGGAGATTGAAAGGCGCTTATCACTGAAGCATCAGTGCTTTGCCATTTTCATTGCTGTATGAACAGAAATCAAAATAAGCCCTTTTCTGTTGTGACACAGATGTCATGCTTTTAGCCTGTAATGCAGTACACTGACCATCCTCGACTGAAAATAATTTGTGATAACTTTATTTTCTGAAAAGATTCCCATTTTCTCTCTGCTGCACATTCCCACTTTGCAAGCAGTGATGCACCAAATGTTCATTGGAAAAGGATTTTCAAACTCTAGGAGGACATTTCAAGTGAGAGAGAAGAGAGATCTTAGACACTCTCCCTTTTCTGTTTGCTTTTAGGAGATGACTTTGGAAATCCTACTTTGTGTCCTATCTCTGAAGCAGGAAAATGAAGCAGTAGAACCTAAGTACTCTGTGTTCCATGTGAATGCTGAGAAAGGATGAATTAGGGCAGGGGGCTTAGGTGCTCCTGCTTTCCTGTGTGTTCTTGATCCCCTATTGCCACCACAAGAAGGTGCATGCAGTTGGCTCTGTTTAGCCCTCATGGCCCATTTAGTTTGTGTCTGTCTCTGCCCCTGAATGTTTTTAGACCTGTGAAGGCTGGAGCTGAGCACTGCAGTTATACAGGCTGCAAAGCAGTATCATGGCACTTGCGTGGGATACAAGAGACTGAGGTGGAGGCTCCTGCTTGCACGGGTAACTCTTGAGTTTATTAGTGAACAAAGTGGCTCTGATGGTTTCTTGGTAAGCCAGGCTGCAGACAGGGGAGAGAAAACCCTCAATGGGAGCCTGAAGCCTGCATCCTAACCTTTTAGGCTGTTTGTGTACTGCTGGTTTCCCATCTTTTAATGTTAGTGTGATTTTTTCCTGACTTGGGCTGGAGAAACACCTGAAATCTCAGTGTTTTCCATAACAGAAAAAGGCATCTGTGACTTGCTGAGTGGCCTGCAGAAGCTGAAGGCAGGCCAGTCTCCCCATGAATTGCAAAGGGCCTGAATCTGACGGTTGGACTCCAGATCTCAAGTCTGATGAGATGAATGCTGCCTTCTGTGGTGCTGAGATCAGCACTTTGTCAGGGAAAGCTGCCTGCCTTGTGAAGTTTTACTTAATGGTTTTCTTTTGCAATAGTAAGTTCATAGTTTTATATTTGGAATCATTTTTTATGAACCAAGGTGTGTTGAAGAGCAAACACCAAACCAAACACCCTTCTGGTGTGGATGCCAAGTTGTCACTTGTGCTGTCTGGCAGTTAACAGATGCCCAAAGAGTGGAATGCTCAAGAGAAGAAACTTGTTTACAAATTATTTGTTGGTTCTGTTCCTGTGTGTTGGGGAAGTGGGCATTGTTATGGGAAGTGGTGCAGACCTTGGCAGTAAGTGTGAAGCTGGTTGTTGGGAGTGCTGCAGTGGAGCAGATTTGGCCTGTGTGTCAACTATGCTTATCTGCACTGAGATGTGACAGTCAGCTTTCTGAAACAGGCAGTACATCATCTTTGCCCTGCCTTCCAGCTTGATACTTTTTACTGCTGCATGCACCTGGTATAGATTATTTCAGGTTGCATTAGATATTGGAGCAAATTATTTAGACATTTAGATGTGTGATAGCACAGTATAGAGCAGTGCTGGCTTATAGCCACATTCCAGATGGCAGCCAGGACTGCTGGGGAGTTGAACAGGACATTGTGTCAAGGAACAGGCAGAATTAAGGTGGAAGGATTACTTTGTAGGTCATAGCAGTTCCTGAATTCACTTCAGAGTCGTGTCCCACCAACTGTTGTTCCTGTTTCAAGGCCCAAACCATCTCCTTTTCGCTTCCAACCACTCTGCTTCATTAAAGCTGATGAGGAAAGTATGTTTTTTTCTCTTAGTGCAAAGAAAGGTTAATGTTGGAGCTACCTTTGCAAATAATAATTTGTATTACCAAGCAAGAAATATGGTAATAAAATAAATTATTTTGTGTATTTACTAAAGAAAGTTTGGTTCTATGTGTAAATAGAGTAACTATATTTTAGTAATGATCTATTTAAATTACATTTCTTATCATCTTAAAAATTAATTAAATGGTCAAATATTGCGTTACTTTTACTTATAGCAAGCTCCTTGGGTTGAAAATTGATTTAAAATAGAAGTGCAAAATGACTTAATTTAAATTATAAAACGGTAAGTGAACTGCAGTGTTTGTTCTGAAGATTCATTTTTTGGAAATGTTTCTTTTTAAAAAACAAATGAAGTGGATATTATTTTCAGATAGATTTTTAGTAAAATTAATTTTCTCTTTCTCTTTTTTTCTCATTCTTTTATACTCTCAGTTGCTATTCAGAGACACAAGAACAAAGCAGATGTTAGCTCCAATCAGTTTCTTGTTGTGAGAATAAATGAGATTTTTTACTAAGCAAAACTGAAAAAGTATAAAAATTGTTCTTACAGAAGCAGATGAAGCCTTCTAAGCTCTGGCTCCGGTGCCAGATGTAGTATTTGACTCACTAAAGCTAGTAGGGATTTAAGTGAGGTTAATAGGCTGGCAAATATAGACCTCATCAGAAGGGTGCATAATCACATTTCAAAATTTGATTTTGTTTTGTGCTTCAGAGCAAATGTTTTTAGCTTCAGACTGCTATAACTAAGAGAATGGTGTGCAATCTCTGTCTACGGGAGGAGGTGACATAACACTGAGTGAGGTTGGGAGGAAAGGATGTAACTTAGCTCTGTGTGAGAAGCTGCTTCCTCTATGGTCTCAAATCAGCAGCAGAAGAGGTGGTTTTTTTAGAGAATTGTGAATTTATGGTGAGAGGCAGGGTGTACACAGCCTCCCTCCTAACACTTGGATTACTAGTAAACAGCATATTTTCCTCCATGTGGGAAGGAAACAACTGAGGCAACTATAGGAGGGAGCAACTATAACTCCATTATTCCTGAGGATGTCCTTTCAGATGCATTTATTATGTGTCCTACTTTCTCTTTGCTCTGCTCTGTGATCAGTATGCATTACATCTCTGCATCAGGATCCTATGTCCCCTCCCATGGGTGGGGGAAAAATTCCAAATCCCAGAATTCAGTTCTGACAGATTTATTTTTACTTGCATTGTACGTTTATAAAAAGGGTCTTGTTCATCCTGACCAATTCCATGGAGAAATAGAAATCTGTTAAAGGAAGACAGATCCTAAGTATTTCATGGAAACATTTTTTATTTTTAAAAGCTGCTTAAAGCTGTCTTTTTTACTATTACCCATTGCAACTCAGAAGTCTGAAGAGAGTTTTGGAGATGGAACATTTTAAATATTCAGAACATCTCTGTTTCTTTGCGTAAGGTATGAGTGTCAGGATATTTTTCCCATCAAAATCAGGACCAGTGCTGCTGTTTCTAAAATACATAGACTGCTTTGGTGTTACACACACTTCAGTAGCCCTTGCAAGTTTGCTGTGTTTTTTGTGTGTGCATGTGAGCGTAGCTAAGCTTTAAAACCTGACATTTATCTCTATGATAATAAAAATTATGTCATCCTCTCCTTTCTTAAAGTAGCTTTTTAGTAGGTTGCTTTGGAAGTGTCACAAACTGCAGTTGTTTGGAGGTAAATTTTTTCCCCATCTTACCTCAAGTTTGTATAGCCTTTGAAAAAAAACCAGTTGCTGGTCTTGACATTCTCTGCTTCCTGTCACCCCCATTTTTTTGTCCATTTATACCATGGCAAACTTGCAGTGACTCCTTGCTTATGTCAGTGTTTTCCACTGCTGCCCTTTTTTGTCTTTGCACCCCTTGGCATGTAAAAATCAGGAGCAGTTATTTTAAGAAAATGTCTTTTGCCTTAGATTTTTACTGTGTCTTCAGAGACACTATTTATTCCCTGATGCCTTTCCTCATGCCCTGTTGAGAGTAGGTTGTAGTAGAACAAGTAGCTGCACTTAGGGAATAGAGCAAACTTAATATGGAAATGGCTTAAAATAGTCTTGTACACAAGTACCTCATATAATTTTTGTGTACAGTAGATGTTAAAGAACTGATCAGCCCTGAAAGAAATTCACTATTTCTTCCCAGCAGAACTCAGAAATGTAATGAGGATTTTGTGGATAGGATTGTTGTTTGCAGCTCATTGTTTATGGTTCATCTGTCATCATTCTCCACATCCCTGGCACTCCTGAGTACACATTGTGAAAGGGACAGCAGCAGTGGAGGGCAAATCCCAGAATCACTTGGCCAGGGATAAAAAGATGGTGCCCTGTGGTGGCAAAGTCATCTCTCTGGTGAACACTTCCAGTGCACTCTCTTCTGCCTGCTTTGGTTTGAAGGTCTTTTGTTGTTCTTTTAAAAAGTAAAAATATTTGTAAAAGGGCATAATAGCCAAAGTCTTTTGACTCTAACAATGGCTGGGTGCCAGGATGCTTAGCAGCAATGCTGAAGATATTCTTGATCCTCTTTTTTCCCCCCACTCCTTCTTGCCCTCTCACTTGTACTGACAGAACAGTTTGTGGGATTATGTTTTGAGCCAAATATGAGCTTAAATGCAGGCTTGTTCTTTTCTTCTGTGTGTAAAATCTTAAAAAAAGGAAGTAAAAAGCACACATTTCATGGCTTCAGTGGGAAATGCTTCAGAGAACTAAACTGAACTGTTAGAGATTGAGGGGGATAAGAAGAGCTTGAACTTCTGCTGGGATATGGGAACAAGTTGTGAATGCACACCTATGTCACCACCAAACTCTTCATTACAGAGCCACTTACTTAAATCAACTACCTTTTGATCTATGTCTTGAAGGATTTTTAGCTTCGGAGCATTGAACTGCAGGCACAAGGTGTTCAGAAAATGCACCTTACATAAAAAGGTGTTTGGAAGTGCACCTTACATAAAAAATGCTGCTCTTGTCAAAACAGGGATTTATCTCTGGTCAAACTAAACAGCTGGGAAGCTGAAGGGGAAATTGTGTGTCAGGAAAGCTCTGTCTCGCTTGGCTCCTCCAGTTACAAGTGCTGTAATCAGTAACGCAGCCTGCAGGCACTCAAGTGAAACTCTCTACTGGTCTCCTGTCCTGTAAATTCTTCCTGCTAGTGCAGTGGAAATTCCTGCTGTTCGGTGCCCGTATGCAGTAATTTAGATTTGTGCAGACTTGTAACCAGGATGAGCTTTAGTTTAGTGGTTGTGAGGGAACACGGAAGGCACGGAGGTTCTGGAAAACCTGCTACCAGAAATCCTTTCATTCCCTTTTCCCTAGAAAGTTACATGGAGATTGGAATTACTGCCAACTTTATCTACCTATATTTATATATTTTTAATAGCAGATGAATTTCCAGAGTCACCTTTTCACTTAAATGATGTTTATTGCAGTAAATGGGAAGTTATAAGTTGAAATTTTTTTGCTACTGCTGGCCTGAAATTCGTGAATTGATTGTTGAGGATAAAGGTTGTCACCAGTGAATGGTCCCGTCTTCACATACACTTCAGATACATAAATTATTTTAATGAATTTGGTCAAAATTGGTCAGAATGTAGGAGATGCTTCCAGACCTGCATGGGTAATAGCTTCATGACCTGCTGCCATAGGACATGGAAAAAACTTAAATGGAAGGTCCTTAATTCAAATCAGAGACATTAAAAGTTTAAACTGGTTTCTCAGATCTCATCTGTATGCTTGCCTCTCTCTTCATCCTCCCTCAGATTTCCCAAAGTCTTTCTTTTTATTCCAACATAGAACAAAACTTGAGAAATACAGGGTTTTTTTAGTACGGTATTCTTTTTCACCAGCCTACCCTATTATTATTACTAACTATAGATATTTGGAAGGAAGCTCTATGAAATGGAGTAGTCTGTGCCATCATTTTGAAATATTAGCATCTTTGTAATGCTGTTTGGATGATTAAAGAAAACTTGCCTGACATTTTCATATGTGTAGCAAGGACTGGGCAGAGGAGAGAGGCAAGTGAAAAAAAGAGGCGAAAGCTTCCTACAATGTCCTCCATGCCTGTGATAACTTTAAAGTATTCAACTATCAATACTAGAATGGGTTATTCTGAGGTTAACTGAGGTAATGGCCAAGAGATGTTTAGCAGGTCACATTGTTTTAGCAAATGAGGCAGTGGCACAGGGCATTCTTCTGTTTAGACACTAAATTACTAGGGCAAATTTGGGGGCTAGAATTTGTTTTGGCTGGTGGTGAGTTACCTAGGAAACAAGGATTAAACTTGCCCCCAAAAATCCTAAATAAGGAGATGAGTTTGTATTCTCATGAAGAGTGTTTAGCTTTGTGTCGTGAACATACTTACACATGCATTTATGAATGTGTAACTGTCTGACTTTGGTGTCTGAAAAAAAAATCACAAATGCCTTCTTTTTGTGGTGTCTTCCCAACAGAGGAGGTAGGGTCTCAGGCAAGTCAAGCTCAGGCAAGGCTGAAAAAGAGGGATCACTTATCCGCTTTTTTCTCAGAGATCTGCAGTTCAAAAGGTGGGAAAGTCTTACGTGGCAGTTAGTTACTTCCAGAGTTTCTGGGATAACTTGCTGCATTATACATGCAACCTGGCGTTGTAATCTCTGGCACAGTGGAATCTGAGTCAAACTGAATCTGGTCTAATGCACAGCTTGGTTTTGTAATGTTTAGAAGAACTTTTATTCATTTCTTTAATTACAGTCTTTAAATGAGAAAGGACATATTGTTTCTAATATTATAGTAGTCTTGATATCTTCTGAGACTTAAGCTGCAAAGAGTAAGTTTCAGTAATATTAAAAATAAATTAAACTGTTTTCATATAGAAAACAGTTTTTTTAACAGTTTTTTATAGCTCCCAACTACAAGAATTTTAGAGTCAAGGCTGCCTGCTCTGCAATGCTGAACTTACTGCATTTTAGTCTTTTTTGGAGGCCTTTGTATATTGCCTGCTAGGGCTGTGGGTGATATCTTCGATAAACTATGCAGATGATAGTGTAAAATATTGTTAAAATTATTGTAGAAATAGAAACTTAGTACTACATGTTCTTCTTGCTGTGACATTCTCATCATCCCTGCTTATCTTGCTGTCAGAAAAAGAAGTCTCTTTCTATAGTTAGCATAGAAAGGCGTATCTGGCCCAAAGAACAGTGAGCTTATCTCTTATCTGCTGCCTCCATTGCTGGCTCGGTTGGGAGCAGAGACCTGAGTTCACAGCTCTGCCTTGAGGGTGAAGGGTTGGGGCGCTTCTTTAGTTTGACTTGCTCTGGGGTTTTTGGTGCTCCTGGTGTAGGAGGTGAGGAGAATTGGGAGTATTTGTAGTGAAGGCAGTGGCTGCCCAGAGTGATCAGAACTCTGCTGTGGCATTCCCTGGGCTTCCCATTTCACTGCCTCTGCTGCAACTTTAGAGGAGGATTTCCTCCTGGGCTCCGTGCTCCTTCTGAGTCACGTGGCTTCTAGAGCCGTTCATTATGCTTTCACGCCACCTTTCAAATACAGAGCTTATTTCTGTAGCACTGAATCCTTTGGGCCACAGCTGTCTTATTCCAGTGGCTTTCCGAGCCCCATGATCTGCCTAGTTATTAGGCTGTTTTTCTTCATTGGTCGTAATTGCCACTTATGCCTGCTGTTGAGACTATCTCATGAATGCAGTGACTAGGAAGAACAGTCAGAACATTGGAATGGAAAGGAGAGACCTCTATACTGAACAGGCAAGTGTAGCAGTAACACAGTAGGGAGTTGCAGTAGTGATGCTACTGAGGAAGCAAGTCTTTACAGGGGGAATATAGTGCTCTAAGTACCTTGATTTAGATATACATAGCCTTAAGTTAAGGGCACTGCTCTTGTAGCAATATTGGCATGTGTGTGGTGGTGGTTGTTGTCTTTTATTCTTCTCCTGATCTTACTGGCCTGCTAGCACACCAGTAGTAGAGACCCAGTGCTTTCTCTCAGCTGGACTTGGAAAGCAAAGAATTTGGTTAGCATATGTTGCACAAGGTACAGTGGTGGGAGAGTTGCATGTGTACCTGCTGCAAGATTGCCTCAAAAGCATCTTCCATCTGGAGAAACCCAAGAAATGGCCTTGCTTTGGAAGAGAAGTCCAGAGTACTCTTCTGCACGCTTGTTTGTTGGAGGGATTGGGGTAGGAGTTTGCTTCTGGCTGCCCCCAGGTTGGTTACGCTCATTCTGCAGTGATGTTCAGAGATGGCTGAGCTGAGCTGTACTGCTCCATAAGGATTTCCCAGCTCAGCTGGCATTCACCAGCAATTTCCAAGCCCAACAGTTGGAACCTTCTTCAGATACCATACTTGCTAAAACTTCCTCTGTAGTAGAACAAAAATCTTTGTTCTCCCCAGCTTGCTTTTATAATTTTGCTTTCTTTTTCATGCTTATATATCAGCAGTGCTGTGAGGAAGAGGCATGTACATGTATGCAGGCATATTTAGGTTTAAACACACAAATTAAAATGTTGACAGGGCTGGTATCAGTGCAGCACAACTAATGTAAACAATTCTACATCCTTTTGTAAGACAGTGGAAATTCTCAAAGATGAAGTAAAGGTCAACCTAATTTTGTGGGTTTATATAACTGCATTTTTCTCTACAGTTTTTTTTCTTCTTCACTGTGAGACTCCCATAAACTGAAGCTGTGTACAAAGCAAATTATACTGTAGATAGCACAGCAAAAGCTGTCAGCTGCACAGAAGGTGCCCAGGGTATGGATATTTTGATTTAGCTTTTCATTCCTATTGTCATTTGTGTTGTTAGCAGCAGTGGTAAAACTTTCAGAATAAATTGTAACTTTTAAATTGCTGCTCTTTAAGGGTCACAAAATAGTCAGGATAGGTATTATCGCTAATTATCTCTAGTGAGGACCACTGTGCTAACTGGTATTCAAAGGTTCCCTTAAACTGAAGGCTGTAAAATCAGGCAAATAGCACATTAATAAGAAAGGCAAGGTATTAAGAAATAGAGTGTGTATTGTTTGACTTTTCATATATACTAGTGCATTTGTGTCAGATTTTTTTGAAGTAGTTGTAACTCACATGTTTTTCTTAACGGCAATTGCCAATTACCTTTAGTGAAGAGGTAGAGTGGGCCCTGCAGAACCCAAAGGGGAAGGATAGAGCAGCTACTGATGCTTGTAGGTGTGTGCTGGGGGACAGTGTGGAACATGAGTGAGAAGCCCTGGATGGGCAGGATAGCGCTGAAAAAATGTTAGCCCACTTATGTGTAGTGTTTTTGAGAAGGAGGAAGGAGAGTGGGTAATAATCCTGATAGGAGAGAAAAACCATGAACTTGATGTGACAAAACAGAGACTCAGCATAGAAGATTTTAGAAGATTGTGAAGCTAACTAAAATTAGGCTAAGAAAACTAAGGCAGATACTTGCCTTCAAACTAGAGAAGATGACTGAGGGGAGATAGGGATAATTTTGATGTAGAGGAGGTTTCATAACACTTGAACTACTAATCTCAGGTGTTCTCTCTCCCATCAAGTACTGAAAGCTCCACTGAGCTTTTAAAAACAAAAGTTCTTTGTGTGAATCTTCAAGGTTTGTGTGGGTCAGGCTTTCAGCTTTTTTCTATGTGATTGGGATTTGACATTTTCCCCCTCTCACTTGAAAATCTGCTGGTTACTTTTTGTTGACTAGAGGACTCATGCTGGGCCTTTAGGGAGAGTCAGATACTAAGAGGAGTGGCTTTAATGAACTGACATTAGTCTAGATGTGGCCAAGAGAAGGCACTGTATGAGCCAAGGAATGACAAAAATGGATTTCATTGGAAGGGAGTAATTTGTTTAGTATAGGCTGGGGTGGTATTTTCAGAAAAAGTTCAAGACCCTCTGGAATGTTTTGCTCCAATCTTGCATTGGCTAGAGAGGAAACAGTGACAATGTTTAGGTACAGGGTCAGTGTGAAGACCAAATAGAAGGGAATGTTTGAGAGATGCTGACAGGGCTGAGCAGATATCTAAAAGTAACTCGGTTTGAGAAGTACCTAGGTTTTGGACCTGAAGGAATGGAGATGAAGAGCATTGTCTGTTTATAGACAGTGTCCTTTCAAAAAGACAGTGGTTTGGATTAGAGCCAAAGTTTTTTGTGCTAAGCTTTCCTTTCTTCTCTTTTGTACCATGAGTGAAAGATAACAAGTCCCTTCTCAGTCCCAATGTGTGGAAATGCTGGCTTCAGACAGCATTTGCACATTTCTGTCAGTTCTTAAAAAAGGAGGAAAGAAAATCTAAATGTATCACTTCTCACTGTCTGTCTGTAGTGCTGCTTCCTTTCTTCCTTCTTCTTTCTGGAAGGAAAGGGTGCCTAGCTGGATATGTGGATGATGAGAGGGAGAAAAAGTTTTGGATCATGCAGTAACAGTCATGTGTAGTCTTACTGCCCTTATCACCCCAGTTATTTCCTGGGTGCCCTGTGGGGTACTCAGGAATTTAAGAACAGAGCATCAGAGAAACCCAGGTTCTGTCTGGGAGCTGCTCAGAATAAGCAAGGTAAGGAGTGCTAGCCAGCATGCTGCTCTGCAATCCGGCTGCTGTTTTTAGATGAGACAGCTGAAATCAGGATTGGCAGGGAGGCAGATAATGCCTGAGGCAAATGTCTGAGGATTTGCTGCAGCTGAAGAACTGGAAGTGTAAAAGTCTCCTTTTCAGAATCCAGTGTCTGGGCCCAACCTCTTGTGGCAGGTGCCTTGCAAGTCCTCTTTAGAGAATGTGGCAAAACTTATTTTTAAGATGCCCCTGCTGAGTGCAGGAGCTGTGTATAGCTTAGAGCACTCAATGGAAGTGTGAGAGGTCTGAGATAGTTTCTTTTGTCAGCCTGGGGATATAAGTCTACATCTTCCAGCTGCCCAAAGAGTTGCTGTTGTAGCCAGGCTGAGATGAGGAGCAGCAGCATATTTGCTTGCAGCTCAGAGCTGAACCTCTTTTACAGCAGAGACCGTGAATTCTGGGGACAAGCAGAAGAGCAAATGAAGGGGAGAGTGTTGTACTGTAGCCTGGTGGCTGAGACCTGCAGGCAGCACAGAGTGTTGCAGGTTGTGGATTCTGCATCTTCAAAGTGCGTACGTTTTACAGGAAACAGCATGGATAATAATCTGAAATAATTCCTAGCCTTGGCTGCATTTCATAACTGTTCCAGGTTGGATATATTGCTGTTATCAGGCTCTTTCACAGCATCTAAGCCAGGTTTTCGATTGCGGTGTTGTTGAGGGAGGCGTTGGACATCTGACAGCTCGGGCTGGACTCCTTTGATTGTGTGGCAGGAACAGGTCAGGTGGGCTGGCACGGTGGTTGACAGCCAGGTGATGGAAATTGGATATGCTTTGAACAGCACCACAGTCTCACAAAACATAAGAATTAGCTGTGTACCAAGGGGTAGGAGGATTAACTACTGAGTCATCTGTTTAGAAGGGCACTCGGGGTGGAGACTGCTCAGCGTGCTCTTAGGAGTGAGTGAGCAGTGCTTTTCATACAAGAGGTCAAGAGTTTAGTTACGGGAGGCAGTTTGGGTGAGTGACTGTGATGTAATGGCGTTCAGTAAGGAGTGGGAGAGAGGGTAAAGCCAGCAACCTTCGTAAGAAAAGAGTTTATTTCCTTGTCAAAGCTATACAGAGGGCTCAAATGCAAACTCTCCCACCTTGCAAAGACAGGCAGGGGAAATGGTAAGCTTTTCCTCGACTTCAAAAGTGGGAACCAAATGGAGGAGCTGGGTCAAATGTCTAAGGACAAGTGTTAAGTAAATGTAGTGCAAGGATGTAGGTACAGAATTATGTCAAAGCACAAAATAAGTTGCAACTAGTAAGAGAAATTGAGAGCTACAGTAAATAATTTCTAGGATGTCAAAGTCTTTGCTTCACTTTCCCAAAAGGAACTAGCATGGTATCTGGCTTGGTATAAAATATTTCTTGACTAAAAATAATGTAACTGTTTGGACCTCTGTGTCATCCTCACTTGAAAGTTGATACTCTGGACTCTTCTTTGTGTCACTTGGCATCTATCCCACACCGGAATCTTGAATTTACTATTTGCATTTTGGCCCGACTGGTAATAACCATTGTTATTTACAATGCTGTCTCTGGCCTGCTTTACATTTTTCATCTCTGACATGCAAAGTGCCTCCAGAGGAGTTCTTTTAATCTCATCCTTCTTCACCCTCAAGCTGTGTAGAGTTCTCTCCAGTCAGTGCCGAAAAAACCTACTGAGCTGCTCCTTCCCCCAGCATTAATAGGATTTTCCAACATAAATCTCTCATCTATCAATGGATTAATGTGCTTAAAATGCAATTCACTAGGTGGTTTAAAGAGCTCAGCCATGGGTAATGAAATACAGTACCTTTCACCACAGTAATGCTAATTCTGATCCACACAGGATGTTAGTGACTGCTTGAACTGCATCAGCTGAGTGTACTTACAAGCCCATGTCAGGGATTTCTCACTGGGCAGAATGCAGTGAGCTGTGCAGGCAGTGCCTTCCCATTTCAGGGAGCACAAAGATATGCATCCACATTTCACTTAGACAGTTTTAAAGATGCTTGCTAGAAATAAATGATGGTACAGGGGATTTCTTGTTTTGTCATTCTAAGGAAAAGAGATGATGGGGGGAGCAGATATCCCAATATGATATTTATTATTCATACTTTTCTTCAAACATAAATAATGTTTGCAATGATAGGTATAACTTTGTTCAGTTATACATATCAGATGACATGGTCTGGGACAGGGATTGGTGTTCTCTGCCAATCTTCTTGGAATAGGACTGGTGTGCACACGCATGAATTTTATTCTGTTTTTAAAACTACTTTTTTAAAAAGCATTTAAGATTTTTTTTTTTTGCACATACCTGTCACTGTATTCAGCAGAATCAACTTTTTTTTCTTTAAAAAAATATCTCTCCCATTGCAGAACTAATGTGTTTGGACACCCTTGAGAAGGGAGCCACTTGGAAAAATGAGTCACAGTTTCTTTCCAGACCTTGAAGTGATGGGTGTGTGACTTTTTTCCCTCTGAATTTTTGAAACCATTTTTCAAAGAAAGTAAACTTTAGTCTTGGTTAAAAATAAGAAATCATTTGGCAAAACATTTTAGCAGTTTAAATAAGGGCTGAAGAAACTACAACCCTTATGGAAAGTCAGGTGTTTCATTCTCTACTTTTTTTTTTTTTTTTTTTTTTTTTGTAATGCAGTGTGGTGAGGTTTAGTGTCCTAAAATAGTCTTCTGCATCTGGAGAATACATCTGTTAAGTAGAGGAATTAGTGATTATATATTGGGTCGTTTTTACAATAACTCAGGTGTTTTTCTGCAAAACTATTACCAAGGTTATGATTGCTCTTATCTCTTTTGTCTTCTCTTCCCTTCTTCCTTTCTTTCTTAACTATATTACCAAGGAAAATTTATAGCAGAAACCAGAACTTATAAACTACTACAGTGAAATGGAGATTATCTAGCATCATGATAGTTTTGAGCAAAATAGGGTCTCTGTACTAGTAATTAGTTCTCCTGCTTCAGGTGAAATCCTGTTTCACACAGTGTTTTTCTCATCTGTGCTCAAGTGTTTGCATGATCCATGGATTTTGTAGCTTGCCTCATGACAACTGTGGGAATGTTGACTTTCTTGGTTTCATGAACTTCCTAAACTTCTGTTCCTTCAATGTAGTTTTGGTTCTTTGGTTTCTGTAATGAAAATGAACTGGGGAAATGAGGATTTGGTGTCCAGGGATGAGTATTTTGAAAAGAATCTTTGAGCATGTGGGGCACGCAGGAGGAAAAACACGGTGTATGCAGGGCAGATGTGACAGCTGGTAGGAAGGTGTAATGAATGAAGGGCCATGGGCCCTTCATCTCCAAAAAGGAAAGCCTTCAGAAAGCTCCAGAAATGCACAAGGCTCACGTGGTTTGGGCTGTGCCAGCACTGGGTCTCACGTGGTTTGGGCTGTGCCAGCACTGGGTCTTTTTAGTCTTGTGTCCCTGAATTCTGAGGCTGAGGAGTCACTACCCTAAAATACTGAAAGTCAGCATTTACATTGACAGTGGTTTTGCCCCAGGTCATTTTATTGAGTCCTGGATAATGGCTGATAATGCTGCAGGTTGGGTATGGCTCCTGGCCAGCTGGGCCTTCCTCTTTGGTGGCAAATTAAAATTATTCAGCTGGATGCACTCAGGAGGTGTCCTGAGGTGAGGGTTTGCCAAGCACTAAAAAGAGAACAGCTAATAAAGTGTGTCTGAGCGCCAGACTGATGCTAATACGAAGGTATGAAGAGATGTAGAATATAAAACTATTACTTGGTGTGTGTATGTATCCTGAGGCAGCCAAGTGCCTGTATTCCCATCTCACTGAATTTTCTGTTAGTGTTAGTCAGTGTAGGTCGATGTCTTCCTTGCTTGAGTTAGCAGTGGCACTATTTCTGTGGCTTTCTCAACTACTTCTGAAGTGTCAGCCATGGAGATCTTCTAGTGATGTGCTGTGTGTTGCATGGCTTTGGGCTGGTTGTAATGTCCCTGTTAGAACAGTAGTTCCTCACCTTGGTAGTTCAGAGAGTCCAGTTGGTCTGAAGTAGGTGAGTAGGCTTTTATGAAAGGAAGGCAGGGACAGCACCTGTAACAAACAGTTATTGTAGCATTTTTGTTAAAAATGAAGTTGTTACATTGCTGTACAATCAATTGCTATGGGGTTGTGTATTTTATTATTCATCAATAAGACTGCTAGGTATTTCCCAATGATACACTGTTAATGTACCAGGCAAATGCCATGGTTGGTTTGCTCCTTCTTTCCTTCCCTCAGCAGGGGATATTGCGTGCTGTGGCTGAGCATTTCATTGTGATAGATGCAGAAATGGGTGCCACACCTGCACTCCTTGGTGCTGGCAAAGGCAAGAGCAAAGCTTTGTCCTGGAAGTGAAAGTGGTGATGTCTGTGAGAGGCTTTTTTCCAGGCAAAATCTTGCCTCAGTCTTGTACCTGTCTGAGTAAAACTGTAGCAGCTGCCCTGGCATCTTGCCCTTCCCCACAGGCAGCTGCACTGCACCAGGGAACAGAGCTGTGGACTTCAGGTGACCTTCTAAGCAGCTTGGATTGAGGCACTTGGAAGGCAGAGATAATGACCTAAGAGAAAGAATGCTTGCACTGTGGTGCTTGGGACCTGTTATTAGGACTGGAAGGTTTTTGTGAAACATTGCCTATGCCAGTTCCACTAGAGCAGTATCCAGAGTCCTTCATGTTTGATAGGAAGGTATTTTTGAAATGCTTACTTTTAAAAAGTTATCTTTAAAAAGTTATCTTTTGTTATGGTTTGACACTGGCACAATGCCAGTGCCCCCATGAAGATATTCTCTCCCTGGTTTCTGCTGTGAGATGTGACCAGGAATAAGCAAAGCAGGCTCTCACTTAGAAATAAAGGAGAAATTATTAACTAAACTACAAGGAAAAGAAAAAAAGAAACACACAAGGAAAATGAAAATTTCACAAATACATCTCCCCCTCCTCCCTACCAATTCCCAATACAAACCTCTATCCTTTGTGGACAATGAAAACTTTACAGAACATTAACCCTTCCTAGAAGAGAGATAGGAGTAGACGATAAAGAAGGAAATGAGCAAGTGATGAAGCTATGGGCCAGAGAGAGAGATGTTGGAGGAATGGAGAAGATGGAGTGGCATTTTTGCTGGACTCTTTTTTTGGTGCACCCCTCCCTTCTTCTCATTCTCAGCCATGCTGCCTGCTGCCAGCACATGTATATCAAGTTTCAAGGTAACAGTCACAAGCACAGGCTGCACTCTCTCTCTCTGTCTGTCTCCAAGAAAGAGGAGAGAGAGACGAGCTGCCCGGTGCCTCCTGGTACTTCTTTCTTTCACCCTTCCACCCTCAGGGTCAGGCCTACCTCTCCCAGCCGCATTGCTTTGCCCTCCTCCTCTCCAAAGAGAGCCTCCCAAGGAAGAGCCCTGCTTTTAACCCTGTGTTCTCAGAAGCAGATCCAATGCCCCAGTAGCCAAACCAAGTGCCAATATTAAAATCTGAGCACCCATTGACCTGACCACAGCATCCCAGAAGACCCATTTCCTGTCAAACCACCACATCTTTGTAAATACTTTGTTGGCTTGCAAGCCTTTGTTTTCTTGTTCCTTTATTGACCACCCCCCAAAAAATGATTTTGAAATCAGGACTATTATTTTTTATTTTTCTTGGTTTTGTTGTTTTTTTTTGCAGAGGGGAGGTGGGGTAGGGATGATTGCAAGTGTGTTTGTTTGGTTGTTTAATTTTTTTTAATCCTATCCCTCATTTTCTACTAACCCCTTCCACCAAGGACTGTGGCTCCCTCATGCTTCCCAGTTCTCAATTCCACCCTGATTAACTTTGAGTTGGTTGGGAAAACATATTTAATTCTTCTTGCATTCTTGTTCTGTTGCAGATTTTGACTTGAACTATTTTTGGCATTGGAGCAAGTTTACAGACTACGTGCAGTGTGTCCTCACGTTCACTGGTGTGACTGGTTACATCACTTACCTGTGGCTGGACTCCCCCCTCTTTGTGGAAACGCTGGGCTTCCTTGCAGTGTTCACTGAGGCCATGCTGGGCGTCCCCCAGCTGTACCGCAACTACCAGAACAGATCGACAGAAGGAATGAGGTACGGTGCCTGTCCTACATCAAACACACGTGTGTGCCTTCATGGGGGGTGTCTCTGCAGTGTGGGAATGCTTTTCCAGGAAGGGCAATGTCATCTCTACAATTTTTACTTGAAAACACAGCAGCAATCGGAGTAGACTTTTCTGTCAGTAGGAGCCGGTGCAGCACTGCTGAAGGCAGTGGGAGTTCCATGACACCTCTGAAGTCTGCCCATTATCGAAGTCCAGCTGGGAGTTCCAAGGTGAAACATGTTCCAGTGAAATAAACATGTGAAACCACTGCTGTAGCCATTAGCAACGTGTTACAGTTCTACTCAAGCTGTGCTACACTGGTAATTAGAAATGGTCCAAAGAGATCTTGCATATCAAAAGTAATAAAGAGGGTGAAAATATTTTGAGCCTGCAGCCTATAACTATCAGTGTTACTCATATAATTAGCTTTTCCTCACATATCTGCTCATCACTTCTTCATAATCCATTACTACATTTGTAGCAAATGACATCAGTACTTATTTTTGTGTCAAAGCTTGAAACTGACATTTGCGAAAGTGCCAATGCGACTTTTACAGTCATGACTGTAAAAATGTGGGACAGAAAATTTTAATCTTGTGCCCACTCTTGAGTCATTAAGTCAGATTATTTTTTCACACTGTTTATTGGATAACTCAAATGGTAACACTGAGATTACGAAGGCAACTTGTGAAGCTTTTTGAGAGAGGAAACCTTCACTGTGGTGCATCAGTGCCCTGATCTGTAGAAACAATACAGCAGCAAATGCAGTTCACAAAGTGCTGTGATCATTTGTGACTGTCATCTGTTCCAGTGTTTCATTATGACTTCTCTGCATTTCTTTTAAAATTTGCTGGGATAATTTTTACTTTGGTCAAGACAGTTAACCATGACACCCCCAAACGAAGGCAATTCTATCCTCTGTTCACATTGTTTGCTTTATTTGTTTGGCTTGAGCATGCTTATACTAGCTACTCTGAGATATTTTCTAACTTGAAATGTTGAAATGTTTAGAAATTTGCTTTGATACTTAAGGCGTTTTCTGATTGGGAGCCCCTTTTGTACAGAATGAGTCAGGATTTGCTTCCAAAATATTGGGGTATTTTTCATGCGCTCACTGTCTTGGAAAATTCTGTGCCTGTGGTATCCAGAAAGCAACTTATCTGCTAAACAGTTTCTATGCTCTGGTTTGACTTTTTTTTTTTTTCCTTTTCTGTTTTTCATCTGTGAATCATAATGCCATAATAACGATGGCCACTGGTTGTGTTTTGCTTTTCCTTAACTCCTTCCTGGGGGTGTGAGTTTCAGTTTTGCTATTTCTTGTATGTGCTGTTAGCAAAAGGATTTTAAAAACCTTTGTTCTTTCTAAACTGCTAAGCACAGAATTGCAGAATTCTCATCTAAGGCTACTTGGCGAAAGAGTGCCGTGTTTAGTCCAGAGAAAATAGCATAAAAGCTCACGTTTCCTTGTCATGGAGCAGAACCAGGTCAAGCATAGCCATGCTGCTTATCACTTGTGCCCATGGTTCCAGAATGCATTCCTCCCTCTGGTTCCACTCTTGAAGAAATACTTTGTGTGGCATTCAACATTGATGGATCTGGGCACTGATGAAGTAATGTACAACTTTCTGCTGTTGTACTGCAGTGGGAGGATATTCATGCATGTGTTGGTGCTCTTTCTTTTTATCAAGTTAAATTGTGGTTTTATATATGTTGTAGGTACCACACACACTTTGTAGTACCATGCAATCCTAAATTGACTACATGTTCTCTAAGCATTACTGGGCTGTTCCTCCTGTGAGAGTGAGTGACTTCTCCCAGTGTATTGCCTTCTGTTGAAGGAACTGTTGGAAATACTTCCTCTGAACTTCCCTTCCTGTGCCCACTTCTCTAAGAGCATATCAAGAAGAGACCCCAGTCATGGGAATACTGAAGGGAGCATGTAGCAGTGCAGCCAGCCTACTTGCCTGGGTATTTACCAGGTGAGGGCTGGCTGATGCCCAGGTTAGCTGATTCTCACTGCTCTGTGCAGTTATTTACAGCTCAGGGCAGAAATAACCCTGTGTGTGGTTGGTTACATTGTTACATTGGGGATCCAGGCCAAAATGGCTGACTGCCAGCTGTGCTCTTAGCAAGCCTCAGTGGCAAAGAAAAAGAAATGAGTTTCTAGTGTCTCTGTGACTTTAAGCTTAATGGGAAGAGCAATGAGTATTTAGCTGTTCTATATAGTAACCTTCTGGTCAATCATCACATCCTGGTTGGAGGTGGTAATTTCTTAAACCACAGTAATTCTGTCACCCAGTGCAGGAGTGCAGTCTGTGTCCCTGATAAAGATCACAGCCTTCACTACTGCCAGAGAAGTGGTTGTTCACAGGTCCTCATGACTTGGCTTAGAAAAGCTGTAAGTGCATCTGTCTCTGAACTGGGACAGAGCAGCTGATCCATTAGTTCTATTTAGCAAACAAGTCTTTTCATAAAGGTTAACTGTTGAAAAAGAAATGGAGAATAAGGTCTCAGTATGTGGCCCCATCTGATCGGAGTATCCTGCTGGACTCCTCTGATACTCTTGTTTCTGAAAAAAGGCCACACTATCCACAACCCTTCCTGCCCCACTAACATCTGTTTAAGTGAGAAGCTGGGGATGTCTCATACTTGACATAGCAGTCATTTCCTGACAAACAAACTTGGAGACCAGGGGCCACGAAAGAGCCAAAAGGGAGAGCTGGCTGCTGTGGCAGCCAGGATATCCTTTGGGAGTCTGTTGTGGAAAGGGTCCTATCATCTCTCCCCTGTATTTCCTTTTGCTACTGCTTGAAAAGTCCCCTAGTGAAAATATCCTTTGTGTCTAAGGTAAATGTTCAGAGGGCATCTGCAGCTTAGGCAGTTATGTTTATTGTAATAGAGCATGACTGGAGTGAAGGAATCACAGTTATGTGCTTTGTAGTGCTCCTGAGAATGAGTCTGCTGGTTCTTTGATATCTCTGTTCTGCTGGATAGAGCTCCTCACATCTTATTTTTAAGTTTTCATTTTCCCCTTCCTCTCTCGTTTTCCTGCTTTTTGTGGGATTATTACTACTTGGTCGTGTAGCTTCCTCTTCTCTTCTGACAGAGCAGAGACCAAAGGAGAAGTTGGACAGAAATGGAAACAATAAAAATAGAAAGGAGATGCATGCAAAAGGAGAGTAACAGCTTTTGTGAAGTGAAGATAGTGTAATATGTCCTTGTGGGCTGATGGTTGATGGGTGAAAATTTTCCTATGATTAAGTGAACAACTAGTCAAAGCAACAGAAATTTTCATCGTGTTCTCTTTGACAATTCACCTGGTTACTTATAGAATGAGTACTTTATGGAAACTTGGAGCTCTGTTTAAGTATTTAAGTACTTTTGAATGGTTGCAAACCTAAATAGTACAGTAGTAGTTATATAAATTATGGTACTAAACTTGACAGAAGTGCTTTGTAAAGAATTGTGTTAATACCTATCAAAGAAATATTTACTTAATCTCTATTCTTTTCAAGAACTAAACTAGTTCAGTCAGGTGACCTAGTAGAAGAGTAATTTGATTACTTTAATTATTGGGGTGGATTAGAATTGTAAGCTGTTATGTTAGAAAAAGGACAAAAGCTGCCTCAAAGTTGAAGAGCTTTAGAGTAATTGAGAAAAAAAAAAAGATGGTTCATCACTTGTAAATTTGCTTTATGTTATGTGGTAAAATATTTCAAGATTTGACATCCAGAACACCTCTCCTCTACCACCTGTTAGGAGTCAGAGCGGCTGAATACTGCAGTTGGGATCTGATGCTCCTTGTTTTATTAACTGCTTTTGTTTTGGGACAGGAAATATACAGACAGGAACTTACTCATTGCCTCCCCACTCCTTCTAGGATAGTTGCCTCCCAGTCACTTTCTCTTTCTAATAAGCTGCATTCATGAGAAATGGTGGTGTTCAACAGGAGGCAATGGAAAGGGTAGGAAGGTTGGATCTGGATCTGGCAGCAACACTGCTGCACACAGAGGTCAGTGCATTGGGAGAATCATATCCTTATGTGGACAGCAGCTTTTGTGGAGTTGCTGTAGGGGGGCACTGTGTGCTTTTGTGCAGGTGTGGGGAGAGCCTCTGAGGGGAGGCACTGCTGTTATTATGCTCTCCTCATAATCCCAGCTGACCTTCCTCCACCAAAGGAGGAGAATGGAGGGTTGTCCTGGGGTGACTTCATGATGCTTGTATCCCCGTTTGTCTGTTTAGAAATAAGTTTTGCACCTTTAAGAGTGGAAGTAGGGGAGAGAAGAAGCGCAGAGTTTATCAGAAACTGCACTTGCTCCCCTGCTTCCTGGTGCTGGACTGTGTTGCCTACAGCATGGACAGACAGCGGGACAGAGCTCTCCTTTGCTTTTAGTTAGTTTTTAGGTAGCTGAGGCAGTGAAGTTCCCTGGACTGTGGTTTGTCTTTTTCTTTGGTTTCTGTTTAAACCTGCTCTGGACTGAACACCCAGAGGAGCACCAGCAGCTCACACCTGTGGCCACCAGGCTGGGCCTGGGCCGCGGCATTTCCAGTGCTGGAGGAACTGATAAGAGACTGAGTGAGCTGAGCTGCAACCCAGGGAGGGGCCTTTCTGAGTTTGTCACCTCCTTTAGAGCAGCAAGAGGTTCTATTGTTTAATATTGTTCCATTTTTTTGTGCTGATGAATACTTTGCCTGTTAAATAAACAGGTTTTTTCCACTTTTCTCCAAGGAAGTATTTTCCCAAACCCGATGGGGGAGGGGCCACTTGAGTTTGCTTTCTAGAGGAAACCCCTTTGGAGGTTTTCTCCCAAATTTGCCCTAAACAGGACAAGGGTGTTCATCTGTACCGTCTGTGGCCAAGTGGTAGGTGTATGGTCCTACCCAAGGACCGTGTTAACCTTGGGACTGCGTGAGGGTTGATTTTCTCCAGGACAGTATTGCATTCCCGTCTGCTGCCCTGCTCCAGAAAAAAGCAACTGCCCGTCATCACAAGTTTTTTGCAAAGACTTCTCAAAATCACGTGGCAGTAACCCTTTTTGACTGCCAGCTGCTTCTCAAACCCCATGGAGAAGCAGTTTCTTTTAGTCAGAGCTACTGCATGGCACACTCTTCCCAGGTCCAAGAAGGAGGTCTGGCAGTAGGACAGAGCTGGGCTACGTCTTGAAATGTCAGAAGCCACAGTCCATCGGATACCCAAATGTGCCCATCAGTTGTTAGCTTGGAAACATGTGGGTTCAATAAAGCAAGGTATTTTTGCAGCAGTAGTTGGTGTCCTGATATGCAGTGTTGTCTCTTCCCTGGCTGCACCCTGGGCATGGGATGGCCCTTGCTGTGCCGGCTCAGGGCTGCACATGCAGCTGCAGGGTCAGAAGGACACAACCAGGGAAAACCTGTGTTGTCCCTCTGCCAGCAATTTCCCAGGTCTGTCTTCTTGCTCATAGCCAGCTTTCAGTCTGCTTGGAAGGAACCTCCTTTCTTCACAGCTTTGACTGTTGTGTTTGGCTGACATTGGGTTGGGGGCGCAGAATTTCACTGCTTGGAGACAGGCAACACAATCAGTGACTCTGCTTATGTGTTGATAGGAGACTGTCTTGGGAAATCTAGTCTGAAAAGGCTGAATGAGGATAATCTCAGGATTTCATTCAATCGGGTTATTGTGGTATGAAAGAAAAATATTAATTTAGTCCATCCTCTGGCAGTGCTGGGTCAGTCACAGTGATTATCCTGTTTTAAAAAGCGCAAATCACTGATGGAAAAATAATTGGCGTTTATTGTCTCAGAAGCTGCTGGAGTCAAAAGCTGCAAATTATAAAAAGCTTTTTCATTCAGAAATGTTTTATAAGGTGTGCTGCAGCTGTGAGCTAGTTATGAGCAAGTGTTTGTCTGAAATGTATTCAGTGAAATGAGTGTGGTATAAAGATGTATGAAAGAAATAAATTCTATTAAATGATTCTAATATGTATATGTATTTAATACATTATTTACTTTTTGCTTCTGTAGATAATATTAAAAATACTAGAAGACAGTATTTCTTAGAGAGATAAATTTTATTATTGGTTGCTTTTATTGAATACTACTCTATAGCTTTTTCCTTTATGAGATATGCAGCTCTTTATATAATTTTTCAGGAGAAACTTTTGAATTCTGAAACCAGTGTTTGTCCCAGAGACAAATCCTGGGTTTATTCAAAAGCTGTGAAGTAATGAAAGCTGCTGTATTTTTTCTGCCTGTATTGTATTAACCAGTTGCTATGATGGAGCAACTGCAGGCTTTATTCAGGACTGGCTAACCAATGTATGGCCACCTCCCTTAGTGAGATTTTAGATTTAAGGAGATTGGGCAAGTGCTCTAAAAATGTTACTCCTGTGGTTTCTTGGGATTTTTTAGCCTAAGAGAATTTTTTAGTTGTGAATAAGTAAAACAGCTTCAGTAAGTTACTTCCTTTGGAGTAACTTTTGAATTACTTCCTTTATGCTATTTAAAAGGAAACAAAACCCTGTGCTAGAGGGAAGTAGCGAGACTTGTGGATGTTTCTGCTCAGGCACCAACTGTGTATTAGCTTCTTCAGCATAAATTTAGTTCAATTTAAAAGGGAATTGACATCTGTTATGGCAACTTTGCTACATATCTGTGCTTTTTTGGGGAGACTCAGTAAAGGAGTGAGAGAAATTAACTGGAAAAGAACTTTAAAAGTGCTAAAAAGGAGGGAAGTTAAAAGAGAGTGATGCAGGCAATGGCTATATTGAATGTTGTGGGTTTTTTTCTCTTCAGCTCCTTTTTCTCCCTGTCAGAAATTGCATGGATGAGAGCAAAATCAAAGAAATAGGAGTAGGGATAATGGATGCCTATGTGAGAGATTTCCTTTCCTGAGTATGCCACATACACAAAGCAGACCAGTACAGCAGAGACCTGAGTAAGGAGTAAATTGTGCCCAGTCCAGAACTAACACCAAGGAAGATGCCAAATAGAGAGAGAATGATTTCCCACAGGTTTTGGCATTGTACCCTCCAGCTGCTTTATATATTAAACAGACAAAGCAGAGAACATGGAAGAGGGGTATGGGAGGTGAGGGCCACTTAGTTCAAGGAAACAAACAGCCCCCAATATAGTTTTGTGGATTCAAATCATCTGACCCAACTAAGAAGCAGGTTTTCGTTGCATAAAGCATTGTGCAGACAGTCACAGGGACTAAGTTATGAAAGAGGAAGTAGTTCTTGAGGGACTAGTTAGGACCTAAAAGTTAAATATGGGGCCCTAGAAAATACAGAAATCAAGGTCTTAAGCATGAGCCAGAACTACATCAGGTAAATGTAAAATTAGTAGCTCTACTTAAAAGTGGTTTGTACTTAGGGTCGTATAGCCCATTCCTTATTTTTGCTGCCTTTCCTATTGCACTAAGTTAATCAGAACTGTCACTGTGCTTACAAATGGCCTATTTTAAACTATATGTATAATTTACTGTAGTTCTGTGATTGTATTCTTTTGTCTTCCTAAATGCTCTTCTTTACTCAGATCCTTGGTTTTCTTTGTGGACCTACAATTGTTGTCATTACTTCTGTAGCTTCAGCCAGCATTCGTAGTTTTCTGGACAAGTTTTACTTTTTGGATTGTGTTGCTTTGCTGACTTTCCTCTTCTGCTCCTGGCACTGATCAGCTGGTGGCTGTTGTTCTTTATCGTGGCTTTTATGTAAAATATTCCAAGGTTTTTCATTTCTGGACTTTACAAACACATCCAGATTGGCATAATAGTCAGTGAACAGTTTTCATGACTGGATGGATGAGATTTTTGTAAGGCTTACTACAAATAGTTTATCTTCCCTCTTAACCTTCTCATTTGTACAGAAACATTAGATTCCCTTCCCAAATCTGCCTGTTTTAAGGCTAAGAGATTAAAGAAAGTAGTCTGTAGTTCTCAGAAGATTTCTAATTTCTTCTCCCTTGAAAGTATTACTACATCAGGAAAATAAACAGGCTTGGTCTCAGTGCACTCAGGATGAGGGCAGAGTCCTGTCAGCATGTGAACATGTGGGCTGAAACTATTTTATTCTGATCCTAGGAATTAAGTGGATTCTCTCCTCTTCTCCAAACTCTCTTTTCACTTGGAGCAGACCTGTGATTGATGCCCCAGGTTCAAGGGCCTGCACTTCCTGCTTAGTTCTCTGCAGATCTGTGGCCTGTGGGTTGCTGTGCTGGGTCAGCACTGCAGTCACCTCTGTGCTCGCCTGCTGTGTCTCTCCAGGGCTGTTTTCTCAAGACCTGCAGCAGGACAGTGTGAGTTCCAAACACAGTTCTTTTTGCCCTGTACACTCAACACATCTGAGAATTTCAGGAACTGAAGGAAGAGACATGTGGAAAAATCCAGGAGGGAGACCTTCCTTCCCTCAGCCTCCCAGCACTTCTGACAGCGTGAGCAGCAGTATCCACTTATCTTAAGCATCTCTAAGGTTGTAGCGCAGTGTGGGCTGCTAAAGTTCTTGTACATATTGAACTCTTCTCATTTTTCTTCCCCTGGCACTTCATCCCCTCTGTTCAAAAAGTAAAATCAAAGCAAATGACTTCAAACCAAAAGCATTCATATTTTACAAATAGTTCAAGGCCTCTGTACAATATAGGAATAAAGCTCTGCTGGCATGTTTAATGAGTGCTCTCTCGGTAGGTGCTTTTCTCTGTCCCCTGAGAATTTGAATGACAAGAGAAAATTTATTGTACTTCTGTTACAAAACTGTTCCATTAAGTTTAGGTGCTCCATCTTCCTCTAGCAAGGAAGTGTCATGCAAGGTATTTTGCATAAATAAGGTCAGGTCAAGGCACAAGAGATGGGAATTGAGCCTGTCATGAAGATACCTGAGAGATGAAAGTTTTTTAAAAATGTTGTCTTCCTCTGTTACCTAACAAATTTGGGACCAGAAGTGCCTCAGTTCTTTACATTCCAGCACTTGTATTGTTTTGTTAGAACTCACCACAGCAATTGTGTAAGTGGGTTAAGTTAACAGCATGTGAGTGGTTGCAGAGGTGTCTCCCTCAGTGCAGTAGGACTGAGTGGGATTAGAAATACAGAATGGAAGTAAACAGAGATTTGAGTTTGAAGACATGTAGGTTGAGATTTAAGAATGTAAACAGCCATAATGGTAATATTGACTGTGGTGAAGATCTGTGAAGTCAGCAGAGAGGTGAGTAATTTAAGTAGTTAGCAGATGAGCCAGAAGAGCAGAAAAAAGAGATCAAAGAACCTTAGCACAGGAAATAACTTTGCAGGGTGGTCCAGGAAGACTATGATGAAGGACTGGGTAGAGAAGAGGCGTTGGGCAGTGCCAGTGGGTCGACTGCAGAGATTTTCTGTTTCAGCTTTGACCTGAATGGTTTATTTGGTCCCCTACTCCTCAGACACAGAGGGACAAGCAAACAGAAGAAGAGTGGGAAGTGCGGAGACTGACATACTGAATGATGAGCCCAAAAACTGAGATGGGGAGGAAGTGCTCATAGTATTCTTGAGTGAAATGTAGAAAGAAAAAAAAATCTTGCTATCAGAAAAACCTGTTTCAACAAGGCCAAAATGTAGGATTTTAATTTGTTCTGGGGAGGATGGCTAAGAATGATACATGTCTACATCACATTGGGGAATTACATGCCTAGCCCGATGTCCTGGCATTGTCAGGCAAGCTTTCAGGGTAGTTGTGGAAGCCTTGTCCTGTCAGATACTAAGTCTTGTATTGGAGAATTTCCCAAAACAGTACTCATAGTGTACAAGGCAGCAAATGGCAAGAGTTTAGGAATGAAGATAGGCTAGGGCATGTCTATCCTTGTTGAACTGCAAAAACCCTACTGGGGCTGAAATTTTAAGATTTGTTTCATGCTACTGGGATGTGATCATGATGCTTTTATTGGCATTCAATTCGGCCTACAGCCAGGCTTCAAAGCCCTGCAGCCACTGTGGGTCAGTGGCAATGTGGAAAGTGGCTCAGAAGGGATTGATTTGTGGTGGCACCTGCTGACAAAGACAGCCTTCTCACTCAGCTTTGCTTTAAGGAGCAGCACAGAGGTGTATGGTGTGTCACTGTCACCAGTAACTTCACTGCTGCACGCACCTCTGTGAGCACTTGAGCATGTGGAAGGAAATGGAGAAACCTGGAATTTCAGATGAAGAATTAAGTGGTGACATACCTTCATAGAGAGTTTGCAAGGGGTTATTTCATAGAATCAATAAGGTTGAAAGAAACTTCTAAAATTACTGAGTCCAACCATTAACCTAAAACTGCCAGGTCTGCCAATATTTCCTTATGGTGCTAAGATGTTTTGGAGGAGAATGCAAGCTTTTTTCTTGCAAATATCTGTAATTCCTTTCCAGAAAGTAATCTGGACTTTGTCCCTAAGTGATCACTCTTATTTTACCTTCTAGTGTGTTTGGGGTCTTAATTTCCCCAGTGTTTTCCTAGAATGTGAGAAGCATTTTTACTAACTGAAGGATGTGATTATTCATGAAAAGTAATGACTGCAACATCATTAGATTTTGTCCTCGTGGATGCTGGCTTTGAAGACAAGTGAACTCAAATCATCTAGAAAAAGGAAAGCACTGGAGCTGGGACTGTTACTTTGTGTATGTTGACCAAAGAGGTAATTGCAGTTGTTGAAGTAGAAACTAGAAGTGTGCTCAAGCTATGTATTCTTACCATATGAAGATGAAGGGAAAATGTGCTCAGATTACCTCTACTTGAATGAAGAGTCTGATGATCTCTTGGTTGTCTAGGGCAGGAAGAAAGGAAGATTTAAAAGCATTGCTTTGAGCCTTAGGATGCACAGCTGTGCTGAAGCAAACCTCTGTTCCCTCATGTCTTTTGATTACCTTTCAAATTGAATTTGTCCCAAGTTATTTAGAACTGGAGCAGGAAATGCACTGAATGGTGTTGCACAGGGACATTATGTTGATACTTCTTGGCATTGGCCTTGCAGGACATAGCAGTGATGTGGCAGTGGGCAGGCTGCAACTGCTGGGAAGTGGCTGGCCAACTCACCCTGCAGGGAGATGAGCCTTGGGAAGGAGTGCTGCTTCCTGGGATTTGTGTCCCTGTGCCCTGCATGGCAGCAAGTCCTTTTATCCCCCACCTTTCAGTGCATGATGTGGGGCCCCAGGGTGGGCTGTGCCAAGTAGCTGGAGAGAAGATGGGCAGCAGGAGAGCATCTAGAGCAGCATGAGCCAGCAGCTGTTCCTGCAGCTCCACCAATTGCCGTGCCGCGAGTGGGAGGTGAGAGACAGGGAGGCAGGGACAGATCCTTGAGAACAACTTCACGGGTGAGATCTTGAAGAATGGTGTAACTTAGGTGTGCTCTGCACCATTCTTATTACACTGACAGTACTGTGTGTGCTGGCAGCTGACTGTGGTTACTGCGAGAGGTGCAGGATGTGATTTTCTGCCCTGGCACCAGAGAAAATCTGGTCCCTGCCATGGCAGCAGGTCTCAAGCTTCCCAGTTCACTAGCAGCAGAAACAGAGCCTGTCTAATCTGTGTTCATACCACATGTCTAAGCAGACCTGAGCTTTGCAGTCTGGCTGGCATCCTTCTGTGTCTCCTGCAGAAAGGGCACTGGTGTGAATTGTGGCTCAAATTCTCTCTCCTCTGATCCACAGAAGAGATTTATTTTCACACCTGTTTCATAGAACTTGGAGGTTTTTGTGCTGTTTAAGACCTGCTGCCCTTCTTTCTGCAGCACAAGTTGTAGAGTACTAAAAGTGCTTTGTAGCTGTTAAGGGTTACCAGTTTCTGGACCCCTACAGACTGCACTTTAGGCACAGCTGCTTGGCATAGTTGGAGGCCGTATCAGTGATCCTGGACTATCTACTAGCCCTGTGTGGCATGTCCTGTGGTTTCCTTTTGACTGCCCTTTCACAGACATGTTCTAACAAATACTGGATTTTGAGTGGATATGCTGCATGGGATCAAAATGCCTGACACTGCCGTACTTGGGAGTTTAGAAAATAGATATTAATGAAAAAAAAAAATTGACAAATGCCCATTTACCCTGAGGTTTTTTTGTGAAACTTTTGCTTATATGCACCTTTTTGGGATTGTTTGCCTGATGGTGTTTCAGAGTGAAATCCTGCTTTTCATCTTTTCTCATTGATGAGTACAGTCCCTGAAAATCACAGAAACTTTCAGATAATTTGCTCTTGAATTGCATCTGACTGTGATATCGATTGCTTCTGGATATGGCTTTAACTCAACTGCTTCAGCTTGGTTACAGAGGTGGATCTCTCTTGCTGGAAGCTCCTCTTAAATTCCTGCTTGTGTTGTGGGGCTGGACAAATGTCTTTCTCTGGAGATGGTCAGTGCTGCTCCAGCCTCAGAGGAATTGTTGAGAAGTGAGGTAAGGCACCCACACCGAGCAGGGCACGTAGGACTGGTGAACAGTTTCATGCTTGGATTCCCAGCTGGCTGTGCAATATTTAAAACAAGATCCTTGCTTGTTCACACAGAAGGACCTGTCTTAGGGTACGCACACTTAGTTTCCATGTTTTCAAACTTCAGATGCTTTGGATATCTGATCTGTGTGTTTTCTTTTTCTTCTTTTCCTTTTAATAGTTTTTGGCAGGCTAAGCAAATTGGTTAGCATGAGGAGGATTCCATTTTTTGTTAAGCCATATGGCATTTTGTTAGAAACAAATGCTCTATTTATTAATTTTTGTTTGTTTTGTGCAGTGTTAAAAATAACATGGCATTCGTATTTCATGTTTTCTGGTCTGTGTTTCACTGCTGTAGGCGGGCCAGCCTCTGATTGAATTGCAGTGTTAGGGATGCTTGCTATCTTTTCTAAGTAGACTATTTTGGAGCTGCAAATGGGAACTGAAAGTTTTCCAAAGTCAGGATGTTAAAACTGAGTCTGCTTTCTCTTCCAGACATTCCTGTGCAAATGGCTTGTGGGAGGCAGCAGCTTAAAAGGTTGCTGGAGAGGTACCTTCTTCCTCATTTCCCAAAACCAAATGCAGTGTTGAAAATATTCACTGATAGGCTGCTTTTGTGTGGACTTTATTCCTGAATGAAATACTATACTATCAACTTCTAAATTATTTTATTCTGCTTTTATATCCGATCATTCAAAGATTTGTCACTGTGTTTTAACATATGTGAAAGTCAAGTGCTAATATATGAAGAAATGTGAAATCTGAAACTGTGGCAGTCTAATCAGATTGTGGACAACTTCCACTGATTCTTGAACAGAGTCCAGTCTAATTCTCTTCTTTACATGGGTAAAGGTAAATAAATTATATTCTTTCTTTCTCTTATCAAGCATAACTTAGAAATTTTGAGTTCATCAAGCGTCTGAGCACAGCTAGCCCTAAGTTTTTGACTGTAGCAGGATGTAATTACATCAGAGCAACACGTTCCTCCTGTTGCTATTTGTGCTGAAACGTGTGCTCAAACCACTGCAGGATTTTTCAATGGAAGTCACTGTCTAATGTCTGATTCTCTCAGTGTCTTCCAACGTGCAGGGTATTTTTGGGTTTGTGTGTTAAGCTGCAAACATGCAGAGTCATAACATCAGTGTGAGAAAATCTGCAGTGCAAACAGGAAGAGAGGAGTGCTGTGTCTTTTTCCTTCTGCATGTTTTGTGCTCAGTCCCTGCCTGTGTTCTGCAAACTGCTGCTCTGCAGCCCTGCTGCTGTTTGGACAGAGGGTGGCAACAGTCTTAAGACAGACTGGTTCACCAGGGAAGTGGAAGAGGGGGCTTCACATCTCATATTCTTTTACAAGATTCTTCTTTTTGGTAGCTTTTGTTCTTTCAGATGAATGAAGAAGAAAGATGTAATGGTCCACAAGTGACTAATGTTCATCAGAGTGTGCAGAGACTCCAAGGGAAAATCAGAAACTTGAGACTCTGGTTGCAGCCAGGTTTTGTGCAGAAAGAGCGAAGATGCTGAAAAGTTTTAATTAGAATAGTATTAGTCCTGGATATGGAAGATTGCGCCTGAATATCTGGGAGATATATTTGTTTTGGAAATTGCTCATCCTCTAGTATAGTTACACAGAAAGAGAATATGGTTTGGGATTTTTTTTCTGTTTTGAATGTAGCTCTTTCTACATCTAAATAATTCCAGAAATAATTCTGTGAAAGTTTAGATTTGTTGGCTGACTGCAGATGCCATGTTACTGATAGCTGCTCTTACCTCTAGTTTCTGTCACTTCATGATTAATATACAACATACAGGGAACCTGAATAAAAGAAGTTATTCCATGAAAAAAGTGAATGCTGTTTTCCAGCATGTAATTTATTTATTTAGCAAATGAAGATGGGTACAGCTTATTTATGAAATCTGCTGTCCGTGGTAGAGAACAGCAGCACCATAGGGCATTTTCATATTACCATATAAAAAACCATCATTTAGCAACCCACCCCTAATCTAGTGTCTGATCAGAAGGGTTGTTGTCTCTCTGAGAATTAATTCCAGCAACAAAATAAATAAGTGCCCTTTCAGCTTTTAAAAAAAGTTTAAAAAATCCCAGCTTTTCCTTTTTGTGATCGTTTGCAACTTATGCAGACTTGGCTCTGGCTGTTACTACATTAACAGCTCCTTCTATTGAGCTCAGCTGTGAGGAAGGCACTTGCTTTTTAGGAGGTTTGTTGTCATTGGATACTGCAGTCCTGATGTACATTACTGGGAAGTGCTATTTTTACCGCAAGTCTGCCTCAGCCTCTGGCAATACCAGCTATTTGAGCACAGTTCCTGCCTCTCCGGTTGGCATCTCTGTTGTCACACAGACATATGCTGCCGTTTGCTTATTTCTGCATCCCCAGGTTGCTCTCTGGCAGTGCTCACCCCTAACCTGCTTGCTCATTTGTGCTAAGAGCAGTTGTGCTGTCCTCCTAGAGCGTATCCTCCATATCGACAAGGTGAGCATTTCCTGCCTTCCACCTCTCCCCAGCTTAGCTTTGGGCTGTTTCAGGAAAGAAATATTTACTCCTAAGTCCTGCTTTGCTTTGTAGCCAGTGCTGCACAGAACAGCTTGGTTTGTGTGACTGTAGATAGCAGGAAGATAGAGTGTGAAGTTGGTCATTGTGAGACAGTCTGGGAAATTTTTGCTGCCTGCGGCTTCTTTGTGCCATGCTGTCCAGTCCCAGGCAGCCTTGGTGGTGGGCTCTGACTGCCTGTTGTAGCAAAGCCTCCTCTGCATTAGCAGTGCAGCGTTTTCTCTTGCTCTGTGAAGCCAGGGGTCAGACTCTGGTGCACCAGTCTATGATCTACCAGCCCACAACACCTGGCACATGGCAAAGGTGCAGATCCATGGGCTGAGGATGTTTACAGGAGCATCACCAAGACCAAATGGCGGATCCTGCACTTGGGTTGCAACAAGCCCAAGCTACAGGCTTGGGAAAGAGTGACTGGAGAGGTCCTCAGCAGAAAAGGACCTGGGGATGCTGGTTGACATCCACCTTAATATGGAGATATTTTAAAGATGTGCAGATGTACCACTTAGGGGCATGGTTTAGAGGTAGACTTGACATGGTTGGGTGAGTTTAGGTTAATGGTTGAATTCGGTGATCTTAAAGGTCTTTTCCAACTTAATGCTTCTGTGATTCACTCAGCAAATACAGGGTTACAGTAGAGCAGTGAAGCAAGGGCTTTGGTGTGCTCTCCCATTTTTTGCTCTTTCTTCTCCACAACCAAATGAAAATTCCCATTTCTTGTGGGCAGTAAAATGCTTCCTTTTTTGCAGACACTGCTCATTTCTCCATCAGGGCAGGTAAGGGGCAGCTATCTGCCTGAGCTAAAATGGTGTCTTTCTTGTCTACCCCAAAAGTTAGACCAAATATAAGAATTACCTCTCTTCCCCAGGTGACTGGATAAAGTTGAGAAGCTGCAGACAAAAACTGGCTTTTCTGTACAATGTGGCATCCTGAAGTGACACAAAAGCTGGAAGGTATGAGAACAGTGACAGTGTATCCACGCCATCCATCCCTCATAGTTCTACACGCACTGCTGCATCATTGCAAGTGACATCTGCATATGCAGCAAGGACAGAGCAATTGCAAATCCCAAACTGGGAGGAGGACCATTACTATTGTGCTGAGAATCTGGAAACTAGGACTTCACGGAAGCTGTGTTGGTGGTGTAAGCTTCATCTAGCCCATCTCAGGCCTGTTATGTAGTGGGGCAGGGCCAGCTCTCTTTCCCCCAAGGTGTCACACAGACACTCGAGGGGTTTCCCAGCAAGCTGAAACTTTGAGGCTGTGTGTGCAGACGGGTACTGGTTGAGATGGGAGAGGGCCAACAGCACTTGGAGCTTTTCCTCTCCTTGGAGTGGGCACTGGAGGAGTGAGACATGTACTGACTTGGAGAGAGTGTTGGGGGCATTCCTGGGGGCTTGGAGTGGTGAGGTGAGGGTCCTGGGCCAGCAGTGGTGAGGTGAGGGTCCTGGGCCAGCACACCCCTCTTTGCTCATTCCCTAGCTTTACCCTCATGGTGGATTGATGTTGGCTAATGCCAAGTGCTTACTTCTCATACTACTCATACTGCTCCTGCTCCTCGGCTGGACAGGGGGAGAGAAAAGTACAACAGAAGGCTCATGGGTCGAGATAAGGACAGGGAAATCATTCACCAGTTACCATCACAGGTAAAACAGACTCCACTCAAGGAAATTATTTAATTTATTGCCAATCAAAATCAGAGTACAATAATGAGAAATAAAGCCAAATCTTAAAACAGCTTCCCAGACCTCTCCCTTCTTCCCAAGCTCAATTTTATTTTATCTTCTCTGCATTCTCCCTACAAATGGCACAGAGGGACAATTAATCACATGTTGCTTTTGCTGTTCTGTCCTCTTCATGCTCTTTCCCTACTCCATTTGGAGCTCCTGCCAGGGAGACAGTGCTTCATGTAATTCTTCAGTGTGGGTCCTTCCCTTGTTCTGCAGTTCCTCATTAACTGCTCCATGTGTGGGTCCCCATGTGTCCTTTCCATGGGGTGCAGTCCTTCAGGGATAGATTGCTCCATCCATTGCTCCAGGGGTCACAAGTCCTGACAGAAAGCTGCTCCAGCTTTGCTGCTGTGGGCTGCCCTCTCCATGGACCTCCCAGGGACCTGCTCCAGCACAGGCTTCCCATGGAGTCACAACCTCCTTTGGGCATCCACCTTCTCCAGAGTGGGTTCCTTCAAATTCTGCAGGTGGCTCTGCGCTCCCCCATGGACCCCCGTGGGCTGCAGGGGCAGAGCTGCTTCACCCTGCTCTTCACCGTGGGCTGCTGGGGAATCTCTGTTCCAGTGCCTGGGGCATCACCTCCCCCTCCTTCTGCACTGACCTTGGGGTCTGCGGGGCTGTTCCACTCACATGTTCTCACTCCTCTCAGCTGGCTGCTCGGCAGTGCAGTATTTTCCCCTTTCTTAAATATGTTATCCCAGAAGTGCTACCACTGTCACTGATGGCCTCAGACTGCCAGTGGCAGGTGCATCTGGAGCCAGCTGGCATGGGCTCTCTTGGATGTAGGGAAAGATTCAGGCAGCTTCTCACAGAAGTCACTTTGTAGCCTGCCTCCCTGGCCCCTGCTACCAAAACCTTGCCATACAAACTGTCTACCCCAAATTCAGATCATTTTCAAGGACTTGTGTACCAAGTTTCCATTTCTCTTCAGTTCCTATAATTCCCTGTTCTGTTCCAGTCTCTTTTTTCTATCCTCTTCTCATCAAGGACCAACCTCTTGGTTCCTCTCCTGTCTCCTTTGCTTTCCTCTATCGCCCTTCATTGCCTTTTCTCTCCTCTTGCATGACACTGTTCCCATTTTCTTGCTAAGCTCTTTGTGATTACCCCATGCACCTTTTGGTCCCTGCTGGATGTGCTCCTTTTATCCAGTCCCAGCCTCTCCTCTGGGAGGGAGGCCAGCACTCCACAGTCACTACTTTGCATCAGCCCTGAGAATACCTTGGTGCAGCTGCAGGACTGATTGTTGTGGGATATCAAGCATTTTCTGTATTTTATTTGTGTTTTACCTTGATGATTTGCAGGTTTTCTCTGGTTCTTTGTCCAAGCTGGACAGAATAGGATGTATGTTTTTTGATACACAGACCAGTGGCATTAGCTCTTTAAACTACCTGTATCATTTTTAAGATCATTTTTGTCAAGGACAAGTTGAGATTTTCATGTGTGTGGAGTGTTGTCATTTCCTAGTGAGAACTCCAGGCATGATGATGATGTCCTTGAGAGTCAGATGTGTGAGCTGGAGTGTGGGATCTGGAACGTGCAGAGGCTATCAGAACATGCACCAGTTTTCCAGCTGGTGTTGCAGAATGTTGAGTTCACAGGTGGCTTCCTAGCAAACTTGCTTTCGAGCAAAATTGCTTTGGCAAGCCTGGCACAGCATGTGACACAGTTAGAGGTGTGCTTGGCTCCTGGGGTGCTGCTGAACTGCAGGTGTCCTGAAGTTTTCCTCAGTGATTGACTGTTCTTTCTTTAAGGAGGTTAACTCTGCTCAAAAAAACCCTGCTGGCTTTCTCCATTGGGAATGAGTGACAAATATCCTTTGTATTAAGGATGTTTGTTAAATTCCTATTCAGCTATCTCATGGTATCTCTGAATTGCCCTTCTGTCAACAGTGAGCGGTTAGTTTGATCGGCCTGGTTGAGCATGTGCTTTTAGTGAGGGTACCTAGCTATGCCAGGACAGATCCACAATTAAATTGTGGTCAATTGCCCAGCAAACACTAATATACTTAAAATCAAAGGAGGAGAAGTACTGACTGCCAGCAAGCAAGGTGCCAGTTTTATTACCCTCAGAGTTTATTGCTTTCCTAATTAAAATCTCAATCATTCCTTGACCACCACCTGCATCTATAAACGTCCTGTAAGTGTGATGTAAGGTGACTTGGTGTGACTGGCAACATGCACAGGGCAGGTGGTGCAGGCTGTTTGCACCGAGCACAAATGACGTGTAGAGTTCAGCAGTTTTTTTTCTTTTTCTGATTATTTATTTACATTTTTAGAATGACCGTGGGTGAGGAATGACTGCTCGCTTAACCCCATATCCTTGCTTGCAGTTCCACATAGATTCTGTGGAAGGTCCTGATTGTAGACCTGTTTCATGCTCTGGGCCACAGGACCCGAGTTAGAAAAGGCTCCTGTTTCTGTGGTGTGATGGGGCTGTACAAACTGATGCTTTGTCCACCCTTCCCATGTGGGGAAAGAATGGGCTGCAGCATTTGGCTTGCAATTGCATTATGTGCTTGTGCCCAAAACACAAATCCTGTGAGCTCCTGCCTGAGTGTTTGAAAAATGAACATTAAGTCCTGCCCTGCTGCATGGGCCTGACTGTGTGTGATGGAGTCTGTGCTGGCAAAATGTAAATTGCTTGTAATTATGACAAATCATGTGCGGTGCTCATACTGTGAACTACAAAGCTTTTGTCCAGTGCTGCTTATCCAGCTGCTTAAAAAGCTCTCTTGATAAAGTGCATGAAGCTCAGAAACAGCCTTCCAGGTTTGGTTGTTCACATTTTGTTGAGGACACTGAAAATAATTTGGTCTGTTTGAAGAAATTGCTTCTATTCCCCAGAGTTTCTCATGATGTGGGGGAGCAGGAGCTGGACTACAGGACAGGAAATGCTTAGCAGAAGAGCAAGATAAAAGCAAGTTTGTTATTAAAAGGAACTTTGAGCATTGCTCTTGATAAAAATGCCTAGTGCTGTTCATCCTTCCAGTAACGGCTGCAGGCATGTAATTTTTCCTCTTTCTGTATTACTGGACAATCTGTCTGTCTGCTTTTTTTAGTTAGGCATTTTCTGCAGTAAGAAGTGGTTTCTTCTGTCTGTTTTGTTTGTTTCAGCAGATGCTGAAAGCATGCATGCATGAGAGAGCAATGTGTGTGTTACTTTACCTTGCATGAGCACAGAATGGCACACACAAGAAGTAACTTCTGGGATGAATTGTTGTTCTTTTCCATGCACTGTTTTACTTTGGTCTGTGGTCAATGCTGTCAGTATGTGGCAGCCATGTTTACAGAGCACCACTGAGTCAAATATCCTAGCTGGAGATTTGAAAATGTTTGATACCTTCATAGCCACAGGTGTTTGGAGCTGTGCTTGCTGAGATAAGAGTGCTGCAGTTTGTGGAGCAGAGAGTTTGATCCTCCCTTTCAAGGGCAGTGCTGCCTGCCTCAGCTAGGCTGCCCCTGTCCAGGGGAGTCCCAGCCCACTGCTGGCTGTAAATCCTGCCTGCAGTAGGTGGGATCCTCTGGCACAGCAGGTCTAATCCAAAACCAAGTTCTCAGCAAACACTCTTCCCTTTCTTCTGTCTTTTAGTATCAAGATGGTGCTGATGTGGACCAGTGGGGACACATTCAAGACTGTTTACTTCATCCTGAATCAGGCCCCTTTCCAGTTCTCCATCTGTGGACTCCTGCAGGTATTTGTGGACATCGCTATCCTCTTGCAGGTTTACTTGTACAGCCACTACCCTCAGAAGCCCGTGTCCCACGCTGCACACCCAGCCAGCACCAAGGCCCTATGAGGAACTTGGCTGGGCAGATTGCAGGTCAGTAGAGTCAGCCATGGCATCTCTTCTTCCACTTGTAAATACTCCTGTGTTGCCAAGTTGAAAGCAGAAATGAGAACAAGGATGGAAAACGCGGCTGCACGTCCAGCCTTGGAGGTTCTGTGTTAAATAACTTGCTCTGTTTTCAGACTTAGCTGTACAGAACTGTTTCTTGGTGGGGGGAGGGGCACTTTATTTTTGCATATGTACCTATGAGCCTTATTAATTCACAAATGTTTGTATATATAATCACAAGGGCTGGATGGTTTGTGTTTTTAATGCTATTTAAAAATGTTACACCACAGAAATTATAGGATATTTTGTCTGAAACTTCTACCTATTTATAAAATATAAAGTCTGTATATTGGCAGGAGGTTTGTGGCATATACTAGCATTCAGTATCTCCATGATGGAGGAAGCAGTATTAAAGAGCAAATCCAGGAGCTTTCTCTTTTCCCTATAAGGATGTCTGGTGAGAGAAGGTGGGGGTGGGAGGCCCTGCAAAGAGGTGAGCAGCCAGAAATGTGCCGACCACAGATGCTGTAAAGCTAAAGAGTCAGCAGATACTCATCCCTGCTGCAGGACACATGGAGGAGATGGTGGAGGGGGTCTGATGGTGCTGGAGTCACGTCTAGAGCTGGCACAGCCAGTCAAACAACCAGGCAAAAGGAGGAGCCAGCAGGTGATTTCTGGAAACCTAGGTACTCGTGCTTTGAAACTGTGGGGTGTGCCCCTGCAGCTGTGCACAGGACACAGCTGGGATGTAGGGTCTTTCCCAAACCGAGCGGCCAGCAATGGGCATTGCCAGTATTGCCAGGCAAGTATTTCTAGATGTGATTGAGCCACAAAGATAGAAGCAGGTCCACTTTCATTGGCTCAGAAATGAAAAAGTTTGAGATGGAGGAACAAGCTGAATCCCCTGGAGTAGGACCAGCATCTGACAGCTTGATTTGTTGAGGCTGAGATTCGTGTTCATGTTGTTCAATGCCAAACAAGAGCCAGGTTATGTTTTGGGGTGTTTCCTGCATTGGCCCAACAAGGAAGGGGTCCATGTTTTTCTTTTACTGTTGTGAACTGTTGAGCTCTTAAAGAAGAGGTTTTTCTCTTTTAGAAGAATGAGCAGGCTGTACTGAGAGGGACTAAAAGAGCAGAGTTCATGTAGATGTTGTCTCTAAAGGCCATTAGCCAGCACAGGTGACCGTACTCTGTCTGTGACATGCAACTCTGGTGGTGTGGACCCGTGGGGCTGTGACCAAGCCCCTGGGCTCCTATTGTGACACTGCTGTCATGAACCTGCCCCAGGTGATGTGAGGAGGCCGTAGCAATGCCCTTGGTCCCTGGAACAGCTGTGCCTGTGCTGCTTCCTTCATGAGGCTTCCTCCCTCTGCTGGGTGAGTCCTGTCTGGCCACAGGCAAGGTGTTGGACAGATTTTTCAGAATCATTTTTTCTCTAAGAATAGCCCAAGAGCTTCTGTTTTCTTAGCAGTGGCAGCAAGTATGAGGTTTGATGACTTCAGTGTGTAAGTCAGATAACTCCCCTACCGTGCTTTCTTTGGGAACCTCACAATTTGAGTCTGGACTGTCTGAATTGGTGGCAAACTGTCCAGTGGAGGGGAGTCACACTGTGCCCAGGCACTGACTCCCTGCTCTTTGTTCAATACCATACTCTTCTAGGCCTGAAGTGACCTTACAAAGACAATGTACTCAGCATGGCAGACTATGAATGTTTTGTTCCTCTCTTTTCTCCAATGTTCTGGTTGTGCTACAAGAACATCTGGGCTTTTGTCTTTTTTAATTGAAAACATAACAACTGGCTTCTCCGGTATGCTGCTTTAATGAGGATTGTATTTCTACTGTTAGAAAACAAACACTTTGTTGTGTGTTTTAATTGTCTGAAGGGTTTTTTTTAATAACTTGTAATGGTAAGATTTTTGTATTTGGTGGTCTTTTTCTAATATTCTGCAAAACAGGGATGCAAGAAATTTCTGGTTCATAAGAAACTTACTTTGGTATGTTACAGCTTCACTGGGAGTGCACACTTTTGGCCACTTCTTTGGCTTTGAACTACAGATATTACTGAGGATAAAAGGATAAAACAATTTCTACTTTTTCCTTTTGGGATTATTCCTTGGGTGGATTCTTGAGTCTGTCACCAGTACCTAAACCAGCGAGCTCTGTGGATCAGTCTCATTTACACCACAGCAGCAAATGCTGGAAGAGAAGCCAGTGAAACCATGTCTAAGTCATCTTCTGTATGTGGCATTTAGCAAGTAGGACTCTTGGCCAGGAACTCTAGAACTTCTTACAAGGTACTTTAGGGACAGTGTTACAGAACTTTTGTTTTGTTCTCTAATTGTCAGGAAGTATCTGTTTCAATGATCACCTCAGAGAATAAGAAATCGCTTTCTTTAAATACTTCTCTTTGAATGTATGGCACATTTCACGGACTTGATTTTTTCTGTCAGTTGCAATGTTTTTTTTAATAAAAATTACCTATTATATAAAAATTGCAGAGTTGCTTTGTTTTGTTCAGGTACAAAATGTGTGCTTCTTAACTTTTCCTATAAATCTTCTTGTCAGGAGCATTGTTGATACAAATAACTAGCATGGTTTTTCCTTCTGATGGGTGAGTAAGCACAAGGCAGAAATTTTCTTGATGTCATGATGCACAGCAGGGATTCTGGATTTCTGTTCCCTGCTCTTCAGTACATACCAGGGTAAATTTAACCATTGAGACCACATAACTTGTGTTTGCAATGCTCACAGTAAAAACCAAATTGCTAACAGATTATTACATAGCTTTAAAGGGACCCTGTATCATGCAGGCTGCAGAATGAAGTTGAAGATGGGATACAGATGAGGGATGTGCTCTTGGCAGCCTCTGCACAGAAGATGAGGACGTTGAGTCTGTCATCTCATGGCCAGCTACTGTTCTAAGAGAAGTCTTAGCTACCCTCCCTGTTCCTTCTGGATGGGAAAACAAGCCAAGGCTGTCAGGAGCAGCCTTGCAGCTGCTGTGCACCTCCTGGATCCTGCCAGGCTGTTGGGCTGATCCAGGATGTTGGGCTGCTCTGGCATGGAGAGGTGGTTTGCTATTGCTGTGTGCCACACTGCAGGAGCTGCAGAAGAGGAGCTGGGGAGGGGAGAGGGCTGCAGGTGTAAGAGAGAGGGCTGGGCAGGGCGAGAGGAGATGTGGGGCAGACTGAGCTTGCTCAAATAAGGGTTTGAAACGTGATACTCCTGAAGGGAAGGGATAGAAGGAAAATCAAAACATGAAGGTAAATCAGCAAAATGGGTAGGAAAGGAGGAGAAATATGAGGGTGGGGAGTAAGTCCTGCCTGTTCACTTGCAGTCTGCTGGTAGTGGAGATCCAAGCAGTTCTCACAGCAGTCAAGCCTGATCAACACTTGCAGTGCCTGCACCCTCTCTCCCAGCCAGTGCTGGTATTACTGGCTGCTGCTTTGGCATTCACTGTGGGGCAGCCAGTGGTGGGACTGGCCCCAAAGGAAACAATGGGGAACCCCATCTCTGGGTGCTGTACCAGCCCAGCACTGCCCCAGGCCTCCCTCAGGGCAAATCTCTCCCTCTGCTGTGCATGGCAGTCAGTGGTCTGCACTGTGACTCCAGGGAGGGAGAAATTTCATGGTTAGATGTTTGAGATGCATGCAGTTAGGTGCAATTAAAAAAAATTTAAGACATAAAATAAAGCTCACATTTGGTACTGGGTATGAAGCAAAAATGGGCCCACAGGTTCTGTTTGTTAAATCTGATTGTGATCCTCAGGCTCAAGAGCCAAGCAGGTTTCAAGGACCTGACTGACAAGTGTAGCTTTGTTGGAGGCTTTCTGTAAGAAAGAAGACACCAATATGAGAGCGAGCAGTGTGCCAATAAATAAACACTTCCTGGATACTTGTGCCAACAGCAGTAAATAAAAGGTGGGGACTAGAACATAATGTGAGGGTCACCCTGGGGCATGGGCAGGTCTTCCTGTAAACAGCCTTGTAAAGCAGCCAGTCCCAAGGGGATGTCAGCATCTAGAAATGCACTGACAGCAAACACAGCATTTCAGAGCCCCCTTCTGTGTCCCGGCTTATGTGCACTTGGCTCTGGTAGGTGCTGGCTGGTAGACTGAGGGGCTTCACTCAGCCACAGATGGGCCAGCAGCACCACACTGCACTTCTGTACCCATCAGCCCTTCCATGTGCCTCTGTCCTCTTCCATGCCAAGGCTTCACAGTCCTCTAAGGCTGTGGCTTGTAGGTGCCAAGGATCCTTTGCCCCCTGAAGCATCTGCTGTGAGGCTGCCATGGCCTGTGCGTGTTCTGCCCTCAGCAGTGTGGGACAGCAGCCTCTGTCAGGCTCACAGCTGAGGAGATGACACCAGCATCACATTTTTCGTTACATTACTGCTTTTTCTTAACTGTGCCATAGAGGTGGCTGTGCACATGTGCTGTATGAGCTGAAGTTGTGTTTGACTTTGTGCCATTCCCTTTGGCTCTGTCCCTTTACCAGTTAACACATCCTTAACTCTCCTAAGCTGTGGTTTTCACGACTGGTGTTGCCAGCTGCCAGAATTTGTAGGTCTAGATCCATGCATGCTGCCACCAAGGTGTATGTGTAGGTGGACATCCACCATGGTAAAAGAGATGTCTTTGCTCACGTTTTGAGTCTTTATCCCATATAAGAGAGAGAAATTTTTTTTTCCTTTTTTTCTTTTTCCTTGAGGCAAAACTAGTGTGCTACAATCATGAAGCACTTAGCTGTTCAAAGAAACAGGTATTACTACCTGGTGGTAGTGGTGTGCCAGCAGACAGCAGTGTGGCATTTATTATAGTTAGAGATAAATGGCCTTAAAATCATCTGTGTGCAGTGTCAAAAAACTCCAACCACTATACACAACAAAACCAACATTCTCCAGCAGCTGATCAAAAGCAATAAGCATCACCCATAACAACGGCTGCCCTGGGTGAAATTTATTCTCCTCTGAGTGTTTTTTATGTCTGGCAATGTGTGCATCACAACTTTATATAGCTTCCAAAAATAATTTGTTTGAAAGGTTCCTGGTTTATATTTGTTTCCTCATCTGCCATCCCAATAGATAAAATTAAATTTTATTAAAAGCCAGGCTTTGACTAGGAGACAATGAGTGGGTTTTGTCACTTTATTACAACTCTGTGCATGCTGGAATTAATTATGTGCCTTTTGAAAAATACCAAGATCTCACTATTGTAGGACAATAGCAACTTGATGGAGAACAGCAGCAGTATGGCATGTGTCATCAGTCTGTTCTTCTTCACAGCTGCTGAGCTGCAGTTTGCTGTCCCAGCACTGTTTTTTTCATGCTTCAAAGCCAAAAGATGCATTGATTCATGGTTATTTGCTAGCACTGCAAGTGTGAAACTCTTTGTTCTGCAAGGATGTCAACTCCAGCATGGCTTTTCTAGTAGTTAGGTAAGGGTGCTTGCAGTTTTTGGGCTTCACCACCTCAAGGAGATGCATTCTGCACCTTCCACGTGCACTAGCCATGGTCGCTTCATTCACACTGGAGACGGCGCATGAAGCACACCTGGTGTGCATGAGCCAAATCACCATGAGGAGTGAACCTCTGAGTCCACCTAGTGAGCCTGTCAGGTGCCACCTTAAGACTGAGCATCTGAATGCCACCAGAAGATGCAGTGCTGCTCCTCAGCACGAGGCCACACTGTCCCCCAGCCACTGCTCCCTTCGCTGGTTTGCAGTCAGCTGGCTCCAAAGCTGGATCCCTGATGTCAGACCTTAATAATCCTTAATGAAAGAAATGTCTGCACTGGGAATAAAAAAAACCCAATAAATTAAAATCTTTCATGAGTCACAGCAACCCATTGCTGGCATTGCTTTGCCAGGAGTCTGAGTCAGCCCAGGCACCATCAGCCCTTGGCCCTCCTCTCTAGCACAAGGAGCAGATGTGTTCCCGGTGCTGCTGGGCCATGAAAGATGGGCAGAACCCTGGTGTGGGCCCCTGCGTTTGGTTTGCCTGCAGTTCAACACAGCTGGGGCTTTACTGAGCCAGGTGCATCCTGCAGGGTAGGGGGGCTCAGTTTTGCTGCCTCCATCTCCTGCAGTGCTCAGCAGCAAGTAACACGAGTTAATTCACATCAGCACAGCAAAACACCACCTCCCTCCACACCCAAATCATCAGACACAGAGTCAGCAACAAAGCTTTATGTTTTTATTAAAATAAAGTGTAACTTTTCCATTTCCCTTGCTTCATTCCTATAAGGAATGGCTTAATAGGAGAGTTTGGTAACATAGGATTAGTTCTACGACATATGTTGAGGCAAAAAAAAAAAACCCCAAACAACAGACCAGACAAATCCCATCTTCAGTACATCAGGTTTTGTTCCCTTCCTGGTGGGTGGAGAATATGGAGGGTGACACTGCATGGCTTTAGTACAAATAGGGGTGTAGGTACAAGAAGACTGTTGGCTTCCATCTCCCTCCATTCCCTGACCATATCCCACCTATAGGAGCACTGAAAGACCCACACAGCATCCTGACTTGGAACAGCTACACAGCTCCGCCAGGGAAAGCTCATGCATGGGGCTGGCATCAATAAGCAAACATGCAGATGCCACCATATGATTAATTTCCCTTTATAGTGACTTAAATCCTTTGAGAATCAGGAAGAAGAGCCAGAACACTTGTTCTAATGACACGATTGTCTTTTTCTCTGTAGAAGGGCAAAACCAAAAGGCTACTCCTAAGGCAGAGCACAGCTGCTGCACTGTAGCTTGGGCTGAGCCCACTGATGGTGTCTTGCTGGCTTCACTGGGTTTGTCCTGCTCCCCCTACTCCTGTCTGCACACGACTGCGCTCAGTGCAGCCATCACCACTGAGGACAACTGTGCGGAGCTGGGAGTTGCTGCTGATTCAACATCACCCTCCCCTTCTTGAGCTACATGTAGTTCAGACTGGTTCAGTTGCCTGTTAAACACATTTCTCAATACACAAGAGATGGAAATAGTTAACAGAAAGTGGAGAAATGTCATCATTTGTCATGGTATTTTTAATATTTGACTGTTAGCAAAGGAAAAATAACCAAGGTAACATTCAGTACCGTAGTCAGGAAGATTTTTTGTATGTATATTTCTGTCATGGGACTAAGTAAGATATAAAGCTTAGATGGTAAATATGCATCTCTGCTAAATAATGCAAACTGTGCTCACACACAATTCAGAGCTGGCAGCACTGCCAGCACTCTTGCTGTGCTGCTTCATCTGTAGAAGACAAAAGCAAGCCCCTGGTAAAGCTGAAGGAATGCTTCTGCCCTTCTCTTGCCCTCGCCCCTTGGCTTGTCTGACGTTTGTGTTCCTTGGTGGTGCTGCCAAAACAAACGTGCTGTGGGGCATCGCAGCACGGGGAGCCCCTTGCTCAGCCCTGCCACTGAGCAGGGCCCGGAGGAGGTGGCATGCTGGTTGCTGTGACACATGGCACCTGGCATGGGCTGTGCTTCACACTACATTCTGCTGGCTGGCTATGTTCAATGGCTGCTCCTTGGGCATACCCAAAAATACTTGCTCAATAGAAAAGCCCTAAGAAAAGCAATGGAGCAGAGCTGTACTTGGTAGAATTTGTAGGGGTACTTTTCAGAGGTCCCTTAAGATCAGCAGTTGGTCTTTAGAGAAACCTTGTGTTTGTCTGCCCCTCATTTATGCAGTTCATGGCATTCTTCCTGCAGAACTGACCTTCCTTGTCCGCTTCTTCTTGGCCTGCCAACGTTATGTCCTCAGCTGTTCAGGGTCAAGAACTTCTCTTGGCTTACTGGTGCACCAAGGTCTGACCCTCCTGCTCACCAGCACTTGGCGGGAATGTGGCACTGAGCCCCCCTGTACTGTCACCACCCAGGAGCTCGGTGTTCTCTTGCCTCTGGCGCACCTGCCTGCTGGCTACTCGCTGCTGCTGCTCCTTCAGCTCGCTGTAGGAACGGGAAAAGGTATGAAAGATGGATGTGACTGGGAAAGCCATCAGCAAAATCCCACTCAAGATGCTGCTCAGGGCTACCACCTGTCCGGGGATGCTGCGAGGCACCATGTCCCCGTAGCCAACCGTTGTCATGGAGATCACGGCCCACCAGTAGCTGCTGGGGACACTGGTGAACTCTTGCTTGGCTCCCAGTTCGCTCTCAGCCAGATAGACCAGCGGCGAGAAGAGGGCCATGGCGACGCAGAGGAAGAGCAGGAGCAGCCCGAACTCGCGGGTGCAGCGGCGCACGGTGAGCCCCAGCGTCTGCAGCCCCAGCGAGTGCCGCGCCAGCCGCATCACATACAGGATGCGCAGCGCCCGCAGGAAGCGCAGCACCAGCCCCACGCGCTCCAGGTACTTGTTCCCGGCTCCCCCGCCGGGCTTGCTGCTGTTCTTTGTGGAAACCACATCCACGATGAGAGAGATGTAGAAAGGCAGAATGGCCAGGATGTCGATGATGTTGAGCGGGGTTTTCAGGAAAGCACACTTGTTTTCTGCCTGGATGGATCGCAGCAGGAACTCAAAGGAAAACCACGCCACACACACCGTCTCCAGCACAAAGATGTCATAGCACTTCCGTGAGCATTCACCCTGGGAGAAGAGGAGTGGGAAACACATAGAAGAAGGAAGAAACAGATTTAGCTGGAGAGTGAAAAAAAGAGTGTCAGCTCTTAAAGGAAAGCATCATGTGAAATTGATGTAAATTGTGATGTACCAAAGCAAAATTACGGCTTTGAGAGGTACTAAAACAAAAGGCTACATGTTTGACTACGGGACAGGTCAACAATGCTCTGGAGTGTCTCAAAGCTGTCAAGAATGTGGTGTGATCTTATCAGCTGTTGGCCAGAGAGCCTACTGCTAAAAAGCCAGTGGCTCGCACTTCATTTCTAACCAAGATTTTAACATCTTTTCAAAAGGATTAATACAGGATTCATGGGTTGTAATAAATATGTTATCCTTCCGTCCCTTCCTGATCAATAATAAATTGCTTACTAATGGCTCATAAACACCTACAGCATTTTATGTGATATGCTTAGATTTATCTATAATCTATTATTCACTAAATACAGTACATATTTTATATTCCGGTGAACATTTATTAGCACAGCCTTACAGTCAAACACTTATATAAAATACTGAGAAATGTAGGCATTTCTGAAAGAAAAAATACCACAGGATAGAGTGGGTTCTGGAGAGGTAAGTGTTTTTAGTTACTGCACCTGTAACAACTAGTGACCACAATGCCTTCCCCAAGCTTTCTTCCCCTGCTCTTCCCTGCAGGCTCACTTGGTGGCAAATAAAGAGAGCTCTGGCTCTTTAGTTATGATGCTTGTAAACAAGCCTCAAAGCTCTGGAAAGGCAATAAACAATAATGCTGGTGATGGCCACTCCTCAGCTGTTAATACTGTGGCAATTCTCTGCTATATCACTCTTGGTACCTCCAGCTGAATAATAAACAGCTTCTCTAAATAAACAGATTTTGATGTGGACAGTTATAGGGCTAGTGCTCTTTCCTCTGTAAATGCTTGTATAAAAGTGTGAATGCTCTGGGGGCTTTGTGTGGAAGGCAAATATATACTTATTAGGGGAAGTGTATATTTACTCAGTGTGCAAGTTTGAACAGTTTGTGAAACTGTTGTAAGGAGTCAATCCATGCTAGTGGGGTATGTGACTCCCACTGGATGCAACAGGTATTAGGTCCCAATTCCCAACCCTGTTATACTTGCCTATACCAAATTACAGCAATAAAACATCAGCTGAGAATGGCAAAGCTGTGTCAAGCTGGTTCCCATTTCACCGCCGGAGAAGCTGAGAACCTGGCACATCTATAGCAGCTCTGCTCACATACTGAGCTAGGGGAGTCTTTTGCTCCAGAGAGCCAGGGAAATTTTTAATGCACAGCACCACATCCTAACTTCATCCCTCTTGAAGTGTGTATGCGCAGGCTTTTTCCCTGTTTGGAAAGAAAGCAGCCCACAAGAGACTGATGATGAGACTTTTGCTCTCTTCACTAACTGCAGCCTTCCCCAAAATGTGGAGGGACTGGATATGCTTCAAGGGCTGTTGCACTGCCAGCAGTGAGAGCAGTGTCACCACATGAATGCAAAGCCTTGGGTTACCTCACTATGACAATCAAAACGTTGAGGCACCCTGCACATCTTACACTTAAGAAGAGATTGAGACAATAACTAAAGAGATGTCAACAAGAAAAACAGATGTGAAAAGGAATCCTCAGAGCCAGGATTTATGGTCCTTGCAGTAACCACAATAAAATTGTAATGCCTTGTGTTTTTTATTTCGTATTCCACTTTCAATTGGCACATGATATACCTCCCCCTGTTTCCCAGGGGGTCATGCTGACATGGAGAGAAAAATTATTTGTCCTATTGAAATTACTGTGAGGATTTTAAGCATATTGCAGGGAGGAATGATAATCTTATTTTACCAGTATAGTACCAGGATAGCCTCTCTTTAAATTCCAAATTTTGATTTGTGTGAACACCAGAAGGAGCTTAATTTATATCTGCCTCACCAAACTAATTTGGTCATAAGTAAGTATTTTTGTCACAAGCATAATACATAGGATATAAGATTTTGTTTCTAGGAGCTTTCCTCCTATCACAGGATAATTATGCTGTCAGGCTCTCCTATCAAATACAGAATCAAGATGCTTTCACACCACAACACAAATCTGGCTCTGTGAGCCAGAGACAAAGCTCACAAGGTTAGTGGAAGGACTCTGCCTGTACCACTGTAATTTCTCTCCTTATGACCCAGAAACCAGCCCCCAGACCAATATTGTCCCAGAACTCTTCTGCCTGGGAATCTCTCATCAGGATATGCTTGATCTCACACCTAAGGGCAGTTTCTGGAGGTGATTTGCAGCTCTTCACCCCATCCTTGCAGGTGCTCTTCAGGTTCAGGTTGTGGTGTGAGAATGATAATCCAGACAAGAACAGCTATGGCCGGAGCAAAGCAACAGCAATGACAAGATGAATACCCAAATGTGCAAATTTGCTTTCTCTGACAGGTGCACCATTACTTGGATCACCACCTATGGAAACTAGGATGCACCTTGCCTTCAGAGCCCTGTCTGGCAGGAAGCGTTCTGGACTCTGATGCAAATATATGGACTTTTTGTGCCACTAAAAGTTTTGGGAAAGTCAGTGAAGCCTATGGGGAATTTAGCCTTAAAATAAAACTACAGAGTCACTAAGGTGATTAATAGCTAATTTGGCACCTAATTCCCCCAGCAATTTCTATTAGTTGCATATGGAAAGGAGACTGCCAAAGTGCTTTTGTGTGTGAGTTTTGGTGCAGGAGAAAACAGGAGTGAAGATTACTCCTCATGAATGGGCACCAGGGAAGATGACTTTTGGAAGATCCTGTCTGCTGTCCCACACTCTGACGTGTTTATCTCCTGTAGGTTCACAGACCTAAAAAATTGCTATTTATGTCTTCAATCTTCTACTTCTACAAACTACATCCCAAACGCAAGTGGGGGAGCAGCCTGGCAACGTTTGTTCAGCCAAGCTCAAGAAGCCTGGTGGAATCTGGAGCTCAGATAATCCAGCACTGCAGAACCAAGCTGCATCTTTGCCCATCAAGATAATGAGGAGATGAAATTTCCTCCATCCAGAGCGGAGGCTGGGCCCTGGCTTTTTTCCACCGTTCCCACTCTCCACAGCTGACAAATAATATGAAATTTGAAATGTTTACTTTCAGTACAGTGGAGTGATAATGTTTTACTACACAGAGTTCACTTCAACAGGATGAAACAATCCCCCCTTCCAGCAAATGCATAATTATCTTCAGCAACTTGCTCAGTATCCTTATTAACCAACACTATCTAAACAAGCCAGGCTCTGTCCAAAGGCTGTCCTAAGAATAAGAGGGTCTGAACATGCTTTTAGAAAACAGATCTGTGTGTCAATCAACCTGCCAGAGGTCTCTTTTTTCCTCTAATTAAATGTCTTCCTATCCCTTGGACCATGTTTCAACACCATCTAGGTGTGTCCTATTATTGTCCTCAAATGTTATAAAAAACAGCAACTCAAAATTGTATTTCATACTCTTTGCACTTAATTTCTTTTGGTTGCAGCTGCTTTTCCTTGCTGTTTTTTTTTCCTGCTTGACTACAGTATTGGTTAAAAATGAAAAAAAAAGGGCAAGTTTTGCTTTCTAAACCTTCTAACTTTGTTTTCCAGTCCAAATGGATGCTGAAATTCTGTTTGGGCTTTTGAGGTTTTTCCGTTCAAGAAAACAAAGCAAAAATTCTCAGAAAGGCACACTCACAGATGGAAAAAAAAAATAAAATCAGGAATTAATCAGCCATTGGAACACAAGAAAAACAAGTCCTAACAGAATAGGGCATCCTGCCCAAAATAGGTCTTCATCAAATCTGTATGTTCTCAAAAAAGATTGAGCTATACCAGCTTGTGGCCATAAACATGTCCATTAACAACTACACACTGCTTTTTACTTTTTATAAGCAAAACAGCTCTCCCTCATACCAAGTAACAGAATTTCTTCACCCTGTAATCTAATGGATACAGTTTTATCACTACTTTTTCATATTTAGAGTGATGAAATTGAGCTGCAGGGAAAACAGTTGTTTTTCACAAAGTGTATATATTTGTTTATCTGTGTACATTTGTTTCTTTCAAACCATGAGTAGTTTGGGTTTCTTTTTTGTGCAAAAATTTCTTGAGTATGGGAAATTATCTGCAGTTGCACAGAATTTGGGGACTATATACCAATATCAACACAGGGAACAAGAAAAGAAAATAAGAAAGACATCAGTGAGTAATTCTATGCAGTCAAATTAAAGTGAGTCTCCTTCATTAGGATCTACAGAAATTTGCTGTCAAAAAGCCAACCATGGCATCTTTCTTCTGGAGCAACGTTTTCTTTGCCAAAAGTTCCTTTGGCAAAAGGAAAATTACAAAAAGGAAAATTGGTGTCACTGGAGTTCAAATCCATCTGTATTCATTGTTCTGTATGGCCTGTCTAAAAGTGGCAGACATCTTTCAGAAACATTTTGGTTTGGCTTGCCGGGTCCGTTTCACTTGTACTGAACCCTGTACTGAGCCCCACAAAAATTCTCCACTGTGTGTTGTGTGACTTCTCGGCCCTGCCTTTTCCTCTGGTCTTCTGGGAAGAAATTGTGACTATTCCTTAGACTCTTGCAGGCTTTGACACCGTCTTCTAATCCCTCTGCATTACAAGATGTCAAAAGCCAGATCACCTTTAACTGCTCCAGTTCTTGTACTGTTTTTCATGCACTTTTTTGTGAGGTCAGCAGCTCCGCGGCACTTTGAAGGAAGAAGTTTCAATGCTGCCCACTTTGACCCTACAGTGAGATTTCCCTTACTGTCAAATCTATATGTTAAGAAAAAAGAAACTCCAACATGAGAGGCATTGCATACAAAAGTACTTACATAAGCTTGAAAATCATGACATTTCTAAAATGATATTTTGTACACGTCCACTTGCCCCTTGTTACTTGAGCCTTTCGGGTCACACGTTTCAAGTGTTTCTCTGTGCACATCAGATCAAGCTCATTCTTAACAACAGTGTGGAACTTGAAATTCTGATGCAACTAAGGTCTCAGCATCAGAGGTCTGTGTTAAGAGACCTGCAGACAAAGAGACCTGCAGCCCTGAGGCTGCTGACAAGTCTGCTGACAGTTCCCAGTCCAGAGGCTTAGGGTGTTCCCCTTGGATTTGGGTGGGAGGCTGAGCTGACAGTTTCAATGAACATCTGCGGGGTGACCCAGAGGACAGACACTCCTCCACTACATTCTGCAGGGTGACCCAGAGGACAGACACTCCTCCAGTACCAATTATTCAGCAGCCCAACACTCGGAGCCTTTGCTGGGCTTTGGAGAGACCCAGCTCCTACTGCTGTGAGAGCGGGGTGGAAGCTTGCATCTGGCTCTGTCCCAGTGCGTGGGAACGCCTGGAGCACTGGCTGCTGGATCATTGGCTCTCTCTTGTCATTGTAAAATGAAGAAGCCTTCCTTGAGAAAAATTCCAGCAAAAGAGCAACATTCCCAGAAACACGGCTTACCAACGAAACTCTAAGGTATTGCTCACGCTGGCACTTTCTGATGAAAGGCAATTTTCTGAAGAAAAGTGGTTTTCTAGCGAAAGCATCCAGACAATTTTCCCAGCAGGGATAAGCGCAGGACTCCTGCGATGTGCCCGACCTTGGAAGGGCAGCATCCTGCCCTGCCCTGGGCACAGGCAGCTCCCCTGGCTCCGACCACCCACAGACACGGCGATTGTAACTCAGCGCTGCTGCCACCGACGCTGGGGTCAGGCTGAACTCGCGGTCAGCCTGCTCCCAAAAGTTCCTTGTGCTCCCGAGCAAAGATGATTCACATAACTGCACAGCCTGTCCTCAAAGCTGGCGGGCTATGAAGTCAAAGTAACAATTTCTGTTTTTAAAGGCACCAAAGGGCCATGAAAGAGTCCTCTGCTTCTTGCTATCCACACTTTGATCTGTAACTGGAGCTTCGTTTGTTTAATCTTCAGCCCAGCTGCCAGCAAAGGTAACCTGTGCCTTCCGAGGGGAGGGCTGCTGCCAACTTTGGGCAGCATGTTATGGACACAAGATAGCTCTTACACAACTTGGCTTTGTTGAGGAGAAAGGGCAAGGAGGTGGGCAGGAGCTACACCTGCTTGCCCCTCTGGATTTCCCTTGATCCTGAGACAGTACAGCCCCAAATCACCACTTCTCAAAACCCCTCAGGCTGCCATTTTTATCCTGCCAGTGAAGCTGCAAATAAACACAGAACACCAACAGGAACAAGGGAGATGCAAGAGACTATGGCAGCTGCTAGAAGGTAACTGCAGGCTGTGCTAAAATGCCCAGCCAGAGTCTAATCAGCTCATGGAACTGCATGCTGTTCTATTCACTTGCAGTATGCAGCCAAGGGGTTACTGAGATACCTGCATGTGCCTTTCATTTGTCTCAAATTGCTGCTCTGACCTCTAACTGTGAAGCCAGATGGCTGTGCTCATGGAAATCTCAGCAAAGGGCCTGGGAGTCAATGAGAGGGAAGAGAAGACCACGTGAGGACTTTGCCTAAGACTGCCCTTGCAGACTACAGAGACAGGAGACACATGAGGATGGCATTCCCGATCCAGGAGGCTGCAGAGGGAACCAGCTGTGCTTCCTTGGGTTACTCTGCTCAATCCACAAGCAGCTGATGCTTTGGGCCATCTCAGCCCCAAACTGTACAATCAAAATTAGACACTGTAAGTAGGCCTCAGGTTCCTAAGCCATATAGTCAGCTTTGAGACCTGTTTAACTGATACCTTTTTTCCTGGAAATGCTACAGATGTCTTAACAGCTGACTGCATGCATCTGGCATATAGCTCTGAATGGGGGAGAACGACACAGACATGAGGGACTCAACTGCCTACCTACCAGGCAAGACCTACTGTGATCCTAAGGCTTTCTTCCACTTCCCCACCTCCCTCATGTACTGCCCCTGACACATGCAGATGTATTCTTTGGTCCACTATCCTGCCTCATTTTGCCCCAGTAGAGCTGTTGTTGAGAAGAATGAAAAGCAGGTAAGTAGTACCACAGATGCACAAAATGCCCTCTCATTAATACCTCCTCATGCCTGTGCCTGTTTTTAGCACACACTTCTCCAAAAGCAAATGTGTTTGTTAGAGGGAAAAAAATGCTATCTGGCTCTACTTTATGGAAAGCAACCAAAACCTAAAGTCAGCAAGAAGCAGGAAACACAGAAAGAATAAAACAGACCATGAAATATCTATGAAACTGTCAACTTGCCTGATTTTCAGGTGTCTGTCAGGAACAAGCACAGCACCTCATCCAGAGAGGCTGGGGCAAGCGTCAAGACATCCAATGTCTTAAAGCTTCTCAGAGTCTGTGACTGTGGCTGGGAGCAGCTTAAGGGACCACTGGAGCTCCAGCAGCCAGCTGCTCCTATCTCCCACTCTGATCACACCCCTCACCAGGAATGAGGGGCTGTACTACAACATAAGGAGGAGCAATACACCCTGGGTAACATCTTCTGCAGATGTGGTCCAGGAGTGGCTGGAAGGGCAGCACCGTCAGCTGAATAACTGCAACCAGCAGGGCAGGTAGGAGAGAGAAGGAAAGGGAACTTACATGATCGGTCTATGCTGGCTACCTTCAAAGGGAACCCCTCACTAACTGACAGGAGACTGTTGGCCAGAGAAGAAATAGCTACACCAGCTTTCAGTACCTGGACTCCAGAAGACACATGAGGTTCCAAAAAAGACCCTCTGCAAGAACAGGGAAGACAAGAGACTTCTTAAGATTTAAGCATCTCAGTTTTGAGGGTTGGTGGTGTGATGCAGTTCCCATGAGAACAGGGGTCTGCACTCACCCCAGAGGAGCCCTCCAAGTCCTACCTGCCCATAAGGTCCAGCTGGCAGAGGAAATGCTCTCTTGGTGATGCTGGAGTTGGCCTTCAGGGTCTGAGATCCCCACCTGGCTGGTGCACAACTTTTTTCGGTGCATGAGTGTAAGACATAAGCAGGCTATTACTAATATTTAGAGAATTACAACCTTTATGTACAAGAATAGATTTACTGCCATTTGCTTGAACAAATTTTCTAAACCAAAACACAACTTACGTACCTGGGGTCTGCTTTGGCAATTTTGCAATTGTTCAGTGCCATTGAGACACTGTCTGAAGACAAATAGCTACACAAGAAGACACAGGTCCAGGAAAACAAGGTATTGTATTTGAAACTCATCAACTGCCATGGCATTTGAGGCAGGATTTCACAGACCACAGTCCATATGGCTTGCTTGTCTTTGCCCTGCAGCTGACCCGTCTGCGGGAAACACCCGTGGGTGACACAGGGGTCCAGGTGTGCCCAGGATTCCTGCACAGCCCTCTGTGCTTGGACCAAGCACAACCTGCCCAGCCTGGCCTCAGGGGCAGCTCAGTACAGAGGATTTGTTCATCAGCCACTGCCACAGGCAGAGAGGCAGGAAAAAGAATGATGATTTTAACAAGCAAAGGTGTCCCCCAAAGAACAGCTTCAATTTAGAAACACCAATGTTCTCAGTATTTCTGACTAAAATTACATTGGAATTTTCTATATCCGGACTTCCAGATTGCTTTTTTTGGGTTTGGCCCATTTCTTTCACTCAAATTGGAAGTAATAATCCCCAAGAGAATAATGAAGCACCAAGAGTGTCCTTACTGACAAGTGTCCCCCTCTTCCTCTGATTTTATATGAACAGAAATATTCCTCCTCAGCTCCCTCTATTTTCTAGCTCTGATAGAGACATCAGAGCCTTGGAAGTTTACAATGTTTTTTTTTTTTAAATCCAGTATCTGTAAATCTAAGCAAATGCTTGATCCTGAACTTTCACATAAAGAAGACCAGTTACACTGCAACTTAGCAAATCTGATTTCTGTGTTTTCTATCCTAGTGCTCTGAAAACAAGGCATACTCAGTTGGCACTTGGAAAAGCTTGAGCAATGGCACTTGGCACTTGCAGCACACCTGGTCCTCACAGACAGGGCAAGATTGCAGAAATAAAGATGAGGGCTATAAACCCAACGAGCATCAAACTGCAGAACCAGAGCAGGGCCAAGTTCTTGCCAAGGGCACCTGGGTGCAGTTTGAACAGTTTCCCCAGGGAATGGGAACATCTGCACACCCCTCCAAAAGGGACAGGGCTGTGTGACAAAGCAGTGGCATTCCCAAGGCTTTCACACCTACCCAATACCTGGGAAAAGGTGATGTGGTGGCACCTGGCTGTGCTCACAGATACACACTGCCTACCACTGTGGTCTTCTGAAATCCAGCATCCTCTTTCCTTCTTCTCCTCCTCAAGCTTGTCTCACACCAAAAAAAGAATCTGTCTTGTTCTCCCTGTCTCTCTCACTTATTAATTATATTAAAAGATCAACAAATTCTTAATATCATTTTACAGTCTATTTTCCCTCTTATTTACCCCAATTTCTCACTTCTTTCAATCATTTTTTTGAAGCTTTTCTTCTCCTGCCTCCCACTCGCTGCTGGTTCTGTTTTACTGACCCATATTTATTTTACTGGTTCCTGCAACCCTGTAACCTGTAATAAGATCTGGGTTTGTCTGTTTTTTTCCTTGGAGGAAAGGAAGACAGAGTCAAGCTTACTGCTTTCCTTAGACATTTTTTTCCAAACCTGTATCTCTCCCCCTGCAGTCTCCTTTTATCCTCTTATCTGAGAGCAGGGGAAGGATTTGCCTGTGTTGCCTGTGGGAAGATCTGCCTTCCTGCTGGTAGCAGCTCAGGCACAGCTGGCAGGGAGCTCCCGCAGTGCCCTTGCACTGCAATGCTCTAAGCTGCCGTGGGTTTTTACCAGGTAGATGTGGCCACGGCAAAACCACACCACACTTTCATATTCTCTCTCTGCTCAAGGCAACAGTAAGAACAGTGCTTGCTGTGACAGCAGTGCAGTGCAGCACGCAAGAGCTTACCTTAAAACACCCAACATTTCTACTGTGCATGAAGGCAGAGAGCTGCAGACTGGGAGAAAATCTCTGCAGTGCCTGCTCCCAGTCAGAGCAGGCACTTTTTGGGAGAGTGCTGCACTTTCTCTTGTCATCATCTCTACCCAGTGTACCAGGTGCCAAGCATTCAGCACAGCTCAGGATGTACTGGATGGCCGGGACCTTCACACTATTCTCTGCATTTCTTATTTGAATCCAGGCACAGGAAATGAGATGGGGCAAGGGAAAGGGATGGTTTGTGTGTGTGTGTGACTCATGGAAGGGAGAAGGTAGAGTGAGAGAGTGACCGGAGGGGTGGGCTGGCACATTTCCTGGTGAGCCTTGCTCTGGCTGTGGCTAAGCTCCACCAGCAGCATGTCCCAGCCCCTGTGGCACCCCCTGCAAACACAGCCAGTGCTGGACAGAACACCTGGGTTAGGATGCTGCCTTCATGGGACCAGATTCATGCCACACCACTCCTCAGAGAGCTTCCAGGCTTCTGAGATTTTTCTGGCTGCCCTTGCCTTTAATCACAATTATGAACTGTCACTGCTCATTTCATCTTACTGATGCCTTTAGGTTTGAATATTCACAAGGGCCAAGGAAGCTCCAGACAGAGAGAAGATGTGCAGCATCCTTGCTGGCACCTCCTACGCCGGCAGGAGTCAGGGACAGGATGGCAATGGCTCACCACCCTTGGCAGGGCAGAAGAGGCTCTTGAGCTGATCCTCTGTGGAGCAGAGGATCTTGCCAAGTGGCTCATGAATCATATGCATGGCTTCAGCTGAGCTCAGTCAGAACATTTAGAAGGACTGACAGAATGTATTTAAAAACTCTGTGAGATGCACACAGGCATGTCCAGATAAATGGTTTCCATTGTTAATTACCTGCACTGTAGCACACTTTATTTCAGAGCATGAGTTTGTCCAGCTGCAGCTTTCAGTTATTTCAGTTCACTGTTGCCCACAGACATTCTCTTATTATGATTCCCACTGCATTAAAAGCACCTCTAGTGTCTCATTATAAAGTAGAACTCAAGATTTTAAACCATTTTTAAAACTTTTTTTTCAATTTGCCTTCCAAATGGATATCAATCTGGACACAGTATCTCAAGACTCACTTGATGTCTTATGTTGATTTTCTACTATTATGAGACCTGAGAGAATTTTTTTAAACAGTAAGGAAGCTAATTTTTGAAAAATGCCTTTTTATTAAGGAAGAATATTGTGCAGCACTAATTCAAATGTCTTACAGAAGTACCTACACCAGAAATTACTTTCCTCTGAAAACTTTATAACCTAAAAAAAAAAATTAAATTTGATTAATGAGAGGTGTTCCACACAAACTAGATCAAAATGTGTCTCAGTACCATGCTTTTGATTTTTTTACTTGGAACTAATATCATGCTTACCATTAGAAAACCTAACAACTTTATAGATTTCTCCTGGTCCTTTCTCAAGCCTTTGTTTAAAAACTTCTGTAAAAAATCTTACAGCTATTTTTTTCCCCATCTGTATACCACTCAATTTGTCTTGAATATAAATGTCTACACTGAAAAAAACCCCCAGTTTCAAAAACTTTTATATTTCATCTCCATTGCTACACTCTAGGCAATGAAAATGGAAGCATTTATAATGCTGAATGATTTAATGCAATTCTTCTAAGTGCCGTACACATGAATCAGCTCATTACCTCAGCACAGCTATATAAGGTACAGCCAAATGTAAATCTGCCTCCTTGCTTTCGTTCCAAACCTCCAGAATTGATAGCAACCTATCCTGGAGCTCTGAAATGAAATTTCCAGATTATATTTTCAGTTCAAATAAATGAAAGAGTTTTCTCTTTCAGAACACTGGGACAGTACTCAACAAGCCCGCAGTGCCCAAGCTCTCCTGCAAAAGGCAGTGGAGCAATCCATGGAATACAGGAGCTGTGCTGTACCCCCAGGATATCAGGCTGTGATGAGTAGCTGTAGCAATTTTACAAACATGTCTGAAGGCCAAGCACCTATTATTGTGAGATATCTTCAGAGATTCCCTGGATGATTTACCTGGAAGTTTGGAGAATAAACTCACTGGTAGGGATAGATAATTAAGGGGGTGGAACTAGAGAGTTATTAAAAGAAATTAAATATGGAGCATATTTTGCTGGGTGAGCCACACTGCACCAAATATAAACCAGTTAACAATGTGACAAAATTACCAATGCTTTTATGAAATAGTTTTAGCTGTTTAATTATTTATCACGAATGTTACATTGCAGCATATTTATATAATATTTAAAACAAGACCCAAGCTTGCTATTTATTCATGAGAAGATATCCTGCAGACTGAAAGAGTTCATTGGCCCAGAATAAAATTATTAACAAGTCAAAAGTAATTTTATCTTAGCCAACTCTTGCCTTGTTCCCAAGCAGTGCAGAGAAACACTCTCCATTTTTTTATTTCTAAGCCTAAAACACTACAGAGAATCTCAGGTGGCTCCCAAAATCTATATTGTAACCTACTGTCCTCAAAGCCTTCCAGGGCAGCTCCTTAATCCATAAGGATTTCTCTGTTTATTTGGGAAAAGCAACCCAATAGCAGGCGGTGCCGTGAGAGCCATGGTTGGGTGAGCCAGGCATGGAGAGCTCAGGTGGTGACTCTGCTGAGAGGGGAATATTGAGCAGGTCTGCAGGCTCCCTAAGGGACTCTGTGTAAACCTGCCACGCAGTGCTGGGTCCCCACCCTCAATCTAAGGGCAATTCTCAGAGAAAGAAAACACAACATTCCTCCTAATCCTCCCAATACACGGGAGGATGATTTTCCTACTGGGACCACGGTTCCTTTATCTGCTCTAGAAGCAGCTGCCATGATGGAACAACCAGGTACATGTGCCAAAGTTTAGAGAGCTTCAATGAAGCAGGAAGGCTGGATTTTTGGTTTTTCTTCCAGGGGTGGGACAACTGCAGAAAACAATTGCTTTTTTTCCCAAGAAAAGCAAGCAAGCCAAGGAGAAGAAATGGTGAGATATCTTCAAATAAATACAGCCAGTTGTTATCCAGCACTCTGTCCGCACAACCAATAGCAAGAACAACCAATCATTCCTTCAAATGTTTTCTATTTGTTAGCAGCTTAAAGCAGCCCTGCAAAGAGGAAGTACTGTCTTGTGTAAGAGCTGGCAAAGCTGGCACATGGTGTGCTATTTGACCAGGGGTTTTGCAAGCAGCAGGGGTGCCGGGCGGTGGCTGGCAGAGCTGGTGCAGAGGGCAGTGAGATGTACAGCAGTGATGCTGGGGACTCCCAGTTCCCAGTGTGTCTCCTCAGTGTGTGAATACAGCAATCCTGAACTCAGCAAAATAAACCGATACTGAGACACTCTCCATATAACAGCTGGATTTGGACAGCTGAAAAGGGGGGATTGAGACTCGAATCCACAAGGCAAAACCTAAGAAATGTGTTCCTTTACATTAGGGGGTGTGTCTTTTAAATGCCTCACAGATATTTCCCAGGAAAATGATCTAAGGACATGATCACCATATCTCAATATTTGCAAAGAACATTTTGCCATTGGTGTCACACTTATAAATTCCATGGGACTCAGAAAAAAGATGCAGAAAGCTCCACAGAACTGACATTTAAGGTTTAGATTGAGCAGTGCAGAGTTCTCAGCTCCGTGATGTTAACGCTGTCTGTGTGACACACAGAAGCAGCATCACTTAGTAAAATCAAACCTCGTCACTTCCCACTGCTTTCAGACAAACCTGATCTCTCTGAAAGATAACTTGCCTAGCAAATGTCTCTGACCATCAAAAAGGAGTTGGGAGACCACGCAAGCATGACTCAGACTTGACAACTTTACAGTTAATCCTCAGTTTGGATTCAGCATGAACTAAGTTGGTCTCATTTGCAAAAAAGAATTTCCTTGCCTAGAAACATGCTTCTTGCAGGTGAAGCATGAGGAAGGTACCTGAACAGATATAGTTTTATTTCTCTTGCTATGATGGCCATAGACATTGTGTTTAAGATATTCTGTCCCAAAGTATTCCCAATCTAAAGGCAAGATTACACAGAACAGGTGATGGAACTACACGAGGCCAATTGAGAACTTCAACAAGAAAGCAAATATTTACTTATTGCTGATAACCGAGACTGTGAGTAAAGGATGTTCTCAAAGCTTGTAATTTAAGCATGTGTCACCAGTTCCATTTAAGTACTATCTGAGGAGAAAACCTACTTTGGCTTATGAAAGGAAAAAAAGTAAGAAACACCTTACTTCTAGTTAAAATAGAGTTCTGCAGTGCTCTGAGTCCTACAACCCTTAAGCAAGGACATGTGAATGTTAAACTGAATATGAATCTCATGTGCCTAAAGGAACTTCCTTGTGCCCGATGTAGAAAAGGCAGGTGACCATTGCTACTGAGTCATTGGGTCTTTCCCTGGCCTCCAGTTAACTGTGTCCTGAGGAGTCTGGAGCAGACACAAAATGCAAATTAGCAATATAGGGTACAAGTACAGTACATCAGTTCAGATGCCAAAACTGGTGATACTGTTACAGCTTATGATTTTTGCATTTCAACATCAGAGCTGAGAGTGGTATAACAAACTCTCAGATGATCCCTAGGGAAATTAGTTAGTCCAATTCCCCAGGATTCTTTTTTTAAAAAGTCACCCTCAGTGCCTACACACTAGTAATAGTTATCTGTAACACCAACAGGGAGATATTTTTTAATACACGTTTTGTTGACTGTGCTGTAATTTCTAGAACAGTTTATTTCACAATGAAAGTAAAAACACAAGCTGCAGTTTTATTAATACTTTCATTCATGAAAACAAACCATCTATGCATCACTCTTGGCTCTAAGTTAAAATTAAGGTCTCAGTATCCCAAGCAGAGCAGCAACTGGACAGTCAGAAAACAGATAAAGTCACAGAAATGATGCCAGTAATTCCAGAGTCTCAAGCAGAGTGCCATCTTAGGATAGCAAGCACCGCTGGACTTTGTCCAGCATGTCTGTACCTCTTGCACTGAGGAGCCCAGCACTGCACACTGCTCCAGGTGTGGCATCCCCAGTGCTGAGCTGAGGGGAAGAATCTCCTCCCTTGATGTGCTGGCAGCACTTTGCCTGATGCAGCCCAGGACCTGTCTTTGCAGCAAGAGCATGGCGCTGGCTTACTGTGCCTGCTGTCCACCAGGATCCCCAGGTCCTTTGCTACCAATCGCCTTTCCCTCTGGGTGGTCCCCAGCATGTACTGCTGTGCGGGGCTGTTCCTCACCAGGAATGCAGGACTATGCATTTCTTCTTGCTGAGGTCCACAGTCTTCCTGAGCCAGTTTCCCCAGCCTGCTGAGGCTGTTCAGGGCGGCAGCACAACTGTCCAGCCACAACGTGCCCAAAGTTTGTGTCATCAGCAAACTCACTGCAGGTGCACTCTGCTCCACCCTCCAGGCCACGAATATAGAAGCCTAACAGGACTGGACCCAGTGTAGACCCCCAGGGCACAGTGCTAGTTACTGGACTCTGTGCCACTGACCACCATGCTCAGGGCATGGCCATTGAGACAGTTTTCAGTCAGCCTCACTGTCTGCTCATCCAGCCTCTTAAAGAACAGTTTGTCTATGAAAAGCTAAGGAGAATCATTATCCAAGACTCAGAATCACAGAATCACAGAATTTTCAAGACTGGAAGAGACCTATAAGATCATCTAGTCCAGCCGATGTTCTAACTGTTCAACTAGATCATGGCAGCAAGTGCCACATCCAGTCTTTTTTTAAATTCTTCAAGGGATGATGCCTCCACCACCTCACTGGGTAAATGATTCCAGTTTCTGACCACTCTTTCTGTGAAGTATTTACTTCTTACTTCTAACTTACATCTAGTACTTACTCTCTTAACCTTGTCTGAGATTACTTTTGTGTGTACCTTTGTGAAATGAAACCTTTAGTCACAAGATTGTTTAAAATGCACATTCACAATTTACCTATTCCCCATCCTCACCATTATGGAAGTTGAAGCACAGTGTGTAAATTGAGCTTAGAAGGTTAAATAGTTCTGGCTTCTTTACAAGCTATTATTAACTTCATTATTTATAAGTCTCTTTGTTGTAATGTTCTTCAGCTGAAGGTTATTGAACTGTAACTTCCTATCACAGCATCTCTAATTAGGCTAGCTGTTCCCAACACGTTACGAAGCGCCGTGAAGAACGAGCTCTCTGATCTGCTTCTCCTGTTTTGCACTGCTCTGCTACAAGTGACTGAGCTCAGGGGTCTCAGGCCTATAAATACCTTTTTGAATCAGGACAGAATGTTTGATATTATTTTCTAAGTTCCACCCTTTCTTCCCTGATGACGAAGGCTGCTGTCTAACAAAAAAGAGAAGATTTGTCTTCAGAGAGAAATTGTTGACATTTCTGTTTTCACCAAGAAAAAAATGAAGAGTCTGGTGTGATGACCATCGGGCTTTCAGCTGAACCTCTCTGAATGTCTTTTGGTTGTTCAGCTCTCACTCTGTGTTTAAAGCTTTTGCTGTAATATATCCCTGACTGGTTTACTTCTCTGATGTCTTAGCTGCTTTCTTTGAGTCACTTCTTTGAGATAGCTGCTATTTGTTTAGAGAGGTGAAAAGTCCACTTAAAGGTAGGATATGCCTAAAATGCCTTGAGGATACTCTGTGCCTCTGGCTATTTTTATGTCTTGGAGACAACTTTTGTGGTGGTCTTGAAAGAGCCTGGTACCTGGGAGCTCCTGCTATGATTCTGTCTCAGCAGATTTTGCCTTTAGAGGAGACTTTTCACCATTACATCTAAATCTCTCATTGAAATCTCTCATTCTGAAAATTTTGAAATAAAAAGTTTATCATTGTCTTGTTACTTTACATAGAAGAACCTGACTGCCTTCACATGTTTGTTTTCTTCACATACTTGAAGTGTCCCTTTCCTGAAATTTCCAGAAGGAGCTATTATACATGTTACTGGATTGGTGGATTTTATTTAATAAGCAAATAAAAGCTAAAAAAAATTGACTAACTATGTATCCTTCTTGGATAAGTGAAAAGTAGCTCTGGATCTGATTCTGTTAACTCTACTGACAATTGTGCAGCATCTGAAATGCACAATACTACTTTCAAAAGAGAGTAACACTCAAGGTGAATCAAGGTGACCTTCAGTAAGAACAAGTATCTACAGTACAGCAGAGCATGAGCCTTCCCACTCTTGCTAAACCACCAGGGATTGCCACTGTCATCCAGAACACCTGGAGCAGCTAATAAAGTTAACAACATGTATGATTGAATTTTCTGCTCTATTTTAAAAGAGAAAGGCAGGTACCTAAAATAATTTCCTCACCCACCTGGTAATTACTTCTAACTTTTAAGGTCCCACACTTACATCTTGTTTGAGGTCGTTTACACCTCTGCAGGACATCACTGGGTGTAACACTTTGTCCGTTCAGATGCATTAGAGGATCAGGGTATGAAAAATTGCTCCCCAGAATGGCTTTTTTCATGATTGGCTTCTCTGCCTTTCCCTGAAGCAGTAACAGGACAGATAGATGGCACATAGAGCTTTTGTTTTCTGTGCTAACAGCAGCTCAAGGAAAAGGCCAATGTTTGCTAGCCAGATCACCTATGACAGCCCTGACATGGAACCATAACAACAGCAATGCCAGCCAGAAAGCCTGGAAAATGTGCACACTGAGTATGGTGTGCCTTTGAAATAGTATTTACTATTCATTTGTTCCTTAGTCAGGAGGGATGCACATCCTTTTTCTGCTTGTTAGGAGACTGCAAAGCCATACCAAAGAGCTATCCCCGGGCACAAATTTTAATTTAGATACTGGGAATAGAGCTCAGGATGATTACCATGAATTTGAATTCACATAAGCTCTCTTGTCTCCACACCTGTTACTTGCAGAGCTGCCTTGGCTTGCTAAGCCACAAAGGGAGTGCAGGCAGGGAGTCTGCAGCCACAGTCCCAGACCCCACAGGTGACTCCAGGTGGGCAGATGCCTACTCCTTGCCTTGCCAGAAGTGATCCTTCACCAGTCCCCTGTGCAAGAGAGCCACCTTTGTCTCAAACAAAATAACCATTTCCAGCCTGTCCACAGACCTTCCATGTGGAACAAAGATTATTTGCAGGAGCTCTGTGCTTTTAGAATCTAAGGGCACAGAAGCACGCTGGATAATTTATTCTGATCTTTGTATTGCAAGAATTTCCCCTTTGTAACTTGGTCTGCAATTGATGTTTTTCTTTTGATTGAAGTAAAATGTGGTTAGCTGAGGGCTAAACAAAAGGGCACTGAGCTTTTAACTGAAAATGTCTAAAAGCACGGAATCCACTAATTTTCTTCCTAGCCTGTCCCAGTAATTAATCAATTTGGTATTAAATACTGGCTTATAGTTTCCCATATGTATTTATAAGGATCCAGCTTTTATCCATGCATCCTCCCCCTGTTTATTTTAAAGGTCTTTTAGATGATACAGTTCTTCTCCCCTCACAAAAAACTTACGTGCTGCCTAATCCACTCACCTTCCTTCCAATAATTTAAATCAACTGAAATGTTCAAGTTTCTTATTGCATGGCATTTTCCCCAGGTGTCTAAGATTTAGAGGTCTTTAGCCTTCTCCCAGTTTTTCAAAACACCATGAAAAACATGAATGTGAGAACCGACTGTGGTATTCTAGTGTCAGTCTCACCAATACTGCATACAGGCACAAAAAATCTTCCAGCTTCCTATTAATACTCCCCAGCATAGCTATTCAAGGATGGCATTAACCCTTCTGACTTTATGCTGCAATAGGAATTTATGGTTGCTTGTACACTAAATACTATTCAGTGCCTCATTTTGGGAACCAGTCCCTGCTTTTACATAAGCAAGCCTGCATTTGTCTTTATTGCAAAATTTTGCATTTGACTATGAAAATGTTCTCCTTCTAATGGTTCCAGTTTACCAAGAAATCCAGGCTTCTCTCAAATGCTCTTTCTATCCTCATTATTATCCTGCTCCACCCAAAAAACATTATTAGCCTATTATTATGAGTCCCTATTTATGTTAGACCATTCCTAAACTCTCATAATTCTAAAGGCAATAGTTCAGCTCTCACTTAAACCTGTGAGAGCTGAACTATTGCTTTTAGAATTATGAGAGTTTAGGAATGGTCTAACATAATAATACATCTCAGTTTTCGACAGTAGAATATCCCTTGTACTTAGAATTCAGGATACCAGAGCCCTGATGGTTAATTACAGTAAAAGGCATGTGTTTTAGAAATGATATCTTAAAAAGCATTATTAGGACAACACAGTGTGAACTAGTACCCAGTACTACCATCTTCAAATTTTAAATCAGAAAAAGGCTTTAGAATAAAGATCTGATAATAAATCATACATCAGTCAACATACCAAATGTTTTATTTTTTTTTCCTGGCCGCTCCTGAAAGACTCTGATTCCAAATCAAACTCCTCAGCTGAGATGCAACCTGAGCAGACCTTGCAAGCAAAGGGTGGGTTTAACTGTACACAGGGTGCTCAGTGAGGTGCAGCTGGATTCATTTTCCATCACCTTGCATCTTACTTTGTGATATAACAGCAAACGCCTCTGGTCTGGGGATGATGTCCCTCTTTTCTGCTTGTGGCAGTAGGGCACAAGCCATCCAGCCCCTGGGTGACAGCACATGGGAAGAGCTGCTTCAGGAGGGCTCAGCCTTCAGCTCAGAGGCAGCATTTCATGAGGTGAGGTACTGTCTTAGCAGCTGAAGTTCACAACCACATTTAATGACCACGGGGCTGGGAAATAAGCCCAAACATTTAGTGTTAAGCTTGGACTTGGGTAAAACTAGAGAAGGCATGAATTCCTCAACACCTCCCCACCCCCAACTCCTCAGACTGCATTTCAGCACATACGTGAAGAAAATGTCAATGTCCTCCTCTACCATTTTTCAGATGAGCTCTTCCTGGCCTACATACAATTAATCCTAGGGAAGTGAACTGCTTGCACAAAAAAGGGACTAAACCCTTAGGAAATTTGATGAACTAAAGAATAAACAAAATATCTGTAAGACTTGATTTTCAAGGGCATGAATCATCCCCAGCTTACGCTTGAGAATACTAAGCAGGTCTGAAAATTGGGACAATCGCTGTGTTTCTGCTGTTAAATTTCTGCCTCAGCTTCGCTGGCCTTTACATCACCCTATAGCATCAAAATACTTTAGATGTGGTTTTTACACTGGCACACTGAGAGTTCATTCAAATTGTTAAAGTACCTTTAGGGAAAATTGGTTTGTTAGCTCTAAACTTAACCTCAAAACATTAAACCAAAAGAAAGGCTGTTTTTTATCCCCAGAGTAGCTAGTTTGTCATCTGGTTAGACATGTCAGAAAACAAATCTGGTGGGTAGGATTTTCTGCTGGTGTGAACTGGCTAACCTGGGCTAGCAGGCAGAGTTTGGCCCAACCTTGCCTCACTTTTAAGTGACATAACCCTTTCTGTGCTCTATCCAGCTAGCCCTCCACATCATATATACTGAACACAATGCCTGCATATCTGCTGGAGTGATTTTTCCTGTCACCTTTCCCGAGGAGACAAGAATGCAAAATATGCTCTACCCCAAGAAGAGCTGCACTTACCCGATCCTCCTCTTCTCTGACATCGGGCATGGTGCTGATGCAGAGGCTGACAGCAGTGATGGCAACAAAAGAGATTGAAATACAAGCAAAGATCTTTCCTGGGATCCCTGAGTGGGGGTTCTCCACCATATCCCTGAGCTTTCGCATGCACAGACTCAGTCGGCTGCTGTCCTGGAAGGCACTTTGCGTAGCTTCATTAAACACCATCTCCCTCTCAAACAGCCTGGCCTCAGCTGCCTCTTCCTCTTTCTGTCGCAATCTCTTTTTACAGCACCACTCCAGGTGGTCCTCTTCTATCCCCCAGTACACAAGCTCCTCCTGGAACGAAAGAGCACACATCTCCCTGAGAAGCCTCAGCTTCCCAGCTGTCAGGAATGTCATGATCGTTCTGAAGGCACTAGGATTACGGTCAAAAAAAAATTCATTGCAGCTAACATCATAATCATCGCAGATGTCCATGATCTCGTCATAATTATTGCAGGATTTTAGCTTCCCAAGCCTGGTCAAGGGGCAGTTCTCCAAGGTGGTCCAGGGAATTTTGTACTTAATACCACCTACGTTGATGATCACAAACCTGGACCGGTCATCCAAGCGGGCTAAGCAGCACAAATCTTCTCCAGGATGCAGAAGTTTGGCCTTTTTGTAGAAGAATCCTTTCTTGGTTTGCACTTCACAGAGGTTTTCCAAGTTGTTGAAGGAGCGGGAGCTGAAGTCAGGATCTGCATTCCCAGTGAGCAATGCCATTTCGTGGTACATCTGTTGAGTCCATAGGGAGGTTGAGGCTACTCAAACAAAAGCACCTGGAACTTGACCAGAAAGTCTATCTGTAAAACAGAATTTTAAAATTACAAGAGAAGTGGGGCACTCTTAAATTATAACAGTCCTATCCTCTCCCTGCTGAGAAACTCTTCTCTATGGCATTCCTTCTTCCCCCATTATTTTAGGACTATCTTTGCTTGACAGCTGCTTGAGGAAAGAACTTACACTACAATCAAGTCAGAAGCCATGCTGTTACTTCTAGAGTGTAGAGTAGAATGTAATTTCTTAGTTAGTGGTTGAATGGAAACAAAACCAGTGTATCACCATTTTTAGAAATTTCTAGAGGTTCAAGCTATATCCTGGACATCAATGCAAACTAGAAGAGAAATCTTATCATGTGCATAAATGGCAATTTACAGTTTAGCAACCTAATTAAAAAACTTAGTTGCAAATGGTTTTTTTATTATTTTGGCCCATCTACATTATGTTCCTATTGCAAAAAGCTTATAGGGTGAGGATAAAATGGATACTTACAGTACAGTCAGAAATGTCATGGCAAAAACGTGGGTAATTCCCAACCTAAATTCACCAAGCCTAGCAGCAGCAATGAATATGTGGGAGCTGAGGGCATGCTGGGTCTGAGCTGAAAGCAGAGCTTGCCTGGGAGCCTGTAACTGCTGGAAGCTCTGCTATGGGCTTGGCTGCAGTTGTGGACAGGGCTCCAAGCAGCCTGTCAGCAGCTCTGAAACAGGAGATCAAACTCAGAATGAAGCTGAGCTGGAAGTGACTCGGTTGCTGCTCTTGCTTCTGGATAGTGCAGAACACAACTGGTCACATTCAGAAGGAATTACGTATGATTCCAGGATTTAATTTGTGCCTCTTGCTTATCCCCCCTTTACCACACCACAATCCACATTGCTTCCTTACTTCCTCTAAAGCCCATCACATGCATTCTTCAAAGCTGTCTCTCTGAAGCAATACTGGGATGTCTTGAAATGCTACCATGTAATCACATTTGTGAATCACCCAAAATTTCCTGAATTGTTCAAATATGAAGTAGGAAATAAGAAGTCTGTGTAGGATGACTGGGTCTCCACACAAAGACCTGGGCTGAGAATGGATGCAGTGATGGGGAACAATTTTAAGCAGAGGATGGAGAAACTGAGAAAGAACTGACTAGTGAAGGAAAAACTGATATTTTTGATGACAGAATGGTAATTGTGAGGCAGTAAATACATAATTTATAAGCAACAATTCCCTCTGAATCTCATGCCTCAGCTGGGAGAGAAGAACAAACAAAAGGGTGCTAGGAAAAACTGGAGAGCACTCACATTCAAACACATTCCCAGAGGAGCAACTTCTTTTATCTTTAATCGGCTCACCAACTTAGCTCATTAGACTTAGTCAAAATGATCTCTGACAGACACTAGTGAATACTTTCAGTCACAGCCCTGAATCACCCTCTAAACATTCTTACCAACCACTCTCCAACAACAACACTGCAGTAACAGTGGTATTTTTGCTTCAGCATTTCTATGAGGATTTCAGAACAACACTTATATCAGATATTTGTAAAGAGCCAGAGAATGGTTGCTTTGTGTGCAAAAAGCTACAGTCACCCAAAGATTCTTTTTCAGCACCGTGAAAATTTCAGAAGAGCTAATGATGCCAAAATCTCTACAATTTCACTTCGGGGGAGATAAATATTAGTTTAAACATCCGTTTCTACAGGGCAACATGAGCAAGAGAGAAGAGCTCCTTCATCTAGCTAAGGGCCAGGAAAGGGCAACACATACTCTAAGGAATGGGTGCTTTTACAGCACAGGCTAGAGTGCAGCCGGGATTGCAAATACCATTACTGTCACAGTGAGAGCGCACTGTCAGCACAGCATATGCTTTAAGGATTTGGTCTCTTGTTGCTTTCTCTTGGTAAAATAAAATATTCACAGTCACTACTGAGGGCTCTGCACTTTTGTTTTCATGCCTCACTTGTTCCACAAGTCAACATACTAAAAGGAGTTTACATTGTTTTGACATCAAGGCTAGGATTTATTTTTTTCCTCTCCCCCGTGTAGCAGGTTGTTGCATAAAGGGGCTACATAGATTTCACAGAACTGCTTTGAATCTAATCTTACATGCACCTCTTCCTCCTTCTAAGCAGCAGCTAACTCAATGTGAAAATCTGTAAGCATGTTGTTTCCTACAAAATCTATGAATTATAGAGGGTTAGTCTTTTATTTTGTGGATATAAAATGATGTTGCTTAAATCTAAAGCTTAAGAATGCAGGTTTTTTTTTTTAATCATCGGTGGATAAATAGAAAGTGAGAGAGAAGTAATTACAAATTAAAGTTGTCTATGAAGTTGATTCTGGACAGTGCAGGCAGCACCAGATGCTGGAGTTCAGTAACTAAAATGAATTTTCTGGCATCACAGTTCAATGTCCCAGAATCCATAATAGCTGACAGCATATGTTTTGGATATCTCATCTTTAATCTCAGATTAAAAGATAAGCATGCGAAGACAGTTGTATTTATTATTCTTCTTGGCACTTCTACCTTGTGATCTGACTGCCCAAGACCAGGCTCAGATGTCAGAGAACAGCTTGTGGTGCCATTTTAACTGTCCTATAGAAAACCAAAATACTGTGGGCTCCCAATTTGGCATCCATCCTGAGAAGTAAAACTAGCCTGGAAGGTCTGCTTCTGATCTTATGTGCATGGAATGTATCATGACTATCACTAAATATTAAAGGGTGTTTCAAAATTATGTAGGTCTTAAAATACTCTCTGTATGCCAGGGTTATCTAATGTATGCACATGCCTGCAGTAAAGCATCCCATTGAAGATTAATATTAAAAGCCAATACTTTCAGAAATGATACTACATTATCATCCAGTTGGCATTTCTACTATTTAATCTGACACATGGGTGTATGAAAGACTATTAAAACACAGTCTGGAATAAGTTGCCCGTCATAGGGATGAAAGATAGAATTTGACTCTATATTTGTTGTTTATAATTTTGAAGTGCTGTGGGAGAAATGCTGCATGATTATTTCAGTTTGAGGATCATATACAGGGTGGGTCATCCTTTTTTATTTTTGAAGTATATTCCAACAATTTTTATTCACTAAGGAGTACTTTCCTTGGCCATCTGTGTATGCACATGTATATGTCTACTCACACATTTAAGTTCAGCCACATTTTGTCAGCAGCAAACAGCTGAGATCTTCACAATACAGGTATTTCTTATCAAAGATTTTAAAGACTTAATAAATGTCAGAAGCACACAACTCACATTCTTCTTTTTGCTGAATTATTTCCTCAGTGGAGAAAGGGCTATTTCCCTGCTTACTGCCTCTTCACTTTGCCTGTTCCCAGAACTTCTCTTCACACAAGCATTCCTCATTGTCCCATTCTATCAGTATCACTGCATCTAAGTCATATGTGATTCTGCACGAGGTTCCTCTGGTCTCAAGTTACCTTGGATAAGAATGAAAAATGGGGCAAAATCATCCCTACCAAGAGGCTGAGCAGCGTGGCAAGGAGAACTTGAAAACAGTGTTGGAAGGGAGGTAGTGGTGGAGCAAACACTGCAGGGTGCCGCGGCAGGAGAGACCTCGTGAGGAAGGGCAGCCACATAAAGCCTGTGCTCATAAGTGAGGGTGCAGGAAAGTGTCATGGGCAGAGCACTCACACCTATTCTGAGAAACCAGCCTGAGCAGGCGGCTCTGAAGGGGCTGCAGGCAAAAGCAGGTGGCTGGGGGCAGGGGAGGCGGGGGGGTTGACACTGGGAGAATTTAGAGGTCTTAGTGCAGTTGCACAGAGGAAAACTGTTACTCTGAGGGTGGTCAAACACTGAAAGAGAATGCTGAGAGATGGTGGAGGCTCTGTCTTTGAGGATATTGAAAACCCATCTGGACACAGTCCCAAGTAACCTGTTCTAGCTGATGCCACTTTGAGAAGTGGCAGATAAATCAGATGAACTCTGGAGGTCCCTTTCTACTTAAACTACTCTGTGATTTTGGGAACAGTCTCTTTTTAACTGCTGCTGTAAAATTACAAAGTATTGAAAGCTTACGTTTGGGCTACAATAGCAAGAGGAAGCTGTGAGACCTTTTAGTAATTAATGTTTTAAGATTTCCTTTGTGAAATGAAACACATTTTGACAGAGAATGGGTAATTAGTCATAATTTAAAGCCACAAACATAAAACATATATTAGGGTGACCACGAGATGTTTTCTCTCAGTTCCAATGCGAGTTGAGTCAGTGAATCTGTTCCGCCGTGCTCAGCCATTTCTAGTCAGGGATGTGCTGAAACCTGGCATTGCTGCCTGGGACCAAAGCAGTTCCCACTTCTTACCGTGACGTGATTTATAAATCACAGCACACACAATCACTTTTATATAAACCTTACACAGGCATTTGACCTTCCATTTGGTGATATTACAGCTATTAGTGTGGACGAAGAGGCTTAGGAGATCCATGTTACTCCTGTACTTATTTACAATCCAGTAGAACTTGGACTCCCAATTATAAATCCTTGCCAGTCACTGTGGAAACATGGAGAGGAGAGCACCTGCCCATGAGGCTTACAAAATGCAAAACAGATGGGGTGCGAGAAATACACATATTTAAAAACAAAATGAAATAAACCCCAACAAAACAAAACTGAAAAGGGGACTGGGAGGATATGGTAAAACAGATGCACCTAAGCCTGGAAGGCAGACCCTAGGGGATCTGGGGAATTAGCTTCTGAGTTTGTCCACACCAAAAATGATTATGGCTCCCTACATACTCATTATCACAGAATCACAGAATCATTTACGTTGGAAAAGACCCTTAGGGGATCCCTGAGTCCAACCATTACCCTAACACTGCCAAGTCCACCACTAAACCGTGTCCCAGAGTGCCACATCTATAGACTTTTAAATACCTTCAGGAATGGTGACTCACACTTCCCTGGGCAGCCTGTTTCAATGCTTGACCACTTTATCAGTGAAAAAATGCTTTCTAATACCCAATCTAAACCTGCCCTGGCACAACCTGGGATGTTTCCTCCTGTCCTGTCTCTTGGTACTTGGGAGAAGAGACAACCGCACCTCGCTACAGCCTCCTTTCAGGGGAACTGTAACTTGGGCACAGTCAAATTTTACATATTTCTATATTTACTGCCAGTAAACTTTAATATCCCTAACCTCCTAAGCCCCTGCTTAGGGAAGGCAATAGCTCAAGAAGTTGAAAAGGTACTAAAATTTTGAGCAGCCCTTCATTTTGTCTGTTTCTTCATGAGAGTAACAGGAAGCAGTGACACCACCTTACCCATCTAACAGAGAAAAAATGGCTTCTTTTATAGGTATGGAGCCAAGATAGTGTTCTCCAGAGAGTGTTTTAGGGGCCTTGAGGAGGATGCTGCACTAGTCAGTCCAAGAAGCCCAGGAGACTCATGCTGTAATGAAGGCTGCAAAATTCAGCATGTGAAGCTGGACATTGTTTCATACACTGAATGTACATTTTCCTTACTATTTTCATTAATTCACTGGAGGAAAAAAGTAATAATTTTCTTCTCTGAACATCCCTCACCACATTTAGGCCACACTACATAATTAGCTGAAACAATTCAATTTGTTAAATGAAAAAATTAACTTGACTCAACATTAATTATTCTGACATACACCCATAGCTATTTGTCTCTATTAGACAGATTATGAGTTATCTTGTGTCACCGCACTTATACAGTGAAAGTATTAACATTGTGACATCTTTAAGAAATCAGGAATTTGGTTCAACTACCTATGCGAAGCTATGGAATCCTTACCTATATCTTCATAGCTAAATCCAGTCTTATTCTGCACATCCACAAGATTTCTATGCCCACTTATCTTTGTACTCTAAATAGCACCAAACTATTATTTCTATGAAGCTATTTGCACACTTCAGTTGCACAGCAGACAAAGACAGATGTGCTAGATAAAATACAGACAGAGGAAGAAGTGCTTATTTGTGCATTCTACCCAGAATTACAAAATTCTCTTCAGGCTAGCAAGATTAAAGATTTCACAAAGGACTTAAAACATGTACTTCACTTAAAAAGAACAATAAATAAAAAACAAGCAGAGACTGCAAAGATTAGGCAGAAAAGTTTTTCCCCACAGAATTATTACTACTTACAATAAAATAGAGCATCATGTTTAAACCATGCTTTATTTATTTAGGTGACTTAACCTTCAGTTGGTTACCAGAAAAACAGGTTTGTAAAATGTGCTTTCACCCTCAGTTCATATTTCCTGAACAACTGAACAGACTCCAAATATGCACCAAGAGGATGAAAGGGAAGGGACTTCAGAGCAGAGGTGTACCTCCCAGACTCTGGGAAGATTAGCTTGGACATGGAGATTTGTTTGATGCAATTCCTGTTAACTGCAACCTTGGATTAAGTATACAGTGTCAAAAGCCTAAAATTAAAATGTGTTCTGTCTGCACTTGCTTGGTCAGAGCCTGAGCCCTGTGAGCACAGTACCTTTGACCCTTACTGGCAGCCACTAGATGGTGAAATTTTTATTCTTCCATTAATCACATACAAGTTTATTTTAGGACCTTTACTGATTAATCCTGTTAGTATCCCATTTAATCAGCCAGTCAGATAAGGTACTACGAGTTAGTTGCCAATCTGAAATATTTCTTTCCCTGTTCTTAGTTTGTTGTATTTAAGAATAAAAAAATAATCAAAATCCAGTTTTTAAAGTATCTGCTCCAGTCATGATTACATACCCACAGCTGGCCTAAGATACCACATGGATGGCACTATTAAATGCAAAAGTGACAGACTGTGCAGTATTTTAAAACAGCATTGTTTATCCCTCTCATCCAGGAAATTAAATAAATTGTCTCATTTCTGTTGCCAAAATTCAGGAAGCACAAAAAACCAAACAAGTTTTGGTGTCTTTGAAAATCACAGAATTACCAGTCAAGTGTTCCAGTTGGTCTGCAGATCACTGCAGGGGGGAAAAAGCAGTTTTTAACTCAAGCTCTGCTCCTAACACCGATCTTTTCTTTCTGATTCATTCTACAGGTTTTTGCAATTCTATACTTAGCAACTTCCCACCCACATGATTAATATGCTTGATTTCATACAGAATTTACCAACTAGATTTCTCACTAGAAATAAGGAGGTTTGGCTATGTGATGCCACTCTTAGCCCAGTTTCACATTCAGAAGGTCATAAAGATTTGCTGGGGCATTTTTCCTAATAACTGAACCTGTCCTTGTGTCTCTTTCAGCGCCATTCACAGGTTTGTACAAATAGTTGTTAGACACATATGACTGAATGTGAAAGAATGAGAGGAAACAGCCTCAAATTGTGCCAGGAGAAGTTCAGACTGGATGTCAGGAAAAATTTCTTCACGGGAAGACTTATGAAGGATTGGAAAGGCTGCTGAGGGAAGTGGCTGAGTCAGCATCCCTGGAGATCCTGCAGACACTGCACCTAGGGATGTGGTTCAGTGCTGACCTTGGCAGCGCCGGGCTGATGGTTCAACTCAGTGATCCTAAGGGTCTTCTCCAGCCTAAATGATTCTATGAATAAATGCTCTTATTAACTGCTCACAGATTTCAGATGCAGAACTAGCCTTTTAAATTTCCACATGAAATCGTTTGCAGAGAAAATAAATTGTATACAGATGCATCTTGCTTCTCTTGTTAGATTGAATTAGTGAACACTGGATTTTATGTGTTTTTGTTGCTTTTTGCAGATGACATTCTTGTTCTCATGTGTGTTTCGTAAGTCAATTGTGCATTGACCTCAAAAATATTCCCATCTCTACTTAAACACAATTCTGTCTCTAAATTTAACATGATTGTAGTTAATTATTAACATCATTGCATAGAATACTTTGTAACTTGAGATTCATTAAGATTGTAAATTTAATCCATGGTTGGAGTTAACAGGAACTGGATCAAACAAAACTCCACATGCAATAGAATTATCTCAGAGAGACACTGGTTAAAGGATAGTTCCTGGCCTAAAGTCTGTCCACTTTAGCTCATCACTCTCTTTGTGCACATCTAGTGTCCCCAGAGATTGTTCTGCCTTGTTTGTCCCAATATCCCTACCCACACTCACAGTGACACACTTATTTTGCAGAAGATTAATATGGCTGTGGTTCCAGAGCCCTTGGATGAGGTGACTCCTAAACAGAGGGGGTTCATAACTCTGTGGCATGATGCCCTTACTGAGCACTGGGAATACTGACACAGTGCTAATAACTGCTGCTTAGTGCAGCAAGAATTACCTGCCCTATCTGCTGCAGACAGAATTCAGGAATCCTGTCCTCCAGATGTGTTTTTAAATGAGGTGGTGTTCCAAATCTGTACACAACTTGCATTTGCACGAGGAACGACCACCACTGCCTGGAGCAGGGCGTTCCCAGAGCCCTTCCCTTCTATTCTGGGCAGTCTTTACCCAGGGACATCTGCATTTTGCAGCTTTCAGTTGCGGTGAACTGGAAATACTGCAGCAGCTTGAAGTAAATAAAAAAATTAAAATTTGTGCTCAAATAAGTAGGAAAACTAATACTATGACTAACAAAGAACCCCTCATGTATTTATATAGATTTAACACAAAACTCTGTTTCAAAATGTCAATTTCATTACACCTTCTGTCCTGAATTCCTCCTAGAAAAATGTGGTAGCAACATCAGTTTTCCCAACAAAAGCTGACAGAACAAAGCCACAGCACCTGTGTAGAAGTACTGATTCTTTTGTTTCCTGAAATGGTGGGAGACAGTTTATATTTTTCCCCCTCAAACAGGTAGAGAGGTCTTTTGCAGTTTGGGTTTACAGATGCATTTCCACATTCTTACTCTGCTATTGAACAGGATGAAAATGACCTGCAATAGTCTAAGGCATTTCTGTAATTTCTCTCACCTGCAACCCATTTTCCCCTCCCCTGAATTGCCATTTCTGTGGAGAAATTCAGTAGAGCAACACTTGAATTCATGAAACACACTCACTCACTTAAAAGATCATCTGATAATGTTAACAGTTTTAATTTTCATAAAAAGCCAAAATGATAAGAAAACTTTGCACTTTCTCTAATGCAATTATTTCAGTATGCACACAGAGTGAGGATGATAGCATTTTTAAGACCTTGTTCTCTAGAAAATTTCAATGGACTTGTCTACACAATGCAGTGGGAATTAATGGATTCCATTGTGAAGATGACGGCTTTAAAATTAGGTAAAATATGACTGATCCAGTTATGTGCAATATCTTCAGCAATCATTGAATCCTTCATAAATCACCTTTCCTTTCAAAAACACTGGAACAGATACAAGAGAAAGGCTGACAGGCTAATTATTCATGTATGCAATAGCTGAAAACATTTCACTGATATCTTGGTGGAGAACCCTGATCAGACGCCATGCAGAAGCACTGATGCAACATTTCCAGAGAACTGCTATAATGCCACTTGTGAGAAGCCCAATTCTCTGACCAGCTCCCCAGTCTAGAGGTTTTTGACCCAATAGGTTTATATGTACCACTGAGTAAGGTGAGCTCTTGGGGCAGCGAAAGCAGGCAATAATATCAACACTATGACAACAATCCTTTAAAGGTTGCTTTAGACTTTTAAATACCTTTAAAGGATGAACAGGGTGGCTATTTATTCACTAACTGTTTTTGCACTTGGGCTAGCAAATGAAGAATTCCTGTTCTCCATGAGAAAGCACTCCTCTGTCCAGAATTCCATCAGTCTCTGCCAGATTGCTCACCACCTTTCTGCCTGCAATACTGACAAATACATAGAAACACTGGGATAAAATACCACTAAGGAATGAATTTCACAGTATCACCACTACTGATAAGATTTTGTTTCTGAGTAGTTATTTTCATGCAGCAAAAGGACATGTTGTTACTCAGAAGGCATACATTATTCTGCAAGTGAGACAAACAATAAATCACTGCCAGATCCCAGTATCTCTGGCACACTTCAAAGCTGCTGGTTTCTTCCTCTGTATTATCATGTTTTAAATCTTATTACCATCAGAAAGATGATGAGGAATTTCCAGTTACTTCAGTTCACTGCCAGCTGGCCTTCCCCTTCCATGAGGAAGACTCCATGAGCTGCACAGTCTGTGGTGCTCATGCTTAATCCTCAGGAGGTAATTTACCCAAGGGCCTTGCTCAGGAGGTGTTCAAGACTTCACTCTAGGCCTCCTTCATGGTCGCCTCTTGGGTTTTAACTTCCCCCTGCAGGTTCCCACTGCAGCGCTCCGTGAGAGAGGCCAGTTGTGGGGTACCATGCAGACACACAAAGAAGCTTTACATCAGTAGAAGCAGATCAATTCACCCCAAATCTGAGTCCCACAGGGATCCGTGCGGAGCTGCCGCTCCCAGCGCGTGCCGCCATGGCTTTGCTCAGAACCAGGCCTACAAAGGGCAGTGGGCCTGGCAATTCCATTGCCAGTGGAAAACAGCAGGATGACCAAGACGGTGAACTGGGCCAGCAGAGTGGAGCAAGTTTCTTCTTCTTTCCACCTTTACCTGAGTGGCCAGTTCATAGTGCAGCTAACAGGATATCCATGCCTATTTCACTTTGAGCAATGGAAAGCTGCGCTCACTTTCTTGTGTTGCCAGAAGATCTGATGGGCTCTCAAAGAAGCTGGAGACTGACAAGTGTAGGAATAATTTTGCACCTCTTTTTCTTTCCAGCTATGCTCCCTGACTGCCAAAGGAGGCTCCCTGGAAAGTTCTCTGCAGATGAATACGCTGGTCTAACTCATGAGGTTGGGTTTGCTAGGGCACTGCAGTACTGGCATAGTCAGGGGAAAAAAGATGGATGTTCAGCTAAATAAGAAAGTACTATAAAACTCCATTCTGTGATCTAAGAAAAAAGCTGGGCTCCAGCTCTTTTGCAAGCCGGTACTTTGGTAAATATAAGGTTTATCTACTACATTGAAGAATCTGGAGCATGGTCTCTACAGGAACTCTCCAGTGACAGCAGTGAACAGAAGTGATTCTCAGGCACAAGGCTTATATGATCAGCAGCTCTGTAAATTTGTATCATGCAATACAGCAAAACACCCCAGATTTATCTACCTCAATTTTATTTATCCTAGGGCATTTGTTCCAAACAAAACTTCATTATTCTATTATTGGGTTTTTTGCTAACAACTAACCTTTGTTGTTAGCACAAAAGATACACTGAAGAAATAAGCAACAAAATAATTTTCATTCTCTCTCCTCCTGAAAATTTTTAATTAAAAGACATCTCATAAAATATGAATTCATATCCAATTTGCTTGCTCATCAAGTAAAAAGCAAGCACAGATATCTAAAGCACAGCATCTAAAAATCTGAATAAAGATTGGCAAACATGCAGCTAGCAGCTACTTAATGAAGATGCTCAAAAAAATGCATGTAATCTGATTTGTACTGCATAATTCTTTTTGTATTATTTATTTTACACTTTAAATGACCTTGTTTTATTTTATTTAATGCATTCAGTCTCAGTAGCTCACTGATACAGAATAATTTATTTTAAACTCTGATTAAGCAGCTGCTCTCCAGTTCAATCAGTTCCCTTCCCAACAGCAACATTTTATTTGGCTGGTGAAAACTTCTGTACCCTGACAGCAACTTGAAACCCCATTTGGCCTCAGAAACCTTGTCCTGAAGTGTATAATCATACTCCACAAAGTCTAGCTTCAACTGAATCAAGAGGAATTGAATGGGCTGTGGAATTGGGCTCTAGAGAGGTCCATCCTCAGGCTTTTGAGGAGCTGGAGCGGAGGGTACCCCTGTGAAGACTTGCTGGGCAGAACTGGAAAGATCCTACCAGTGCTATACAGTAAACCCCATTCACAAGATACATTTTTGTGTCTCTGTCATCATTACAGAAATATTTTTGTGTAAAGGATAGCTTCATGATCTGAAAGGGAAACAAAGTGTGAAATAAATAAAGAGACAGGAGCAAACACAGATGGATTTAAAGAAAGAGAGTGGGAGAGAGAAAGCACTTAGCTAAACCTCTTGTGGTCAGCTAAGAAATGTAAATGGAACTGTTTTGAGATAAAATGTGATCATAAATGAAAATAATGTGGTGGTTTTATGTTTACAACTACTAAATAAAAAAAAAAAACTCGCATGTAATTTACAGTGTGAAGGCAGAGGAGAAGAATAAAAGGATAGAGATCAATATGGTAAAAGCAGTTACTTCATTATTTTAGAGCCTAATTCTAGCATATGCTGAATTCCTGCACTCTTAATGTAAGTCAGCAAGTGCCAAGCAGCTTGTAAGAAGCTCTCAGAATCAGGATCCCAGTCTGCTATATCACCTAAGAAAACCATTACCAAGTACATGCATAACTGGTACTAAGCCCATGCTTAGTTATATATAAACACTCCCCTAGAAAATGCTGTATTTTCCCCCATTCATATGTGTATCTATGCAGATATCCATACATTCTCCTCAACAGGCAGGGAAATGACAGATATGAGATCTGCAACACCACATGCCTGTGGCACAGCTCCAGCCCGCAGGAGCACAAGGCTAGGAAGCGCCAAGGAGGGTCAAATCAGCCATCAGCTCCCACTGGCTTCCAGTGGAAATGAGCAGCTTGAATCTGGTGCCTGCATAGAGGCACCCAGTGCAATTTGAGACACCTTGGCATATCTGAGGACAGCAGATGTGGCACAACAGCAACAGCTGGATGGCAAGAATGAGGTGCTAGTACATCTGAATGAGCCATCTTTGGGCAACCAGAACTACCCTAGGTAAACAGGTCCTTTGAGAATCTTTGCACACAGAGCCTTTTGGGGTTTATTTTTAATCTCTTGGCAGTGACAAAAGATCCTCCATATTCATAACTTTTTACAGTATGGCACTCTTACATCAAAAGCAAGTGCTGCAGACCAACTGATCTCTCCATGCAGATGAGATACTCACTGAAACAGCAGAAGTGCTATTAAAAAATAGTGGATTTCTACCGTGCTTTGGTGCATGTAAACCTGAAAATTTCTGTTATTAAAGCTAAACACTATCCTAGAAGAAGTTTCCATAAGATTCACATTAGGCTGCTATATTTATTACTAAATAAATATAGCTGTTTTACCCAAGCTGAACACATTCAGCAATTTGCTGAATCTGTAATCAGAGCATAACTCCTCAGTGCTCAAGTTCAATGTGATCACTGCAGATACTGGTTTTGCAAGTACTCAGCCTATGCGTGTGAATTTCCAGTGTCTGTAGCTTGATCAGGTGTTTGCTCATTTAAAGGTACTTGTGATGGGGACCACCTGGAAATAAGTCTGTGTTTAGTTATAATGTGTGTACAAACGTGTGTACAGGTTGAAAAACAGTGCAAATTATTCCTTATTTTTGGAGATACCATGGTCACACAATGCCATTATGGAAAATCTGGTGGGCCTCACCCTTCCACATACACACACCCAAGAGCCAAATAGAAAAAGAGAAGCCAGTGAAAGGGTTAATGTCAAGTGGTGCTACCTCTTCTGCTGCTGGATAAATGCTGTTTTCTAAAAATAGTAAATAGCCTTCCTGATCCTGGACTGGTAAGTAGAAGTGTTTTAAACGAAAATGCATCCTCTATGAACCATAGTAAAAAAGTCCCAGTTTCCTCCAAACCATAGAAATTCTACTACTCACTGCATTTATACAAAACCAAAGCCCAGCTATGAAAAATAAATTAAACCTAACCACCTAAATATCCTTTTCATGTATTAGAATCTCATGCTTTCTCCTGCCTCTGTTTTATGCATAGTCTGCATTCCCACTGACTTGACAAAGCTGGGAATTTGTTGCAATGACAGAAGAAGCAAAGCCACTTAATTCACCAGTCTATGAGAGTAAAGCAAGCTTTACTTTTCATAATGTATATCCAGGCATCATGTGAGCACTCACTGTGTTGGAATGCCTGGATATTGTGTGTTTGTCAGACTGTCATAAAGATTTATAAATACACAGCTACAAACTGCAGATGAAATCTTGCAGTACAGACAGGCTACACACGCCTAAATTTAGGAGGTGTTTTAATTCTCGATACAGAAAGATGCAGATTGACAGATGCATGTAAACCTGTTAAGGTTTTCAGACTGTTGTGATTTTGCACAGAGAAAATAATGCTCTCTCAGGTTCAGCAAGACTTACTGGAGTCTGTGTTGTTCCACCAAATGAGAGGAAGAAGAGTAAGCAATATAGAAACCACTATAAAGGAGCCTTCTTGAGAACTGAGTCTAAGATTATAGGGACAAGATGGGAACAAGGTGAGAGAATAGACAACATGCTGCCTCATTTCCACCTCATTTCACATCTTTCTTTCCTTAACATCTTTATTTCCAACCCAGTAAGACAGGAGCAATGAGGACTGCAGAACCCCAGACAAGCCATCCCAGACAGACAGTGGGGAGGAATTTGATACAAGTTACAGACATAATCATTTCAAATTCTCCTGAAAGCGTCACAGCTGTTGATGAGCACCTCCCTTATGGACATCTTCTCTTATGTCCATGTCACTTTTTAATGAGTGATCCCCTCAATCAAATCTTGAGCTCAATTTTTTTTCTAAAGCATGAATAAAACACCTCTGTCCATTAGCCTAGCTTCTGCTGCTTTCCTAGTACTGAAAAGGTGAAGAAGTCACTTGCAATATCTTTTCTTACTTCCTGGCAGATCTAATAATCTTTCTTACTAATCTGGCAGATCTCTTCTCCTTTTGGACAGTTTCTTTACTCTCTCTCCAAGCTATTCTTTGCTAGAGCAACATACTTTTCCTCGTATTAAGGACCCTTTCACCCCAAATAAATGTCTTGCAGTATCAACGCACCATGCATCAGTTCCAGCTCCTCATTACCAGGTCCATTTTTCCTTCTGCAGACACCTGCATAATTACATTATGTGAAATAGTTTATATAAATCAGCAGTCATTGTCATATGTTCTAAAGAATTGACTTGCAATTGTTATCTACTGCAAACTTCATCCCAATTTCAGCTATCAAATCTAAGCCATAAAGTCAAAAGTTAACTGAATCCAGGTTACTGAAGCTGCATTTTGGAAACAATAACTTATAATTTATTTGCCTAGATCCTAATTTCAAAGCTATGGTGATCTCATCCCCACAGGCCTTGAAATTGATTTTTGAAACAATACTTTAATTACCTTCCTACCTGGCAAGCTTTCTTTGGTGCTTGGTTCAGAAGCTGAGATTGACCCTGACTTTTCATGTCTGGGTCTGCACACTGCTGTTATCTGCTCTCCATCCTCGATCACTGCTGGGTGTGCCAGCCCAAAAGGGCTGGTGAGTAACTATTAGGACACAGGGCAACACATGAAGCTTTCCTGATGCTTTCAATAAACAGAGACTAACAGCTCTTTAAATTATCAAAACTGTGGCAAGAATAAATTATATTTAAGGTTGCATTTTCACTACCTCCTTATTTGTATGTTCAAAATACCTCCACATAAATGTATCAGCTAATTAGCTGTGCAGCTATTCAAATGCATCTGTACACTGTCAAATGTAGATTTTTCATACCTGAATGACTGTAAACAAACAAACCAGAAGCCAAACAAAGATTTGACTATTTAATCTAGAGGATATTACACATTAAGAAACACATTCTAAGTTGCAACAGTGTAAATTATTGCTATCCTTTTATACATTTTCAGTTCCTTTATGAAAAGAATCACATTTGATCCACTGGAAATAAATCTGGTCAGAGGCTATTATAAAATGCAGAATGTGCTTCCACAAACAGAACAAGCAAATTTTGGTACATTCATAATTCACAAAAATTGGTACATTCATAATTTATTTCAGGATCACTCTGTTTTGCTGACATGTATCTATTCTTAAAACCAATGAGTTTTAAGAATAGATATATGTCTTTTCCAATGAGTTAAGTTCCAATAAAGGCTACCTTAAACCTCCAATTTCTTTCTGTTTAATTCTGAATATTTCACCTTTTGAAACTTCCAATGACTACTTGCAATAGTTACATTTAACCTTCCATATGCTCCTCTTTCTCATACAATTGTTTACCTTCTAGGACAAGGACTGGTATCAAACCTCCTGTCTTTTGATTAGGCTTCTTTCCTCCTGCTAAGTAGTATGTGTACCCCTTAGGCTTTCAGTTTACTACATTAAGTGTCAGCACTTTTTGTGATCCCTCAACTTTTTTCCCTCCATAGACTGATCTCATTTCATTATCCTTGGCAGTTCTGAAACCTTTCAAAATTTGGTCTGCTGAAATTCAATACTGATGCAAAAGGACATAAGGTTCACCCTGACAAGATACAACCACAAATTTTGAGCATACCTCTCTAGTTAGCCTTACTCAGTCTTGCTTCATCTGTCATTCAATGCTTAGAAGTAGAACTTGGGCACACTATACAAACCCTAATACCAGAAGTGCATGCTTTACCTAGAAAAATATATACTTCTTTCCACTTCCTGAACAGTTCTTCTCCTCATCACTTTTTCAACTACTCTTAGTGAAATGACATTACCTGACTGCTTTGCCTAAGGCAAATAGGATATATATATTTCAGCATCTCTTTGTTTTCTTTTTTCCTTCTGGAGGGTGAGGTCAGTAAATTTTATACTAGACTAGCAACATGCTGCAAAGTCAAAATTCAAAGAAATATTCTGCAAGCCTCCTACTCTAATTCTTGCTTTGAAAATTGGTACTTCTTATGTTGACTTGGAACATGAAAAATAACTGCATGTGGCCATAAAAGTGCACAGGAAAACAAAATCTGTCACTTACACTGAGCTATTTTTGTCATATCTGGCCTTCTGGCTCTATTCCAACTATATCAATGTAATTAAGTCAGTTACTTACTATCAGTAGCTTGCCAGCTCCTGGCACTGCTCCATGACTTCTTCCAGGTGACTCACGGAGCACAAGACTGACCTTAACGTAACTTCAAATGACAAAATGTGCAGCTTGCCAGAACAAACACAATTTCTCTTTCTCCTAAGCCCCAGTCTCATCCCACCTGTGCTTCCCATTCCAAACATTCAGAGTAGGAGGAAGGAGGTTATTCGAAGATTCAGCCTGCAGGTGTTTCCAAGACATGTCTGTGATTAAGCAAAGATCTTCCTTTGACTTTGTCCAGCTAAAGAGCAGATGAAAGTAAATAGACTTTTCTCCCCCGCTCCATGGTTCTATCTTTTGCATTTACTTACTTCTGAAATGCTTTCCAAATGTTTTGTCAGAGTTTGGCCTAAAATCTTGATATGCAGCCTCCTAAAATTCTCCTCAAACATATGTTATTTGCCTTGAAATTGATAGTGTCTTTCCACTCCAGAAAAAATCTTCAGTTAGAGGCACCATGAGATTCTCTATTTCCAGACCAAATCCATTCAGTTATCAAGGAAAGAATTAGGTCTTCTACAAAATCCAGTCATGGCATCCAGAGAGGAAGCTGATCTGCTAAATAAGGAGCTGCCATTTTCCACAGCTCCTTTTCAGAGCTGAACTGCCATATGCTGCTGCCTATCCCTCCTTCACTCGCATCCCCTCTGCAGGAAACCAGCTCTGTGTGCTTCAGCCCGCTGGCTCAGCCTTCCCCAAAACTGTGTGCACTTTACTTAGTTGCAGGCTAATTAAGTCTTCTTGCCTCACCTCAAGCCACTGAAACAGGTTTCTGGTGCCTTAGGCACCCCTCAGAGGAGCAGGTGCCTCTTTTCCACACACAGTGTACCAGGTGATGCACTAGGACACATGATCCTTTGAGGGTCCTTGGCAGGCTGAATCACAGACACAAGTGACATGTGACACACTCTTTGTTTCTGGTTTCTTGTGAGGAGCATGCAGTGTTGAGGAGGTGGAGAGAAGCCAGTGTGGTTCTGATTCCCTTGCACTGTATCAAGGGAGCAGGGGGAGATGCAATGGGAGATGAGCTCTGCTAGGCCCAGCCTAAATCTATCCCTATAACATGCTAAAAAGAACAAAAGCTTCAGTATGTGTCATTGAGGCTGAGTGGTACCTTCTGTACCAAGAGAGACTCCTTGAAGAGTTCTGTGACACCAGTGCCAATCAGGAGTCAGCACTGTCTAGTGCAATAATGGAGCTCTTTCAGCCAAGCTTGCTCACAAACCATTCCCAGCCTTTCCCGGGCTCAAAAAGCTTTGAAATGAAACTCCAGGCAAGACCTCCCTCTTGCAGTCTCACCTAAGCCTTCCCTCCAGCCACATCCTGCATGCCAGCTCATAGCAGTCATTCCTAACCCCCCTGGCTGCCTGCCTTGTCCTCCTTTCCAAAGGGACTTTGGCATCACTTTCCACACATTTTGCCCCTGCAAAACTACCAAAGCCTTGCCCCTCACATTTGTGCCTGCCGCTCCACTCAAAAAAATAATAAAAGCCAGAGGATGGAATGTGGGTGGGAAATAAAACCTGATAAATGAGATTGCCTTTACATAACTACAAAGTCCTAATCATAAGTGTACTAATGTACTTATTCCTGTGCTGTTGAGAACCCACTGGTATAGCAAAAATGTAACACTGGAAAATAAGCAACACAAAAATGTGTTAAAATCCATCACTGGATCCCAGGACGCCCACATGTTGTTTCCTGGCACTCCAACATTTACCAGTTGGCTTGGATGAAATTATGGAAAAGGCAGAGGGACACACTTTTCCTTATCACACTCATTCATTATCTTCCATCCTCACTATCACTGTATGAGACACAAGCTCTGTACCATCACCAATGTAGGGCAAAATGTCATGTTCCCTCTTGCCTTTGCCTTTCATCCAGCCCCTACATGGGACTGAGGAGTTAATTCAGAAACCTGAAGTCAGGCATTGTCAGATCCTAGCTGGACAGGACCCACACCTTTATTCAGAGACAGTCCCATGAATGTGCAACTGGTGACTCTGAAACCATTTCAGGTGACACCTGTTATCTCTGTGAATGGGTAGGTGAATGCACAAAATGAATTGAGAAAATCTCTTACTTATTACAACAGAGGACAGAAAATAATGCAAAATGTACAGATAAACAGCCTGAACACTGTTGTTCTACTCTGACCTAGCAGTATTTTAAGTCAAAACACCAGTCTGTGGTAATTCTACACTAACTTATTTTAAGTGAAAGTGGATCATTCTATTATGACCACCTGAATACATTTAATAGCCAGCTTAAATTCCAGCAATGGATGCCTCAAAGTTGGACCATGTAGGCATTTCAGCTAGCTTTCATAGGTGGCAACAGGATGACAAAATCAGTAGTTACAGAACACTTCATTGGAAGGTTCAAGGAACCTGCACATTCATGATGTATCCCACTCTAGGGAGAAGTTTGCCCCTAAACCCCAGTGCTGCATTTTCATTTACATTCTGAAATCAAAGGGTTTGATTTCTTTTATACCTTTCTTATGCTATTGAATTTAACTTTAGCTCTGTCTCTTGCTTTCCCAGAAATCTCCAGTGATGCATAGAATAACTTAAAAATTGTAGAGTAGAATCTTTTCGTGGTACAATTACTTTTTCTCTTTAATACTTTTTCTCTTTAATTCTCTTTTGAGAATGCCAAGAGTGGTATAAAGGATGCCAAGGAGGCAAAAAAGTGAGGAAGGAATCATGTCACTGAACTTCAATAGTCTGAATGTGCTTGAAAAATCTTGACCAAGAATGAAGTAGAAAGAGCCCAGAGAAATGCTGAGTCCAGAGGCTTCAGAAAAGAATCACGTGGCTGCCACTATACATGACAAATCCTCATCTGACTTTCTGGTTCTTCATGCTGATGCGTGCATAGAGTAATGTGCCCCTCTTATAACACTTTTTTATAAGAAGCTCAATTAATCCAGTTTATTAAAAAGTATCAAAGTATGAGTTTTGGATTGTACACCAGTCTTCTCTCACTTAAGCTAAAGGTGAATCCCTTCATTTGAGGAATAAAGAAATTCTAGATAATCTTTAAAAAAAATAAAATCCAGTATTTAGAATTGTAGTAGGTTGTTGAACAAGGAGCCATGTTTGATATGAAACAAAAAAGCATGCATACCCACATGTGCAGCATTGGAACAGGTATTATTTGTCACAGTCTCCCACAGATGCTATCAGAACTTACAGAGAAACGCAATGGTTATTAAAGATGATTCACTGCACTTATTAACATGACAAAGCACAAGAACCCTGAGCTAGTCATTAGAATGAATGAGATTTGATAAATAAAAGAGTGTGTATGAAATTTGATAAATAAAAGGCTTTACAATGTTCTATAAGGACCCACTCAAAACCCCCTACATTTTGTGAGCCCATCAGCTTCAGGACACCAACGTACTCAGTAGTTTGTGTGAATTACTCATGAAAGGTCCCTCCCAGCTCATACTATTCTATTCTCCAATGCCACTGGAATAGTGCATGGAGAGGCCAATCTTTGATTGCAGTTGCTCAGTTAAAATTTTCACCTACAAAAGACACAGTATTACGGTGCCAAGACCAAGCTAGTGCATGTTTTAAAGGTATTTATGCTGATTCCCTTCCTGCAGGAGAAAAGCAGAGCTTGCCAAAGTGACTTCCAAATGGAAAGTGCATCCCAGATCATACATGTCTACAAACAGACCAAGTTGGGCAGTCCTGAGGCTGCTCTCACTTGACCCAAGTGCAGAACCATCACATTGGAACTCAGAGTAGAGGAAGAAAGCCAAGTGAGAATCACCTATTTTAATTGAAAAGCAATTAGGCAAGAACACCAGCAGATTGCAGTGGAAACTGAGAAGCCATAGAACAAACTGCTTCCATGGACTCAAGGATCCTTGTGGATTCCTTCCAACACAAGATATTCTACAATTCTATGATCTAACGGTGAAGCATTTCAGGATTAGACATTGAATGTCTAATCCTGAATGACATTTTTTCACAATTTTTTATTTTAAAGCTAGGAAAGAAATGAAATCAGAAGTTTTACTCTTGCTTGGTCCAAGAGTGATATATTATTCATCCATAACTCTGAGGGTTTTAACTCTAGACCACTGTACAGGTACAAAGAAATATAAGTACAAACACCCAGGACTGAGACATGTTCTCATTTACACAAAGGTAGGTCTGGACAGCTCCTTTGATTTACCTCAGCCAAGAAGAACGTTTCCCTGCCATGCAGCCAGGAATTGCTCCCAATTAAGAGCCCTGAACACCAGTCTGCAGAACAAATTCCAGTCCCTCTGATGCCAGAGGAAGCCTTCATGGTGTGAAGCCTCACACAACCACCAGGAGAGGCTGAGCTCAAAATCAGGCTTTTAGGGAAACACTAAATGCAGTACTAAACTGAGAAATATTTCAGTGACATTTACATTGAAGAATTAAAAACATGTGAAAGAGGATATTCACAATCTACGATCACAAAATGCTGGGACTCTCTAAAGCCTGGGCAGTATGCTGCTGCTGCTTCTGGTGGATAAAGAAAAGGTTGTGTATGCTGTGCGTTTTCCAGCCTTACAGGACTCAGCCTTTTGGTTCTAAATCAGTAGATATGAAATGGAGCCTTATATCTCATTCTAGACTACTTAAACTTGTCATGAAAAGACTTTTCAAAATTTCCCTTTTTTTCTCTCTTTCATATGTAACCCTGATCAGCTTCCTTAATCCATATATATTTGCAAAGGTTTTTGCAGGCTTTAAAGTCATACTCAGAAAAGTCCTTCCTGAAACACCTTTGATGACTTTACAGTATATAATAACATTAAAAACTACTCCTCAGAATTTGAATAAATGACCTTGAAAAACACAACAGACAAGAACATGGCAATAAAATTATTCTAGGTACAGAACTTAAAACAAATCAATCTTATCTGAACCAGAACTAGTGTGACTAGAGTTGTTCCTGCCTTCTCATAGGCTGAATAGAGGAGACTTTCTTAAGGAATTGATACGACTTTCCCTTAAATAATGAACACAAGTTCAACTGAATGCAAGCCAGAAAAAAACCTAAAACTTAGCTGGGAACTTAGAATGAATATATTATTGAGTACTGTCACAGAAACTGTCTGATTAAACATAACAGGGTCATGATTTTACTGTGTGCTCCTCTACAGTGAAAGCCATCATATAAAGGATACCATTCAAAGTTAGCATACTCATGCACATCAGTAGAAACCACAGACCAGCCTCTTGTGGCTTCCCTGCCTGCTGAGGCCTGGCAGGTAAGGCTGGTCATTATTCTGAGCATGGAGGTAAGTTCAGAAATATATCAATATGCATTATTGCAATCAACAGGCATTAATGTACATCAGCGTGCATTACTGTAATCAAATTTAACAGCTCAACTGAACAACAAACTCTGGCAATCTGAAAAGATGGCAAAAGGTCCACTAATGGTAACAAAGTGGTACTAGACCATCCATGGAGGCACACAGCAGGTCTCTGCCATCAAAGTATAACTGCAATTTCACTGCAAGAATCAGTCTTGATGGCCTACAACAATCTTCATTAACCAGGAGCACATTATAGTGATCTCCAAAAGCAATAATTTCTGATGTCAGAATTAGAAACTAAAATTTATGGGATGGTCTCCATCTCCTGGGAAATATCTGCTTTTTCAAGTAGCTGTTCCTTAACTTTGGAACATTATCAAAGGCAGTTTGTGAGGCAAGAGATTTAATTTGTGACAACCAAGCAAAAATTTCATCCTGATAGGTAAAAATAAAGCAGAATTCTAACCCATACAGACTTTAGTCTTGGGATAATGTTTGAAAAGCTCTAAAGAGGCTTGAGTTTCACTCAGAGTTTCATTGAATTAATTCATATTGTGATTGCAGAGTCTCCATTGAGGATCTGGCTTCCTGGTTTTACCAGCTGAAAAAAATTGCACTGATAATCTGAAAGAAAACAACTATTTTCCTCACATCCATTACAATTTGTTCAGCATGGAGTACCAAGGATTCTCACACTTCACTCTGAGAAGTTCAAAAACCCCTCATCTTCCCTCAAGCTCAGTCTGTGAATTCAATGATTCACAGTGTTGACAATGCACTTTCTCTGGCAATTGTTTCCACCTCATTTCCAAAGCAAGATCCTGGTTCTTATTCTTAGAAACATATTAACGCCCACTCCTAACAAAAACCCCCAAAGTCCAAAACCAAACAAAACCTAGAGATTTTTTCCATACACTGCAAAAGCCTGTCCATCATTATGATAACCACATTCAGACAGTAAGACAGGTTTCCGGACGACACTGCCTTACACCACTCGGGCAAACAACACAACCTAGACCCATTAATGGGAATCACATATTGGTCCCTTCAGTAATCTACATCATTTGTGTGGTTAAACCAGCACATTCCCATTCTTGTTGACTCTGAATGTGATGCTCTTATATTATTGCTCATGCAGTTCAGTGTTGCTTCAGCTGTAAACAGAGTTTAGCTGCGAATCAATTCCAGCTCAGGCCAGTAACAGCCCAGTAAGCCAAAGCCACCCGAACCAGGAATGTTGTACACAGCACAGAAACCAGGGCTCACAATCCATGTACAGCCACAGCAAGGCAGGGACCAAAGGGGAAGAGAAGGCAAAAGGGAGAGACTCTGAAAGGATGCAATTGTTTACACCCTCGAAGTCACCAAAGTAAGCAGATCTGCACTAAGAGATACCTGTTTTCAGACAAATGGGCATCCAAGCAGTATATTTCCTTGACTTAAAGCTGGTTTGATGTGACAAACATTTAAAAGCAGTAGTATAGGTCCAGTTCTAACTTGAGAAATTATAACATGAGTGGAAATGAGGTCTATTTCAGGATTCAGTTCTGTTCAACATCCTGGACAGACAAAATCCCAAAGTCCCAGAAATGTGCCAGACTTGAACAAGTTAGGTTTAGTTTTCAGGAGTACAGGCCTAGGCACAAAAAAAAATTATTCTCACAGCTGTGCCAAATCCCTGGAGGATGGTTTATCCTAAATCTAGTTTACTTCTCCTCCTTTCTCCTTAATCTGTCCAGTTTCTCTTTAAACATTTTAAAATCACAGATATCCTGTAACTCAGTGGAGCAAATGTGCACAAAATGATGATTTGAGGAATCCGGTTCACAGCCAACACACAACTGCTACACAGAACATCTAGGAAACTGGTCACATTGTCAGTCCATCCCAAAAATGTGTTTGACTAGAAATATTATAAGAAACCCCAACAAACATTGCAAGATGGCAAGAGATATATAATAAACAAATAAACATGTTTATAAATCCTCTCCAAAGCTCCCAGAGGACCACGGTCAAATCCCAGGTGTACTAAACAAAACCAGTTTAGTAGTGGGCTTGGTAGTGTTATCAGACAGACTTCATGATCTTAAAGGTCTTTCACTGTCAGAACCCAGGAAATTACTCTGGCTGCCCTGGAGCACTGGAGGCCCTGGCAGAGACCTTGGCACAGAGCCCAAGACCCCTGTGCCTTTGATTTTGACCCATGGAGCAAATTACCACCTTTATATGAAGAATTACAAGTCAAGAAAATTTAGGTAGAATGACAGTGAATTTATCACAGGGTGAAAAAGTAGAATTTTGGGGTTTTTAGTATGGGGACTCAGAGTCCCAAGATGGAGGAATTTGGGTATGCTTTGTCCTTCTTTCTCCTTCTCCCTAGCCTCCAACTTCTGGATGATGTAGGCACTTTTGGATTGGTTTAAGGTAGAAACTCACTGTCTAGCATAGGTGATAGGTTAGTTATCGTAAATAATGTACACTTTGTTTTTAGTATAAAAGACAACACCAGCTCTTAGGGAGGTCAGTGTGCGCCTCTGTCTGACCTGCTGAACAGACCTTGGCAGGCCAGAGAAAGAATGTTACAGATAAGAAACAATAAACAACCTTGAGAACGAAAACAGTAGAATCCTGACTCCTTCTTCGACTGCCGGGCTGGGAAAACAGACTTGTATGTATCTAAGAGTCACTCTGACCAGCAGAAATCCTGAGATTTCACAACCTAAGTGATTCTATGATCCTGCTGTGTCTCAGCACCCTTTTCCCCCTAAGGAATGAGGAAATTCAGGCAGAGAAGGGTATCACCAGCATGGCCCCAACTGCTCCCATTCCCTAATGGGCATCCTGGCACTACTCTGCACACAGACAAAGATGGATCTTACCCATTACTCCCTGTCCAGTTGGTATCAGTCTATTTATTTTGTTCACAGAACCATTTATATATGGCTGAGACAAACAGCTCTAACTCAATTGCCAAAAATCCCCCACAACATTAATATTTACGAAGTGCTTCTTGTGGGTACCATCTCCGTCTAAATATTATTTGTATCTTCAAGAAACACAAAGCTCTGAATAAGAAGATGAGAATAATCTCCTTAAACACCAACATGTGTAATTCTTTTTCTTGAAACAACACTGAAAGGATACATTTTTAATGCTTTATTTTTGTTTCATCTTGGTTGCTTTAATATTCCTAGAATCTTGAGTACACTTTTTCTTTTAAATGCTCATATCCTTTCTCATTTGTCAAACATTGATTTATCTCCTGCAACTTATGCAGAACTCTAATATAACACACTTTAGTTGGATCTCTTGTTTTCAACAAGCATCGCAGGTTCTACTGAGAGCTCCGAAAGACACACAGCATGGAGAACCATTGTTTGTGCAGGTAGCCTACAAACATACTGGTTTTACATTTATTTTGACCAATAGCTGGTATCACAGCTTACAGTCTTAATTACCCTTATTTTTAAAGTAGTTATTTAGAACTCTGAAAGAGAAGAAGAAAGAAATAATTTGGGACCTTTTCTACTCAGGAATAGGAATAGACTATAGTGGCTTCATTCAATTACAGTAATTTAAATTCCTTCTTTAGCTTTATGTCACCTGGAAAAAATACCACTAACCTCTAACTTGCTTTAAAGATTTAGATTTTATCACCAAATAGTGGTGAAATGGCAAATTTGTTGGTAGAACCTGAACAATTACCAAAGATGCCAGTTCATGTTAAGAAGCTGGGAGACTGCATACTTCTTATCTTAATTCCAGGGTGAAAAAACAAAGATTTTAAATATTTAATAAGAAGAAAAATGCTCCAGAAATTGCTGTTCATCACCTAAGGTTAGTGAAAGCACTGGAAGTTTGAAGAGGTAAAGCACTCATCCTAAAGCACACCAGCATTCAGTAAACCATCACAGATGATTTTTGAATTGGCAAGGGCAGAAGGACAATATTAAGAAAGCAGGGTGACTCTAGCCCCTCTCTCATCTTAAACAGCATAGAGAGTGTCCATCCTCTCTGCTGGGAAGTCAGGGAAAGGCCACTGCTCTTTCATCAGGCACTATGACCAGCACCAGAGCATTCACAAACATTGTTTCTTATTCAGCTCACCATTTAACCACAGTGCAGAGAATCTGAATTGGCATTTGTATCTCAGTCCAGTGAAGAACAAAACTAAATGAAGAGCAAGGAAAAAGTCTCTCACAGGTAAAACACTACACAAGAGGAACAGAAGCAACAGACCCTGACTTTCCATGGGGCGAAACTGCCTTGAAATGGAACATGCGTGTGGTGCAGAGGCAGTATACACCAGGGAAGCAGTACCAAGTAACTTAAAGTTGTCAGGTTTAACTAATTGGTTCTTTAAAATGCCTGATGCAAACAAAGCACTGAAGTCCCTTGGCTGATTATGGCACCTCTTAGAATCTGATGAAGACATTCATCTGAGTAGGGAAACACACGAGTCAGGTAACTCTAATGTCTTAACTGAGCAAATAAGTTATTCCATGCAATTCAAGGCACACTGAGTATTTAAAGAGGTACTGCACCAGACCTGATAGGTTTCTTCATGTCTTTAGCAGAGCTGAAAAAACATTTGAAAAGAAATAATGTCAATCCTTATCACCTACATGCATCTGAAAGTTTCTGAACCCTCTACTGAAACCCATCTGTATCACAGGTTTAACACACTGGTCCTTGATTGCCCATGTAATTTTTAAAATAAGAGAAAAGCTCCTCAGTCACTCAGACATTTAAAAGATTTGGAGTTTCCACTATCTCCAGTTTCCTGTTTCTTCTCTTAATACTATTTAAATTGAACATTTATTTTTTTATCATTCATTCAGTCTTAAAATGTTGCCTCTTTTTCTTTCTTGTGAACAATCTGAGGACAGAGGGTTCAAATCCATCTCAGTCTTTCCCCTAATCGCTCAAAAAAGCAATCAAATAGCTGTGTGCATGCAAGTTCACAAGCTAAAAGCTATGCCAAGCATTCAGAAGACAATACTCTGGAATAATTCCCCACTTGGGTACTCACCCTGTACCAAGAGTACCAGTGCACAATGTTAGCATAGCTACAGCTAGGGCATCCTCAGTTCCCACCAGCTTTTCTGGCTCTTGCTTCTCCAATTAGTCTGGTCTCACGCTGGAGAAGTCCAAGAGTTTCCACAGTGTCAAAAAATCCATCCAACCCTGGCTTGATTAGTGATCCTGTCTGACTGCAGACAGTGCTGGGTTCAGTGCGAGGCACAATCTGATTACCTGGGGGTAACTTCTTACAGTGTCCCAAAATCACAGTTGGGCATTTAAAAGGATTTCTCCCAGAATCAAACACAATGACAAAGGGGAATATGAATATGACTATCACAGTCCTGTCTAAGTTCAGCAAAGAAATGCAATTCTAATGAAACTATTCTCTGATCTGTTTTATCATCACAGAGCTACTATGGGGAAATTAAAGAAATAAACTCATGCATTTTAGGTTTTCAAAACCAAAGCCACATAAACAAAGCTGGGCTATATTAATGGGGACCCTGACAATAGATCCAAGAACCAAAAGTTAGTCATACAAAGGGCTGTGTCACATTTAAAAACTGAGCTGAAACTTTTCTCTCCGTGCTGTTTTAAAGCCACTCCGTACTTCAGCCCGAAGTGAAGGCAAACATTTACTGACAGCTAATGCAGTGCTCCTGCAATGTATTATTAGGCACAAGCCCAGAGGCACAGGGCCAAGTGCTGTTCATCTCTTGGCGAGTGTCTCAGTGTCTCAGATATGCACTGCCTGAAAATATCCAGTGATATTGCTAATGTTTTTTAAAAGGCAGGAGTCTTGAGTTTTCACAGAAACTGATACACTGATTAACCCACCAAAATAAAAGTATATTTAAGAAGCCCTACAACAGTTCACCCAGTTTCTAACCCCTGTTTCCACACATCAGGAGTGATGTACCAAAAAATTACTACCTTCCTTTGCCTTACCTCATTATTTACTTCAGCAGTGTCAAATCAGATCATTCTTGCTTGGCTAGAAACTTTTCCAAAACAAGTGAAAACATCTATCAGCTTTTACCCAAGGGAAATGAACTGCTGAATATTCAATCATAGGTTTCCTTCCAAATGCTCTGCTTGTTTGTTTTAGAGAAGCCTTACAAAGGACAAATAAAAGGTTTGAAAACCTCTGAGCAAAGCTGACTTCTTTCTCTGAAGGTCACCCTCAAGTCATTTCAGAAGCATGGAAATAGCCAGGGGAGGGATAAGCAGACTCAAAAGACAGCTTTTCTTCTCAATAAACTTTGGTGCTTCAGGCTGAACTAAAAAAATGCCCTCAGGTGGAGGTTTGCCACTTTTTATGGACCTATCCAATTTTACCCTGGGGAGAGAGATGCAGTAAGAAGTTTTCTAGCAAAAGTATCTGCTGCACAAGTGCTTCAAAGAAAGGAGAGATTGCCTTTCCAAAAAGACTCCACTGGAAGTGATCAGGCTCGTCAAGAGTCTTATGGTCAGGTACTTTCTTCTTTGGGACAAACCTTAACCACTGTTTTCAGGGTCAGTGCCAAAACTGGAATATTCAAACCATACGGTATAGACCTGAATAAAGACAGCCCCTCCATATTTCTTCAGAATTTACGGTATGATCATGCTAATAATATGCACTCAAATTGACAGTAATGCATTTACCAAACATTAACTATGCCTTGCCTATTCAGAGCAAATTTTGCCTAGGATCCAAACTGAAACTCATAATCACGTTAGGAGATGTTGCAGCCTGACTAAAGACTCAATTTTGCATAAACCTTGAGAAAGACCCGGGAAACCAGCGGCAGCTCTGCCTAAGCAAAACTACAGGATCTGGGGCCCCTGTGCAGCTCCATGCACGGGCACACCACCGTCATTCCAGTGACAGCTCCGCACACTCCGCTTCTGTAAGGAAAGCGAATCGCCGCCCGAAATCCCCAAGCAGGCAAGCGAGCAAAGCCGCGCTCCGGGGCAGTCCGGGCAGGGCAGCGGCCGTGCCCCGGCGCAGCTCCCGGCGCCGCCGCCCCCGCCCAGCCCCGGTACCTTCAGCGGCGGCCGCGGTGCGGGGCAGGGCCGGCCGCGCTCGCTCCGCTCCGCTCCGCTCCTCTCCGCAGGGCAGGGCAGGGCACGGCCGAGCCGGCCGCGGGAGCGCCCAGCCCGGGGCAGGCGGCAAGGACGGGGCGGGGCGGCCGCGCTTCGCTGGCTCTGGCAGCGCCCCTCGCTCCGCACACGGCCCGGGCAGGGACGGGACCCGGCAACTTCGCGCACGGTGCCGCCGGCCAAACAACCGGCGGAGCTGCCGCTACCCAGCGCCAGTCCCTCGCCCAGCGGGTGCCCCCGGCCCGCCCGCCCGCAGCCCCTCTCACCTCAGGCGCTGCCTCCTCCCGGCCGGGACCGGGGACGGCGCCGGCTGCTCCCCTCTCCATCGCCTCGCCCCGCTCCCGGCTCCCCGCTCGCTCCGGCTGGTGCGGCCCCGCTCGCCGCCGCCGCAGCCCCAGCGCCGGCCCCGGAGCGCCGCCTGCCGCCGGGGCACGGCCCCCCCGCCCCGGAGCGCCGCTGCCCCGGCCGCCTTGCGAGCCTCAGGGGGCTCCGTCCTGGCCGGGCAGCGGCGCTCATCTATCGTTCATGTCTTTAACCAGCGGCCCCGTCCCCTCATCGGGGCAGCGCGGGCCCCGCTGCTGCCCAAGCACTCATCCCGAGCCCGACCGCGACGCGCTTTGAGGCGGCGATCGCGCTCTCCCGGGCGCCGACCTGTGCTGGCTGCGCTGCGCTCCCGGCTGAGTTCTCCGAGCCCCGAGCCCGCGGGCGGCTCCGTGCAGCCGGCAGGTGAGCGCTGTCAGCGAGCCTGCGGGGCGGGCCAGGCGCTTCCCAAGGCGGGGAGAGCCCTTTCCCCGAGTTTCTACCCCTGCCCGGCGCAGCCGGAGCGGGGCCGGCAGCCCGCGGGGACGGCGCTCCGGCAGAGCGCGGCTGGGCTCCGACCCCGTCCCGAGCGGGTTCGTGTGTGCCGGGGCTGCCAGGAGCCCTCGGGGGGCAAAGTGGGGAGCGGCGTTCACAGATGGTCGGACGGAGACACCACTGCCCTGCTGGATGTCCCCGATCTGCGAGCGGGCGCTCGGGGGAAGGTTAAGCCTTTGGATGCCGGTGTGAGTGCTCAGGCTCTGCCCGCGCGTACACCGCATGTACACCGCCGCAGGATGCCGCTCACCGGGCAAACCAAAAGCACACTCGTAACCACGCTCGTAACTTTTATAGGTTTAGTAACGAGGATGCTCTACCCCGACTCCTCCCGCCTCCCCGCTAAACCTCGATCGGTACCAAGTTACAATCTATTTGTAGTTAGGATCCTTACAACCTATTTGTAAGGATCGAAATGCATTTCCTGAGGTGTCTCTTATCTCCTGTCAGCTTTTTTCAAAAAGCCTCTGTAGCTAGTACCTGAATCCAGTTTTTTGTCAGTCTAAACACTTTTATTTTATTTTATCGTATTTTATCTTATTTTATTTTGATCCTGGCATTCATTAATTTTAATTTTTGGTGTATTTTAAAAAAAATTTCCTTCCTTTCCTCTTGGGGAAAATTCTGGGTAGTTCTGTCATCTGTCATGATTTTTGCCTCTTAATATTGAAGCAAAGATTATGTGTGTATTAATTAGTTGCTTTTCTCAGTTAGTGGATCAAGAGCAAGAATTTGTTAGGTCAAACTTGACAGAAACTGTCAGTCCCAGGCAGCCCCTTGTCTCCGCAAGGAGCCAACTCTGTCTCAAGGGAGAGCAGGACATAGCTCTGCCTATAGTATCTGTAGCTGTTATGGAGATTCTCTTTGTACATGTATATGCATTTCATGGGTTTTAGTAATTATTGCTTACAACCACTACAAAATCGACCAAGTTTCATGGGAACAATTCATTGCTCTTAAAGTATTTGGTTTTCAAGATAGCAGTGAAGAATTGGCAATTAAGTGCATTGCCTTCTAATTTCATTTCATATTATGTTTGTCTTGCATTATGTAAAGACAAACAAGCAGGACCTTGCTCATGGCCTTCTCAGCTCCATTTCAGCACTGCTTCTTGCATGATCTCCATGAATCAACCCCCTCTGCTCTCCCACTGAAGTCTGGAAGCGAGACAGGCGTCACAAAATCTGACCTTGTTCGTATTGGTGTTAAAGAACTATTTGAAACCACTTGTCTTTCTCATACAGCAAGACCTTTTTATTTTCATTTTTTTTGCTGCTTGACAGCACAGATAGCCTGGAACATATTCCCCCTGGCATAAGATTTTTGTGCAGTTACTTTTCTGTGCCAGTTCTATTTATTTATTTAGCATGGATTTATCCCACCTGCTTATGGCTTGTATTTCCTCAAAATAATCTGTGCTGAAATACACAGAGGTAGGTATTTCCTTTTTTCCCCCTCCCCCTCTAATGCCCAATAAGTAATTTGACAAGGCTATGGAGATTAGGATCTCACTTCTAAGAGGTTACCTTTCAGCTTGCACTGGAGATTAGTTGTGCATCCTCAGAAGTGAAGAGTCAGCATGACTGGACAGATGTAATTCTACTTTTAATAATTCCAAAATATTAAACAGTATACCGTCTCCTCCACCCCCCAGTTCCACTAAGTTGCAGTTCCTTTACTTCACAGATGATAGTGATGAGTAAAATTGAAAATCAATAGCAGAATGTTATTTATGGGGTCCATGCCACTTACCATTTAAAATAATACAATTCCAGTTTTCTAAACAGATAGGGAAAAGGTTGCATGCAGCAGTTAATTGGTTTGGACAGGATCAAAACTGTGCAGTCTTGGCATTACTTTTGTTGAAAACTGGGTCTCTGGCTCCAGCCTTTTTCTCTCAGTGCTCTTGCTTTGGTGCTGCTTTGTGCTCCTGTTCCTTGAAGGCCATGTCATGTGTGCTATTCCCGACTCACACAGCACCACAGCTGCAGCAGGGAGGCTACAGGCACCATTCCAATCCTCCTGAAGACCCTCACATCTAGAAGTGCGCCACAAAAGGTAAATTGGCAGCTTTGTTTCATATCCATGCCTATAGAAGATTGGGACAGCAACCATTTCTTCTTACTCTTCCTCCTGGACTTGCTTGGAGTAAATAAAATTGAGTTTGGTTTGCAGTCATGCCTTTCTACTGCAATTGAAAACACATTTGTATGGCTTTCTGTGAGGAGCTCTCTTTATGTGGGTGCAGCCTCATCAGTCTTCCAGTTCAAAAATTTAATTTTTTACTTGGACCTGGTCCTGCTTCAAATGAAATTACCATCTGAAGTCCCAAAAATTTCAGAGGAGTATGATTAAATGCTTTGCAGGTGTGTTTCCCCATTTCTTTCCAATCCATCCCATTAGTGTTGCTATTGCCATTCTGTTCCACAGATGGCAGCTTCAGTGGCAGTGACATGGCAAATGTAGAAGACAAAGCCTACCTCTGTTTCACTTCTTCAATTATTTTAAAATTTCTTAAATATGCTTAAATGTTTTTAGAAAGCATATTTAAGAAATTTTAAACTGTAATAAGCATTAAACCACTTGCTTACACTGCTCACCAAGACCAACTTTTGTAAAGCAAAAAAAGCAGATTTAAATGCAATACTTTAGGGGTTTTTTAAAATCTGAAATCTGAGTAAAGCTGGAATATTATCCCAGAGCTGTGAAAGGGGAAAGGATATACCTTTTCCTTTTGATTCACAACAGAATAACTCCTAGAATTGTGGGGTTGTTGTTGATTTGTTTTGATTATTTTAGCGTCTCAGTTGTTGTATTGATGAATTTGGTTTAGGGTTTGTGTCATCCAGAAGCTATTTTACAGGTCAATAAGATGCTTCATCTGAGTGTCAATAAGCCCTCTTCAAATATATTCAGCTTCTCAGGACTCATTTGGGATCAGCAGTCTTAGGGTTAAGAGTTTATGCATGTAAGTACATATGTTTTACAGATGGAGAACCTATTAAATTAGTTCACCATGGTTAAATTAGTTCACCAATGACCAAAGAAATAGTATATGGGCAGAGGCAGTAAGAATCTGCACTAAAGCTGGAATTTTATACTTTCACCCTGGTGTCCCAGTCAGGCAAGTTGTTTTAGCTGCAAACTGGTACATGCCCATCTGCCTGGAAGGGACCAAGTAGGGAATTGGAAGCTTTTGCAGAGGATGTGCCTAAAAACGTGGCATCAGGCAGGAGGTGAATTCTATATGTTAGAAAGAGGATTCTACGTAAAAGAAGGTGTCACAAAAAGGGAAACAAAGGTGATAGTGGCCATGACACCTGGGGTGTGTGTAGACTGTGGAAATGGTTATAGAAGCTTGCTCCTTGGAGGTGGTGGCAGGAACAAAAGGAAGCCCCTGGAAGCCTGACTCCCACTCTTCAGCTCTCATAGCAGACAGAAATCCCAGAGATGGATAAGTGAATATGTCTGTGAAGACTGTGTTGAACACTATTATTGTAATGCTTTTGATTGATTGTCACAAAGTGCTGCTGAGTGTGTTTTTGCAGGGAGAGAGAGGCAGATAGCAAAATTTTGGTACGTGTCATGGAGATAATTATTTTTGTAGCTGAAGGGAGGGAAAACCGGAAAGGGAAATGGAGCATCACTTGCTTCAGGTATAAGTGATTTTTCAAACAGGGAAATAATTAAGCTGAACTTCTATTTACATGACTGCAACCAATTCTGTTTGGGGCAGCTGATTGGAACAAGAGCTAAGAAATTATACTGCAGGTAACAATGCAGAAGGCAAGGGTAATATAATTGTAGCAATGACAGCAGATGCAGTAGTTTTTCCCTCAGGTTATTTGCAGTCCTGTTCATGTGCAAAATATTTTAGATCTATTAGAACAGTAGCTATGTGTATACATTACATGAATATGGCCATGTGTATATATTACATAAATATAATATTTTCTCTGTACTTATTTTCTTCTGTATAAAGAGGTATCAAATTTAGAGTTTTCTGCAGACTATTTGTATAAATTATATAACATGCTGCAAGCAGGAGATACTTATATATTAATAACAATTTTTAAAATTATTTCAGGAGAAATTAGGTTGGAAAATCACAAAAGTTAAATTCAAGAAAGCAAAAAGAAATCAAGCAAGTTATAGAAGATGTAATAGAGCTACTGTGGTGATAGCTGTTGTGGTGATCGCTTGTGAACACTCTGTATCCTTTTTGTGTGGAAATAATATTGCTGTGAGTTACAGCTCTGGTATTTCCTCTTCTGTTAGATATCAGGTTGTTTTTTTGTCATTTTGCTGAGAGTCAGCAATGAATTTCTATCTCTGTAATCTCTTGCCTCAAGTTGCAGGAGCACAGTCGTAACAAACAGTGTACAAGTCACCTTCCAATTATAGCTAAACTAAATTTTAAGGTAGTATATGCAAACCTACCCTGAAAAAGAAAACTTATTATGTAGAAAGGAGTTTATATTCTTCTGGGTCTGTTTATTGCCAGAGTCATGGTGTTGGGGAGGGTCAGGGGAGAGTAACTCTGCCAAGCAAGAAACTCTTAGCTACTTGGCTCTTTGATTTGCAAATGAGACCCAGTATACGTATTAACATTGAGCAAAACTGGAGCCTTACGACAACAACATGTATAGTTATATTTCAATTTTTCCAGGTCAGATGCAAACTTATGCTGAAAACTGTCTCTTTGTAGAGATCTGACCAAGCTGCCAAGCCCAGGAACTGGCACTGACTGCATGCCACACCACGTGCTCAGAGATTGCTTGTCTGCAAAGGAGCTAAAAATCCACATACTGATTTGGAGGTAAAAATCAACAGGAGGTTTGGAGGTAAAAATCTACATATGTTTCCTTCCATGTTGATAGGAAAATCCCAGCAGCTGTGCTCAGGCTGAAAAGGCATTTTGCTAGTGTGGGGATTTGCCCACTCAAAAGACCAAGGCAGAAAACATTCTATAAAAGGGAAGAAATAGAGAACATAAACTGGAAGCAATTTGGAAATTATATTTTTTATCTCAAATCAAACATAAGCACCCAACACTCTGAGATAAAAGCATAATTACTGAATAAATATATGGTCAGGCAGCCAGACAAATGGAAAATGAATCCAACAATGTTAAGCTTGATCCTGCCCTGCTTTGGGAAAAATTGCTTCTTAAATACATTTCATTGTGTAAATTTAACATTTCACCTCAAAGTATTATGTTTGCTTCAATACAGGCTTTGTGGTCTGAAGGGTTCTCCTAATCCATTTGGCTGAAAATCAAGGCCAGTGACAGAAAAATAATATAATATAATATAATATCATAATATATATAATATAATATAATATAATATCATTTTGTGGGGTTTATTCGCACTGTTGTTCTCAGAAAAAAAAAATTAAGCCAAGTTCACTAGTTTCAGGTTCTTGATGTGGATCATTAAACCAAGGCAAGCTCTTGTATTGGCTCTTTGACTCAGAATTAAGGTTTCAACAGTAAATTGTACTTTACTTTGAAAAAAATTACATCTTTCTTAATTTCAAGTGTCAGTACATAGAATTTAAAACAGTTTAATAAAATCACTCTGAAAGTTCATTCAGATAAATGTTTAATCATCCAGCATTGTCTGGGGGGCTTATGAACATGGTGATCCTAATGTGCTCTAAAGTAGCATTTAAATTTTTGTTGAAGGAGAATATGCCTTTTTCAGGGAGGAGTGAATTATCCCTACTAGTGGTCTACAGGAGGAGTAGGTGTACAGTAAGTTCCCAGCCCCACTCACCAACTTCACAATAACTTTCTCTGCAGACATGCATCCAGGTCAGTAGAATTTATGCTTTGTGAATCTTGCCATGCACATATTGCAGCACTTTGGCTACAAAGTGGATCAGAGCCCAAAGAGTGAAGGATGGCTATGTCTGCATTAGGAGCAAAATGGTGCCGTGGGTCCAACATTTGTCTTTCAGGAGCTTTTTCTGCAGTGTAGCTGTGGTGTGTTCCCAGGGACTCAAAGCCCATTAGTGCCTGAAGCACATCTTTCAGCTTAGCTCCTGCAGAAAGACCCTGGTTGGGGAGTATTGAGCAGCACACACTAAGTGGGGAGAATCAAGAATAATCTGAACTTCAATGCTAGTGTAGATATTCTGAAACAGAGCAGGGCTTCACAGGAGGGCTAGTCTGATGGCAGCCTGGGTGTGCTGTGAGTCTGGGGTGACCAGTGTCCTGGGGACCTGATAGAGAGTGGCTGTGGAACTCCTTGAGTTAGCAGAGAGGTTGGTATTTTTCATTTTGTGGAAAAAAGAATGCAGAAAAGCACTCAGCAGATTCATGCCTATGGCACCATTCAGCCTGTCGTGGCATTTGATGCAGAAGTAACACTCTGCACAGCATTCTGTGGTGAAGGCCACATTATAAAAACTGCATTGAGAACTAGCCCTGAAGCTTTTCTTGCCCCAGTCTGTTTGCCAGGAGAAATAGTAAATTAAAGAACATCCGAAACGCGAGACTCCTGTATGTAATGAGCATGCAGTCCACAGAATTCACTAAGCAAGAGGTCAGTGGGCTTAGTGAATTTGCCTGGTTCTTTTAAAAGACTTTCTATTATTAATAACGTTTCCAGCTTCTTAGTGGGAGCTGAAGTTACTGCAGAGCTTTTGAAACAAATTTCAGGGGTCAGGAATGGATGTGCTATTTTTGGCTTCCACTTAACCACTCAACAGACAGGAGTCAGGTAAATGATTTGCTCATGTTGCCATTAGTATCATGTTGCTGCTATGCATGGCATCTTTTTCATAAAAAACAACAGAGCTACTGTTCCAGCAGCTTGCAGCACAGATTAGAGAAAATGGTGAGGTTTGCCAAAGTGCTTTTGCTCTTTACATAGCAATTAAGCTTGAGAGAAAAACAGATGGCCACAGGTGGGTCTCAAGCAGCTACACACAAACCTCAAATATCCACCTAAGCCACAGTCACCTTCTGGGATTCAGGTGGCTTTTGAACAACCGGTGGGCTGTTTATAAATTATTCACATGGATGCCAACCTATCCCTACCTATGAAAACAGCAGATGAGAAAGCGCATGGCAATGGCTGATGGAAAGAGGAGATTAGGGCAGCAATATGGTCAGTGTCACCCGTGAACTTTGTCAGTTGTGGATATTTTTGTAAAAGTGAGAGTTAGAATAACAGTGCCAGTGCTGACATCCAGAGGAGTGTGGTTTGGAGGGGAGGGAAGGAATGTGGTTACCCCATTCATTCCATCGTGGTTCACATTAGCAGTGCGTCTTTAAAACAAAAAACAGGATGCTGCTAAGGACATAAAGAGAGCTCTGGCGGATGTTACATCAGTTGTAAAATTGAGTTATTTCTAAATTATTGCATTTTTTTAAATGCCATTGGCTGAGTTATAACACAAAGCCGAACAAGATCTGCAGTGAAGAACATGAGTAATTTCAGTGATAGGACCTGCAGAATTATTTAAGCAGATTCGTTTGATAACTGGGGCTTTTCTCGCAGTGTTTAGTCTTGATAAGAACAAGACTAGTGTCTTATCTGCACTGCTTATCACATTTACTGCTTAATAGCAATGGAGCTGCTGACAGCAAGGAAACAAAAAATTGTCAGGAAAGTTGAATGACTGAATTACCCCTAAATGAATGCCCAGTGTTGTCAGTGATATTTTTGGCAACAAAGAGACCTAACCAAAACAAAACAATTTTCAGAATTCACTGAGGTGATCCTTCAGAAACACCAGTGGGGGCTGCATCAACAGGAAGTATCACAAAAGAGCTGTTTACCTTCAGCTCCTTCTCCTTCATTATGAAGGAACCTTCTCACTTCTACAGAGGGGAAACAGTTTCAGGCCAGAAGGGTGGACAAGCAAGGAGGGGAAAAGAGGCAGATGTTCAAGGAGCAGCAGCCTCCTTGGGTGCCTTCAGCTCATTTTCTGAAGTGCAGCCAATTTCCGAGGAAAGTAGCTCAGGAAAAAGAAGGTGCTGTGTTGCTTGGGAGTTGATAGACTGCCCCTCCTCGACCAATAATTAATTAGCAGAGCCAGAAGATAAGGTTGCATCTCAGCAAAATGGTTTTTTGTCATATAATGATCATGACAGAGATGAAAGTGCTTGGGAGTGCAAAATTGACTTACTTATCCATGCTATAACCTGACCGACTGCATTCCCACCAGGCAGATCTAACGATGCTTCATGCTGGGGCTCTCGTGAGATGAATCTCTGCAGGGAAAAAATGTCACTTGTTTTCTACTGCGCTCTTTCAGATACTTTGGGCACACAGTTTTGTTAAACAGAACCCAACAATCCTTTTCATATTGGTATTTTTGAGCATTTTTGTTTTAATGGAGAATGGCAGCTCATTTAAAGCCCAAGAGCATGCATGAAACATTCAAGTAAGTTCCAGCTGAGACAGCTCTGGGTGCAGTGTGGAAGGAGGGAGTTTGTGTGGCTGAAGACTGTCACCTGTAGCAGGTCTTCTTTCCTGTCCTTAGCCATCTGTCTTCATTGAAACCCAGGTGACAGGTTAAATGTCAACAACAACCTTTGCACATTTCCTTTTAATTAATGGCTCTTGGGGTGACTCATCAGATGCATAAGTTTCATCTGTATTATAATAAATTTGCTGTTAAATCCTATTTCGCTATTTTAGCCTGATGGTGCCATTGGTTCTTTACAGCACATGTTGCAAAACATCCTTTCAAAGCCCAACTAGAAATTCAAATTGATTAAACACCCAATAGACTCCCCAAAGTTGCATGAAAATTGAGCATGAGTAGTTTCAGAAGTTAAAAATGCTATTCTAAAAAATCTGACAGGTTCTCTACCTCTAAGAAAGTCTAGAGAAGGACTGGCTGTCTTTGTCCTGGTTTACAAAGATGCTAATTGGGAAGTTTAAGCAGGATTCACTGCTGTGTCACACATGAAACGGGGTGGTTAGATCACTCAGGTCAGAGCCGTAGAGAGAATCATTGCCTTGCTGCTGAGTGGTAGGCACCATTGGGCCAGCGGTCCTGTCCCTGGTGATTTTGAGAGACCTATAATCTTGTTCCAGTGCAGAACAAAAAGCCATCTAAGGTGCTGGAAACTTTTCCTTTGTTGCTAGGGAAGTCAGTGCAGTGAGGCAAGGACAATGTTTTTCTTTCTACATCCATCCTCTAAATATTTGTAATTTCTGTGACTACTCATTGTGTGCATTCTTTATTTTCTCAAAGCAGTACTATTCTGAATAGATCTTATCTTATTCTCCAAGGGGTTTCTAAACTGTAAGCAAGCAGGCTGTGGATCAATTAGCTCCACCTACTCCATCTACTTATTTTTCTTTTTCATTTTGTACTTAATAGCAAACAGTTGAATTTCCATCTCTTGGTGCCTAACTTTGGAGCTGAAATACTGGGAAAACAAGGCATTTAAGTCTTGCTATGAGGAAGAGCTACCCCAATGCAGCATAGAAAAAAAGACACCCTTTGCTCTTCATATGCCACACAAAGTCCTTCAGCTGCAGAGGAGTTGGAGTGACTCAGGAATTTGCCATGGTAATATGAGGTTCAGACTTTGTTCCTGGAAAGGGCTGCAGTACCTACAATAGCTGGCCTTCAGTTGGCCCTCAGGTGACAGCCTTAACACAGTTGCCCTGCAGGGTTACAATTTTTCCTCACACCCATCTTCCCTAGGCTTATTCCAAAAAGCTAATGATAATTTCTACATAAAAGAAATATATTGACATTTTCCCTCTCCATTTATGATACCACCAAAGATACTATTCGTTATTTAGTTCTCTTTTTTGAGATAAATACCGTGCTCTTTATAACCCCGTTGAAGCCAACAGGTTTTTCTCAGCTTACATCTAGGAATGATACCAATTTTCTGTGTGTTTCTCACTGTGCCATTCTGCCTAGGACACAATTGTGAGAGAAAAAAGTCCTCCCACAGCTGGGGAAGAGGGTTCAAGCTATCTGACTGGGAATTCATGCCACTGTCAGCTGGTCACTGACCCAAAGCCCTAGGAGATACCACCTTGTTAAATCTAAAGAACATCATGTACCAGAGCCCCATCACTGCACTGACTTGACCTTGTGCTATTACAGCATCTAGCAACTCGCTTGTCAATGGGAAAAAAAAGCATTCAGAGGGGGCAGAAATTAAAAAATGCAGCACAATAAAGCTCAATATTCTTGTATGTTCTGCACATATAAAGCACCATTTATCCAAATCCTTTTTTCCATCCTATTGCTTAATTCTATTTATAATGATGAAACAATTCCTCAGGAGCATGAACATGTTCATATACAGGAAGTAAATTAACTCAGTAAATTGCTGACTAAACCAAACAAATTAATTTTTTTTTTCTTTGAGAATAACATCCTCCCCATCCATTATCAAACAAAGGTACCTGTATTAAAAGCTTACACTTGAGGCACTCTCCCTGGTACTGCACAATTTGTGACACAAACACATTAAGTTTATTACAGCAGGGAAAATTATTTCTATCTGCAAGTATTTTGTAGTAGCTCTTTCTTACATACCAATTATGGGTCATTAGCTTCCAAATAAGCAATATCTGCTCACACACATGGCATGTAGCCACCTTGAAAGGTGGAAGCACCTGCCTAATGAGGTCATCCTGAGAAATGCATGCAGCCAGGCAGCTCTGATTTACAAGTTTACAGAAGCAGGGGCTGCAGGCAGACACTTCTCCATCACTTCTCAGGCTAGGCTGTGCAGATGGCATTTTCTTCAAACTGTTCCACCTTGCGGTACGAAGTGTTTAATATGGAAGTTCAACCTATTCTATTCCAGGCTCAACATACTCCAGAACCTGAAGAAAACTAATCTCAGGGAAAGTGTTAGAGCAACATTTGCAGCTTAACATTTCTTAATGTTAAGAAATGTTAAGCTGCAAATTAAGCACAGCCCCTTGAAGGTATCTTCAGGCTTGCTCCTTGCCAAAAGAGTTTCAGTATGGGTTGAGATCAGGATCCAAGCTGATAGATTTCCTGTTGGGATTTAGACACCTAAACATACAGGTGTCTGATTTTCTTCATAATAAATGCTTTGCTTGTGGCATCACAAGATGCTTGTGATCTAACAGGCACTGCCTCAAGCTCCAGCATGGGCTAAGCTGTATTCACTCTACTGGATGTGCCATAATGAGACAGTAGCAAGTCACCAAAACATTGACTCAGCTGACTGAATACAAAAGGAATCAGTGGTCTATCTCCAAAGGCTAAAGGCAGGTAAGAAAATAATAAAGGTCACGAAAACAAATGCCACTAAGTGAACACTTGGCTTGACCCCTCAGCACAGTGTATCAAGGAGCTGGAGAGAGGTAGGGGCAGTTGTGGCTGGGAGAGTGCAAGAGAACAGCCTCAGCCCAAGAAAAAGTACTGCCAGCACATTCAAAGGTGTAGAAGCAAGAAAGGAGTTCAGTAAGTATCGAGCCTTCAGTGAAGCAAGGAAGAATGGATTATTTAATTTCTGGAAGATGAAAACTTGACCGTAGAATAGCATTTTTCTGCAGAAGATTGAGTATTAAGGTATTAGGTAAACAGGAATGTACAGTTACAGACAGAAAAATGTATTGTCTGAAGGAGTTATTTAGAAGAAAGAGTGAAATAACCAAAGAGCTGAATATTACAGAAAATCTGGAACTGACAGTGAAAAACTAGGATAAAGTTTTATTTCTAAAATGGAAGGCACCCTCTTCCAAATGGAACCTAAACCACTTCCAGTTTCAGTATGTATCACACATTACTCACATTACTGATCCACAGGTGGAGGACGTGAGGTGAGCCTCGTAATGTCTGAAGGAGAGCCATCACAGAACTTGAAGCAGTGAAAAAAAGATTTAAAAAACCCCAAAGATAAAATACATCCTCAATTAAATTATAACTCAGCTAGTATGCACAAAGTCAAATGACTTCTGGCTCAGTTTCTCAGAGAAAATTAGGTAGTTCTGCTCCAAGTGGAAAAAAAATGTATCCTTTTGCAAATGCAGTTCTCTGTGTTATGCTTTTAAGTACCAGCTTTTAAATCATGTTTGAAGAGGCCTGGGAAAGCACATTAGCACCTCTCCACAAGTACTGTTTGAACATGGTTGGCTCGGGGAGAGGGGAATGAAAGATTTCCAGACTCAGTGCAGACAAAGCCCAAAGGCTGTTGGCATAAGTACAAAGCTAGAATAGTGCTTCAAGAAAATGGAAAGAAGAATTTTTAAAGAAGAATTCACCAAAATGACATGAAACAGCAAAGAGGAGACAGGGCCTTTGAGAGCAGTTTTTCACAATTAGGTCACTGCTCTTTTGTGAATGTTGAAGGTGTTCCACAATAGGAGTCAGAAACCTGCGGAAAGCCTGTTCCAAAAACCCTTCTGGATCCCCTGGCTCACTTTTTACCATTGCAATTATCAGACCGCCAGGGCAACTGATACAGCAAATTGACTGTTCACTTCCAAAGCTGCTTGCTGCTGGTCTTACAGAGTTAATGCAGGAGCTCTGGGGAAGCAGCAGCGTGCCTGGAGCAGCTCACAACATCCCTTGGGGGAATGAGAGACTTACCAGCCATTTCTGTGTCTAGAGGCACACAGGGCAATGCAAAGTTATCAACTGCATTTAAAATGTCTCTTTTTTTGTGACCATCACTCTCCTTTCCCTGACTCCAGGTTAGCAGAGTGCTTTCCTCTGCCCTGTGTTTTAAAGAACAAGCTGGGGTCCTGCATGTGTTTCTGGCTTGGTGTTTGCAGCCCCTGACAGCCAGCGCTGTCTGACCGAGTCATCCGAGTGAGCACTAGCCAGTTGGTTGCACCCTGCACCCAGAAGGGGATTTCACATTTGAAAGGAGCTCACCACAGAGGAGGTAAGAAAAGAAATGTCTGCCAATGTGCAAGAGGAGCAGACCAGCTCCTGGAACACATTTTAGGGAATGTGTTTCTATTTCTTTTCTTTCTTCTAGCTTAAATATTTTACTATTCTCAAAAAGGAGACCATATGAGCATTAAAAAAAATGTATGCCGAAGAGTGCACTTGCATTCATAAGACAGCCTGCAGACAGGTGAGATGGCACATCAGAGCAAGAGGGATACAGGTTTCCAATCAAATCAGTCACTGTGCTGTGTGGAGCTGGAACTGAAGCTCAGCACAGGTTTAGGCAGGTCTGTGTGCAGTATGGCAGATTTTCCATCTACTTCTTCAACTTACAGCGCAGTTCTGTTTCCTGAGTCTAGGGGTTTGGTGTGGAGCTTACCGAACAACAAAATTCAGTAAACTGTCACTGTTCTCTGTGTGATTAATAGAGATTAATGTTGATGTATGTGCCAGCATATGACACCACTGTTTCTACAAGGAACCATTACTCATCAGCTCAACATGTGGGATTAATTGGCTTTGCTTATTACTAGGGAGAAACAAGCAAAAAGGTCAAATTGCCCTAGCAGAATTATGCACTATCACTTAGTAATATCTCTTCAGTGGGAAATACTCACTGAATTGAGTGAGAACAATTGTTTTTTATTTTTTGTCAGACTGATCCACTTGGTCTGTGTAATTAAAGTCTAGAACAAATATATGTACCCTGACAGCCTCTCGCTACCTACAGACCACGTTAGTTGTGTACTGACAGTCATGTGCCACAGTAACATTTTTTTCCATCTCATTATTTATTTTACTTTAATTCAAGGCATTTCTGACACTGTGTTTTTTTCTTGTGAGTTTGATTTTGCAGAAACAAACATTTGGAAATAATTGATGCTCTTTTAGGCCCTACTAAACTACCTTCAGCACAACTATCTGTATAGACAGGGAACACTTAGCTGAGACCTTTATGCACTTTGAATAATCTTTTTTACAGTGTTTTTACAGAATTCTGCAATTCAACTTACAAGTTACAAAGGATGTGAAATGAATGATGAATGGAGAATGGCTGTGATGCTGAATAGCTGTGTAGGAAAATCTTCCATAACAAAGAAAAAGGGGCTAAGGAAAGGTGTGTGCTGCTTCCACAAAAAGCAGGTGTGATCTCTTAAAAAAGCAAGTAATAGTAATGCGAGTTGTGTGGGCTGTTTTAGTCTGTTTCTTATTGGACAGGAACACCCCTGCGCCCCCTCACCTCCCATTTTGAAAAGAAATATTGAAAAGGAATTGTTTTGCAAGCACTTAGAGATTTTGCAGAGGTTGTTTAGTATCAGGATGGGAGCTGTGTCCTAGGGATCTGAAAGTATCCTACTTCTCCCACTAGCTGGTGAGAATCAATGAAACCCAACTGGTCTCTGGTAGTATGGGCAAAGAAACCATGTCACAGATGTAGACTTCAGAAATTTGGTAAGGCCAAAGCTTTCTAGAAAGTTAAAGATCAGTAAAAATTGTTCAGCATTTTCAGATTTCCTGCTGCAGCCAGGAACACCAAGAGAGGAACAGATGCCCTCTATACAAATGTGCAGGTCTTTGAAAGCCTTGGGATCATTTCTGATAGAGTGAAGTCTGGGATATTATATGCAGGGAATGCCACCGGAGGAGATAAACTAAAGCAATATGAGTAACTGCTTGTCCACAAGTTTGTTGCTTAGGCAAAGATTAATGGAGAAACAGGGATCATTTGTTCCTCTTGAAACAGAAAAATTACCTTTTTTTGCAACTCCGGGAAAGTATGCTTACAGTGCATTCCAACTTTTTTTTATTCTTGTACATAAGATTTATAAAAAGGAAAACTATAGAGGGATTCAACAATTTTTCAAGATGTTATTGGAAAAACTGAATCACGTTTCAAAAAACAAGACCCTGATTTATGCTGTAAAACCCAGTGTTTTACCTTTCATGGAGGTGACTTCAATAACAGATGGAACAGAATTTTGATGAATTTCCCTGCTGTCCTGGTTCTGGCCAGGACGGGTTTGGTTTCTGCAGTAGCCAAGAGAGGGTTTGGCTAGGACCTGGAGATTATTCTGTACCACCTCTCCTCATTTTCTGTATGGGGGAAGCATGGAGTGGATGGGTTGGATTTGTGGTGAGGATTTTGCATTTGAATCACTCTGTGTCTCACTTGTACACTTTTGTTATCAATATTGTTGCTATTAACTGTTCATTTTCTTCTCTCATTGCTGTTTCCAGTAAATTGTTCTCAGGTCAAGCCAAGATCTTTGCCTTTTGTGTCTCCAGTTCTCCGCTCCAGTCAGCACAGGAGAGAGTTGGAGGGGGAATGGAAAGCGAGCGATGGGCACAAGCAGAGCATGGTTGCACTGCGAGCACTAAATTCCTAAACTATAACAACTGTAGACACAAATAGTCATGGAAGGGCTTTGTGGAACTTCTGAAGCTAGAAAAAGTAATTTTTATTTCCAGTATTTTGGTGTAATTTTCTCACAGAAGGAAGACCATCTATTTTTCCTTTGAAAGGCAATGTCCTTTCAGAGCCACAAAATTTCACTTAAAAATAAAACAGTCAATAATGCAAAGCACAGAAATGCCATGCCTTTCTGAGTACCTCTTTTTGTCAAGCTTAATAGGTAGAAGCAACATTACAAAACAAACAGCTCTGGGAAAATAACACGAGCAATACAGATTATTCAAACAAAAGAGATTGCAATGGTTATCTCATATGACCGCCTCCTATTGTTATATTTGGAGTTATTTGTAGAATATTTTTATGACAATGCCCACCAAATCTTCATCTCAACATCATTTACTAGGGTTAAGAGATGATCACACATATTTTGTAAATAAATTTAAATATTAGAAACAAATGGTGAAAGTAACAACTTATAAGTTGGCAGGGACACTAGCAGAGACATTTGTTGAGTAACATGCATCTGTTCTTTTATGCATTTACTAATTATCTTGAGTGGAGAATAAAGAATATATTAGTTGAAGTCACTTATATATTAAATTGAGGGAAATTACTAATACAAAGAAGACATGAAAAAAATAGGATGGAACTCGCCCAGACAAAAAATACAGGGAGAAAGTGAGAAAATGAGATGCTATTTGTGGATTAAAACACAATCAAAGTGAAAAGTTATTCTAAATCACAAGGGGATAGAAAAATCTAAGATGTGCTATCAAATAAACCTGCAAAGAAATAACACGGAAAGAATCTTAGGGGGCTGTACTTTCAATGCAGGATAACAAGGTAAAATAGCCAGAGAAATATATAATGAGACTGGAATATATATATGAAATCTTTTCACAAGCACCCCTGGAATAGCCTCTTCTTTATGAGATGAAGAAGATCTGATGAAAGAGACAATTCTGATCAGCACAGCAAATGGATTCATCAAGGTCCAAAATTTGATTTATGAGAAAGAATGAAAAGACTTCAAAACATTTTAGATGATTAGTTAGATTAAGAGACAAGTACAGCCTAGGAACAAAGCAGCGGTCTTGAAATGCATAAGACCTATAAATAATGTTGAAAATACTTCACCAGCTAATCCAAAGCAAACATAAATGAATAGGTGAAACTAGGTAAAGAGAAGGTCAACAGCCCCTTTCCTAACAGCACACCATTAACTTGCACAGTGGTCTTGCAGGAGACGTCATGAAAGAAACTCCACACAGCCCACTGAAAACCTGAGAAAAAATGTGCAAGAGGGGACAGCTAGGAGTGGGCAGCTTCGGCTTCCCAGCTGGAAGTAGCTGGTGTCCCCCTGCCCTCCCTCTGCCCTTCACTTCTCAGCAGAGGGATGTTACAAGGCAGTAGGGAGCCAGTTGTACGTGTAGATCCCGGTTGGTGGCATCCCTATGCCCCTGCCCTCTCCATGGTTGGATAATTGCTTCTCACTCCCTGTGAGGCTCTTTTGGGCATGAATTAGTTCCCATACCATTAGAAGTCAGTCTTTCCCTTCCTTGGTTCAAGTCTTTCCCTGGACACGCAATGGATCTGTGCCAGAGGAATGGTGCTGCTTGTTTCTCAACTCCAGCTTTGCCAATTCCAGGCTGTCCAGAAGATGCCCATGGGAATTCTCTTGCCTGGGGAGTACAAGGGCATTGGTGGGAAAGGGTGTCAGCTGGGAGAGAGAAGCCCTAACACGGCAGCTGCAAAGCTGGAACCTCTCCTTGGGAAGAAGTGCAGTTTTGTGTCATGTTTCACAAAGAAGAAGAGAGCAGCAGGTAAGATTTGAATGGCAGATTTGGGGAGCAAGGAGTGAGACCTGGCAACCTGGCAGTGAAGAAAAAGTCTTGTTAAATTCCTTGACATTAATGTTCTGCTGAGATGTTAAGCCACACAGCATCAAAAAGCAAGTTGTTGGGAGGTGTTGCCTGCTCTGTCCACCTCTCTAATCCAGGGGATATTTCCCTCAAACTGAGTTTTCTCTTCAGGTTGATGTTTCCACACCAGCCCTGATTAGCATGGATGTCCCTATTTCATGTACAACACTCCCCAGCACACAGTCCCTGTTTCCCCAAACCAACTCTTCTGTAGCTCCTGTAAAGGATATCATGTTATTCATTAAAACTTTTATTAGCATGCTGCTGTCTAACATTTCATTGTCTAACAAAGCTCACTGCGTTAATGGTCACAGAGTGCAATGTTGAATGTGCTCCGTGGGAAATAACACACATCACACAAGCAGGAGGGCAATTGATTGGACAGTTTCATCTCCTGGTTTATTCCCCTGCTGCCACTGGCAAGTCAATATCATTGAGTGAATATGCCAAAGCAGTATCTTGTGAGAAAACCTGCCTTTGGTGGGATTTAAAGAAGAGATAAGAAGTAAAGAGAACATTAAAAGTAAAACAATACTTACGTAAAACTCTGTCAGACCTGAGTTAGTCCCACCAGGTTTACAAGTAGATCTTGGTTTCAGGTAGCATTTTCCTACAGTAGCACCAAGCACCTTCAAGCTTCATTTGCTGGATGAATTAAAACACAGCGACCTTTCAATGCTTTCTCTAGATAAGCCTGAATCAGATTCCCAAACCCAAACACCCCCAAATGCTGGAGACATTTGGATCTTACGGACAGATTATCAAGGTAGTTGGGGATAAGTTTAGATGTTTGTGGAGGAGGGAAATCTTCCAATGCATTACAGCCTGCACAATTTTAACATCTGCATGGAATAAGCGTGCGTGTAAGGAGGACAGCATGACTGACTGAGACAGAAGAGGAGGAATAGGTGAATGTGAGCAAGTGATAAAATTTTCCAGGCACTGGGAAGAGGAGTTTTTGTGGGGCACCGCATGTGCCCAACAGCATCACTTCTGCAGTCCTGTTTTCTTGGTTTTGTGCTTCCAGGGAGAACATGGAAAGCTGGAAGCAAAACCCAAAAGGCTCATAATTAAAGGTGCGTCTACTGCAAAATCCTGAGAGATAAGAGCACAAAAGATTAATGTGTTTGTGACAGTCTTGGCATCTGAGGAGTACAAGCAGAAAGGTTAGTGAAAGCTGGCAAAGCTGACCCCTAAGAACTGTTGCTCAGATATTGGAAGGAAAAGCTTCCTTGGCTATAAGTTTGCTGGATGTTATTCCAGCAAAATATTACTCTAAGGAAAAGGCTAATGTTGTTAGTGTGGATATAACTAAATATCAAGAACTTCATTGCAAGACAATTCCAAGCAGGAGAAGTGGGAAAATCTATTGTGTGCCTTATAGCAACCATGTTTGTATGAACATTCCTACAATGATCGCGACCTTTATGTGCTAAAGGACATGAATTTCACCTGCAAGTGCACATATGCAGTTTTGGGTAGAAAAGCAGGAGGATAGGTGGTTTTCTTGCCTTGTGGCACTTGCAGACAGCAGTGCAGCCAGGGGGTGTGCACCCCAAGGCAGATGCTGACAGCTGAGGCGCAGCTGATTTTCTAAAGGAGTGTCCTGCATCACTGGGCAATGAGATTTGACTTTTCTCCATTCCTTCTACCTCTGATTTATTTGGAAATAGGATAGCAGGTTGCTGCAGGCACAAAATCTGGTGACTTTCAGAGGACTGAATTGTATGTTGGGCAGCACCACTCCTTTCACCAAAACAATAGGAAGGACAAGGACCAATACTCCTTTTAGTTCTGTTGTTTCTGGGCACTGAAGTGGGAAGAAATAACACAGTTTTATCCCTTTTCCTTTTCTACTCTGAGAGGGCATGTTGGGATGTGCTGCCACACTTGAATATGAGAGTCGCGTGCTCTCCAAAGGTGTGGCAAAGACATCTTGAATCTGCTGAAATTAGTGGGATGGCAACCTTGGGCTTGTTGGGAATGCAAAAGGGCATTCCCGACATGTGTGTAAGTTGTGACAGGTAGTACAGGCCTGAGTGACTCATGCCTAGATCCTACCCAGTGCTGGGCAGCTCCATCTTCGAGGTGCCCAAATATCCCAGAGAAACCCCTTCCCACAGCAGGAAGGGCACACACTGAGCACCTCTGCCAACCCCTGCAGTCAGCTGAGAGGAGCTGAAATGGCACAGGGAGCTCAGAGCTGCTCAGGAGGATGCTCTGCAGCCATGCTACTCAGTCGAGATTTTCATAATTATTCTAATTTATAATTGAAAACGTTTTCATTTTCTAACAAGCAGTGAAGATGTGTGGTGAAAACCAAGAGAAGATGTTTAGCAAAGAAAAAGAAAGCTTTGCAGTGAACCATGAAGCATGTTTTGGGGATCCCTGGTGAGTGCATGCTGCTTCAGGGACCTGACCAGACACCCACAGGCCCTGCTGCAGCATCCACAGGGCGCTCCCCATTCCATACCCACATGTGTGAGACACAGAATCAAAGCCCGGTCAGAATCCATGGCAGGACACAAGGTTTGCTGTGCTGGGTACAGCAGCAGCACAGCTAAATGCCTGGAAAGGCCCCTGTGTTGTTAGAATGAAGTGTGCAGCAGAGCATCCCTGAAGGAGGGTCCATGTGGGGACAGCTGGGCAGGCGGGGGCCCGCATGTCACAGCAGTGACAGACCCTGTGCCAGACAACAAAACCCTACCAGCAGCACGAAGCGACCCCTGCAGTGATGGTGGAGAAGTGAGTCAGCTCACGGCTCCTCTGGCACCCGAAGCCCTTGCAAAGGGGGGCAAAAGGAAGGGGCAGGAAACCCTCCCCTGTGGAGGGATGCATGGAGCATGGGTGAAGGTGCCCACTCAGCAAGGAGGGGCTCCCACTCATGAAGGCTTTTCCTGTAGGAGACTCAAGTTCATGCCTGGGCTCACAGGCATTGTGATTCTTAGTGAAAAAAGTGGCTAGAGAAAACAGAATGAAATTCAAATCAATTATGCTGTTCAAAGTCAGTCTCTAAATTAATCCAATTATGCAGCAGCAATCTTTGCTTAATGCCCAGAAGCTAGAAATGATGGTTAGAGCAGTCATTGGGGAAATCAGTTGATAATGACAATAACCAACAATGGAAGATGCTATTCTGAAAGTAAAGTGGGGGGGGGGGGGGGGGCAGAGAAAATACTCTATTATTCAACCTTCACTCAAAGTATATAGCTTAGCTATTACAGGATAATGCACCAGAGCTAACCAAGCACAGTGCTGCCTCCAGGTCTCAGCAAGGAAGAAGTTGAAACTTGCTTATCGTTCTTTGCTAAGGAAAGCTCCCAGCACTGTTATTATGGAAGTACAGCTCTTAATAACCATTGCACAGCCGTGTTCTGGAACAGTTTGCCCACACAATGTCTCTGCCTCTGTCAGGCAGGCTGCTAAAAGCCTATTTTTATATTTTCAAAATTTATTCTTCAAATCAACTTGGTGCTGAAGCTCAGCTTCAGGGCCTTGATGTTTTTCATAGAATGGTAGAACAGTCTGAGTTGGAAGGGGCCTTTGAAGCCCACCTAGTCTAATACCCTCCCTGAATTAAGCAGGGATGTTTTCAGCTAGACCGGGTCGCTCCGAGCCCTGCTCTGCCTGGCCAGGATACTCAGTCCCCCAGGATGTGACATCCGCAGCTTCTCTGGGCAACCTGTTCCAGCGTTTTGCCTCTCTCTCCATAAGAAGTTTTTCCCTTATACTTAGTCTGAATTTACCCCTTCTAGTTTACAACCATTACCATTTGTTCTATCCTTCAGGCCCTGCTAAAAAATCTGTTCTCACCTCTTTCATAAGTCCCCTTTAAGTACTGAAAGGCTGCAATGGGGTCTCCCTTGAAGCCTTCCCTTCCTCAGGCTGAACAATCCCAGCTCTCCGAGTCTGTCTTCACAGGAGAGATGCTCCGTGTTTGTGACACCCCTTTGGACTTGCTCCAACAGGTGCTGAGGAGCTCAGAGCTGGATGCATTGCTCTGGGGGGCTCTCAGCAGAGCAGAGCAGAAAGGCAGAATCCCCTTACTTGCCCTGCTGCTCACGCTGCTTTTGATGCAGCCCAGGACAGGATTTGTTTTCTAGATGGCAAGTGCACATTGCTGCTCCCCATCTCCATCCCCCAGCCTCGCTGGTACTGGGGTTTGCCCTCACGCAGGTGCAGCATCTCACACAATTTTTAACATGGGTGGCCACACTGGCCTTCTAGCTTAAAGCATGAAAAGACAGAGGAGGAGCAGATGCAAACAAAAATGTAGTCTTATTCTAATCAGTCAGTCTGTGGGCACACAGGCAGCCAGCTGAACCTGGGCCTCTTGAAAGCACCAATGAAGAACTTCATGTTGATAGTTTCAAGGTGGGACCTTAGAAATATTTTTAAAACATTTGGACCAAAATGCCAAGATAATGGGAAGGAAATAGCAAGTGGTAATTCTACTGATTGCCCTAGGTGATTTTCACTCAGTGCTTGCAATTCAGGTAGTCTTTATGGGGGCAAAAATTGTCTGAAAGAAAGGATACTCATGAGTTTTGTGAGGGACTGGTATTTACGCAACTGCACTGAAGTCACTGGTGTGTGGCATGATTTGCATCCCTCTCACCACAAATATTCTGAATCTTGGTCTAGCTTTCTTGTTTTGTAAGATACTTTATAACAAGATTTCATCTTTGAGCTGTAGCTCCTCTCTTCAAACTGCATCATTCAGATCCTCTCTGCTGGAAAACAGATGCACCCTCCTGTGCCCAATCTCACACATCAGAACATAAAGAATATATTTATAAGATATTCCACTCTGAAAATGCTTGCATGTAATTTCTGAGGCAGTATCCTTGTTAACATTGGAAGAATCTGTTCCCAATATTGCAGCCCACGTGCTCCTCAGAAAACGTTTCTTTGAGCTGTGTCAGAATTTCACAAAAGATTTGAAGGAGTCTCATTTCAACTCAGTGGGAAAATCTTGTATTGTTTACCTCATTACACCTCGTTGCCTCAAGACTACTATTATTATTCATAGCCCCTCACATTCAAAATTGCAAAACCCCCATGAAGCTGTGAGCTTAGCTTAAAAATCACCAGGTATACTCATGGCTGAGCTGCTGAGCTTTTTCACAGTGCAGCCAGGACAGAATTTCAAAGTTTGCTTCACAACCTGAAGGAGTAGAAAAGAATATTCACATTTTTCTAAAGTGCAAATTGAAATTCCTGTAGTTCACAGACTCCACCATTTTCAAGTGGGAGGAGAGTTGATAGCAGCCAGTAGCAGAAGTGTGTCACAAGAGTGCTGCAGCAATATCTACAGATACAAAGGTGTTAAATGATGATGATTAGCTAAACATCTCCCAAGAAAGCCAAGTGAAAATCATAGCATGAGAGCTACAAGCAGTGAGCCTTCAGTGTCATGTAAGGAAACCCTGCGCAATGAAGACAGTTTTTCCTTTGTGCTCTCTAGGTTTCCCAATACTTCCCCAATGACCCAGAAGAGGATCTTGAATTAGGGTTAAATTCTTACTTCTGACCTGAAAAGTGGTCCATAATAGCTTCCAGAGATGCCAGAGGGCACCTCCTCGGCCCTTGTAAGCTTCTTGGAGGGCTCCAGGGCTTCCATCAAGGGAGACACAGCAGTTCCCACCACGCAGTTCCCACCAGGAGCTGCTGGTCTGGGAGCTCCATGGTGTCCCACAGCCCTTTGCAGCACAAAGGCACCAAGCAATGGGGGGATCTAAGAAAAGCAGCACATTTTGTGTCCCTAATACCGTGACCTGGATCCCAGATGAGGCTGCTGGGGGATGGAGCTCATGCTGACTGTGTGGACCTGCTTCACCCAAATCCAGGCAGAGACCTGCACACAGGGGCTGTCTCATGGAATTATGGAATAGTTTAGGTTGGAAGAGACCTTTTAGCTCATTGAACTCGCTAACCCAGCACTGCCAAGTCCACCACTGAACAATATTTCCTGGTGCCTTTTGAACACTTCTCTCTGGACAACATGTTCCAATGTCTGACCATCCTTTTTGTGAAGAATTTTTTCCTCAGATCCATGTAAACCTCCTCTGGCACAACTTGAAGTACATTCCTCTTGTCATATCCCTCGCTGCTTGGGAAAAGAAACCATCCCCCCCCTGGCTACAACCTCCTTTTAGGCAGTGGTAGGGTCTCCCCTGAGCCTCCTCTTCTCTAGACTAAATAATCCCAGCTCCCTCAGCCACTCCTCATTGGACTTGTCCTCTGGACCCGTCACCAGATTCACGGCCCTCTCTGGACACTCTCCAGCGCCTCAGTGACTGTGTTGTAGCGAGGGGCCCGGAATGCTGCTCCGGGCTGCTCCAGGGCAGCTGCAGCGGAGTTGCAATCCGCCCCTCTCCAGCACGGACAGCGTTTTGTTATTTGCTCTCCGAAAGCAGTAGCTGTTTCCGTGCTGCCACTCGTGTCCCAGCCTGTGCTGCACCACAGCAAAGCACCGTGGCCAGGGCTGCTTCTGAGCACGGTGCATTTTGGGGCAGCAGCGGCTGCAGCCCCGCCACAGAGCGCTCGGGCTCCCCTCACACCCTCGGCGGGCTGGGGAGGCCGCGCTGTGTCTGCCTGCAGAGCTCGGCTGCGGCAGGGACGGGGCACAGAGGCGAGCGAAATCCATTAACCCTGGGGAGGCAGGGAGCAGCTGAAGGCTGCAGGCAGTCCCGTAATGAGGTAAACGATATAAGCCGGGGATCAAACAGGAATTACTCACGGACTTGTTCCTCAGCACTTCCACTGCGACTCTTAGTGCCTCTGCCTCACAGATGTCAAATGTGGGCAATTTAGAGTTACATAAAGCCACAGCTGAAATTAACCCCTGCCGTGCCCCAGTGTGCACCTACGGGTACCCTTCTGTGATGGAGCAAACCAGGGGCTCTGCTCGGGGCTGTGGTTCAAGGAGACCAGTAGTGTCGGGCTGATACAGGCCTGGGCACATTCTGTACAGCAGAATTTCTAATCTAATGAACTCCTGTTTTTCCCACTTTCCCCCCCTTATAGACCGAGGACCGTCTCATGTAAGGAAACAGTGTCCAGCCTTTGTTCACCTTTCCTTGCCTGAAGGATATGTTCAGATGGACGCAGACCAAGCATAGCCTCTGTAGGGAGAGATGAGTTCTTCTGGTAATGCACAACTTTCAGACTCTTGAGTTTCTTTCTTTCCCAACCCACAGCCCACCAGGGGCCTGCTTTCACCTCCTTAGCTCTCTTAGGAATGATAATAAAGAAGAGAGATTTAATGTGCCAAAACCCAAATTACTGAAAAGTGTCTTGTGTTGCTGACAGGAGGAGCCAGCTGCAGGGGAAGATGTGCTTTGTGCCAGCAAGCTGAAAGCCTTTTCTGCCAGCAAGGGAAAAGTGATGGTCAGTGAAGAAGATGGGTGCTGGAAGATGCACAGCTGCTGTTCTGAGGCAGGCTCACAGGTGACACAGCTTCCACAGGCAGCCCCTGGAGGGAGCAGACCCAAGGAGGATGCAGCTGGTGGCTGTGTCCTGTGGACATGGCACAGGGCTGCTGTACATATAGGCCCTGTGGTGGGGCTCCCCCCTTGGTCTGACAGGTTGGCAGAGAGCTTGAATCCAAGGATGCAAAAAGCAAAGGAATCAGGTGGAGTGTTCTTAATTTGGTATTCAGTATCAAGGAAAAGAAAGCTTTTCTGTGGGTTGCAACTATAAGATTATGAGAGACAAAGCTGAATTATTAAAACATTAATTCACCCAAGGACATATTGAGCTCTCTGAGGACCATGCTCATCCACTTAATTGAAACAGAGAATCTCCCAAGCACCATTTGTATTGGAGCTAAGTGACATATTTATTACTCATGTCCTGAAAGGGTCATACATATCCATAGTGGTAGATCTGAAAAGATAAGAAGCTTTTCTGACTTCTTGCTGTGCTTTCTGCCAGAAAAGCATCAGCACCTGGTCTGAAGGGAGCATGAGGAGGAGGAGGAAGAGGCTGTCGCCTATGGCCTTTGACCCTTACAATTGATCAATAGCAATGGTAGTTTGTGCTTCAGCAAGAACAGCTTGATTGCTGTGAAGGAGCAACAACATCCAAAATCTGACAGAAAAACATCTTAGAGATGCTCGTCTCCCACAGAGAAGGGAAAGGAAGGAGGACCCAGCTCTTCTGACAGTCCTTGGTCAAGGTTTCTCCCTCATGATTACTGTCAGTAGAGGCCTGTCTCTGAGCTTCACTTTTCCAAGGCTTCCCCTGGCAGGTGTAGAAGGGATGGAGAACTGCACTGCTCCAAGAGCAGACTTGGAGAAGGATGGGTGTTTTGTCATCGCCTATTAAATCCATATGGCTCTGCAATACAGTTACTGTCTGCCAGCTCTGGTGAGAGTTTGGCTCAAGAGGATGGCAGTGGTGCCTCAGGAGGAAGGTCTGTCCCTATTCTGCTTCCCAGTCTCCCAGCACAGCGTGCTGACTCGTGGAGGACTGCTCAGTGGAAGAGGACAGCACATGGAAGGAACTCATGGACACAGCTGTCCATCCCGCAGACAGGGCAACAAAATGCACTTTTAACTCTGTTGTTTCGGGTTAGCATCTGCTCTACCTTTACAGTGCCTCTAAACCCACCTAATGACTAAGTCAGCCCAGCTTCATCTTGGGAGGGAGATCTTTAGAAGTGCCATACATACTTACATCTACCAGATATGGCTCCTCGTCTTTTCAGGGAGCAGAGTTAGGATGGAGTGTGGAAAGAAAAGAGAATTAATCATCCTCTGCCAAGGGAGCTCTGACTCATGGGGTGGCAGCACAGGCTCTGTGGGCATGAGAACTCCAGGGGGTTTAAAAGGTCCCCTGGAAGTCAGCAATGTCAAGTACTTCAAATACATCAAACCCACCCTCTGCTCAGTGCACACAACAGAAGCTGAGTCAAAATCAGCCCCCATCTCACCAAGTAAATGATCTGAGTGCTCTGGGGTTGGGATCTATGCCAACCCCACCCTTCCCTGGGATCAGGTCACGGGGCATTTCTGCTGCTCTCCAGCAAAAAGAGAAAGTCACGAAGAATGAGAGGAGTGAAAGGGATAAATTGCTGTACCAGAATAGAAACATTTGAAGTACTTGACATTTGTGCAAAAGAGGGCTTGGCTTATAGTTCATGTCTGTTTCTCCAGAGTTCTAGCAGTCCTGTGTTCCAGGTGACTGACATCCTTCTCAAATCCTGCTCCCAAATAAACTCTCAAGTGGCTCAAAAACCCATCACGTATTTATTAGAAGTCACACTCTCACTAATATGTGGTAGGGGATCCTCCAGTATAGTGTCTGGCTCTGGACTTGAAAGAAAACAAGCTTCTGACAATCATGCATTCCAAAGTTTCAGCTCCTTGAGAAACTCGGGGGTGAGTTCTATGTCTCCTCTGTTTTAGCCAGCAATCATGCTCCTTGTGCTTACTTTTTTCTTTTCCACTTCCCCCCCCCCCCTTCCCCCCCCAAGTAATCTTTTTACTGTGAGGTGACTGAACAAAGGCTGTAGACTTTCCATCCTTATAGGCATTCAGACACTGACATGGACATGGACATGGACATGGACATGGACATGGACATGGACATGGACATGAACAGATAACCCTCCCTGCTTGAGCAGGGAAGATCAGACCAGATGACCTCCGGGTCCACTCCCACCTCAGCCATTCTGTCATGCATATATTGGTGACAACAGACTTACTCTGAAAGAAAGAAAACAGGATTCATGTGGGCCCTGAGGAGATCCAGGAAAGCAGCTGGCCTGGTTCTTGGGGACAATGACTTAACAGCTGCTGAGAATGGTTGAGTTGATCTTCATGGGAGGCCAGACCAGAAGCAAAGGTTTTTCCATTTATGGTTATGAACTGTATGACACTGAGGAATAAATTCCTAGAAGAAAGATATTCCTTTTCCCACACAGAAGCACTCACACCCAGCCTACAAAAAGGCAGTATTTTCACTTCTCTGTACTATTTGTTACTGCTGTTACTACAGGCCATCTCTCTGTGTCTCTCTCAAAGCCAGGTCAGCAGGAGCACAGGATATGCAGCTGCAGCCTCTCAGTACAGGTATGCACGCCTGCTGTAGGTGATGCTGCCTGGGGGATTGGGTGCTGCTGCCTCCTGTTCCTGGGAGAGGAGGCTGGGCCAGGTGCTGGGCTGCAAACACTTCTGAAATGACAATAGAAGGTGGGATTGGATAAGAAAAACAAATGTATAAAAGCTTGCCTGCAGAGAGTGAGAATTGGGAGTCTTCTCATGCTGAATTTTCAGCTACATGATGAGATCCTCTTCCTTAACAAGACCACTATGTATTTATTCTTCAACTTGTCACCTACTGCAACGTTCACTGTAGTAAAATTAGGCAGAGCTGAGAAACCTTTAGGTACAGCTCCGGGTTTGTGTATGTGTATTTTCACACTTGTAAGACAGTCACCTATTCCACAAGTAGTAGTGCCAAGAAGGAAAATTGAGACTTCCCACCCCTCAGAGAGGATGTTACTATCCAACTCTGAGAAAACTCAAGGCCTACTTCACATATGCACAAAACCCAACAGGGAAAGTATCTGCTCACTTGGAGCTTTCCACATCTCAGTGCTAAGCAATGGCTCCCTCTTCTTCCCCGGTCCCCAGCACAGGCACAAGAAAAGCTTGGCCACTATGTGATGCTTTTTGCCTTGACCACAGGTCCCACTACATCCCCATCCCTGGAAATATTTGAGGCCAGGTTGGACCAAGGTCTGAGCAACCTGGTCTAGTTAAAGATGTCCCTGCTCATTGTAGGGAGAATAGAGTACATGACCTTTAAAGGTCCCTTCCAAACCAAACTACTGTATGATCCTCATCAGAGCCGTGATGTCTCCTCATTCTCTTAAGAACTGGTGAGGGCAAGTCAAGGAGAAAGTAAAACTATTGGTCTTTAAATCAAAATTATGGTTCTTCCCAGTTGTTAAATAACCAGGAACCCTTAGGAGCCATCTTTCCTAGCCAGCAGTGATAGTACATGCTTAGAAAGCTTGATGAAGCAAGGTGCCCATTCTGTGCTCATTTCCACACCTAGTACCCTTTCAGAAAGCAGTTCTGCCCAGTGAGTTCAACAACCTCACCAGAAATCCGGCCTCCTCTTCAGCTGTCAGTGTCCTTGCTGACTACCAAATGTACAGAAGTAGGGCAAAAAGGCAGGATAAAACACCCAGTCAAATATCTAGGTCACTTAATGAGGAGTTAAACTCCTTTCACAAAGCACATTTGTTGCTTTTCCTAGGATGCTCCTGCACCTTCAAAAAAGTGTAAGCTAGTGGGAGTGAGTGTCAACTTCATACATCCAGACTTCTCGCAGCCAGGTTAGAATGGGCATGTAACTTACCATCTACTAAATCTTCAGTTTCCACTTGTCTCTCCCACCTGTGCAGAGACTGGTGACCAGTGCCCTCAGCACAACCACTGAGGCTGAGCAGCAGCTTTTCAGCAGAAAGCAGGCTTGGTGCCTTCTGCCCTGCTCTGGCAGTGAGCAAGGAGTTGCTCAACCTCCCTGTGCTAGATCCCCCTACTACAAGGACTGGAGGGCAGGGATTGTTAAAGAGATACTGGAGTGCTGATGGCTTTTAGGACTCCTACTAAGACCACCCCCTCCCACCAGTTAAACCATCATTCATAAAGTAACACTGGGAGACAGATACAGCCTTCCTCACCAGACAGCCTGTCCGCAGGGAATCCCCTCGGGAATACTGTGAGGCCGCTGCGGTACCTGGGATGCAGCACCCAGCAAAGGCTGGCTTTGTGCGCTGCCCGTGTTTACATTCAGAGTGTAAATGCTGCCCCAGAGTTGCGTGACTGGCAAACACCATCAGCCAGAACAAGTCTCTGCTGAAATTTCTGCTGTCAAGTCATTTGCAGCATCACAGTGACCCAGAAAGCTGATGTTATTTCACATTATTTCAAGTGGGGTTTTAAGAAAACACAAAACACACCCCACAACCCCTGGCATTTTAGTATTTAATTAAGGAGTCATCCTCTGGTAGCTGGGGATGCTGTATTCAGGTTGCTGAAAAAAAAGAAAATATTCTGATGTCCCATTTTACAAGCATTAGTCTTTTTCTTCTGTTATATGATCAAAAGTCACTTGGAGACATCCTGCTTTTTTTCATGGAGAGCTACAGTAAGCAGGGCACTGTAGCATTCAGCTGTGTGGTACCTGTGTAAATGTCCAGGAAACTGTGCAGTTTCCCACAAAATTCACTATTTTTGTCTGTGGATGCTGACTTAGCATTTTTAAGTGGAAAACCAGTATGAATCTGAAAAGGCTCTTGTATTTTCTCAGTCCTCCTTTTATTGTCATTATGAAGCTTTAAAATTAGAGTGCTATTTGCAAAGCAGCTGAGATTCTACTGAAATGTTCTGTTTTACTGCTAAGTGGAAAAATGAAGTATTCCGGCACCAGTACTCCTTTTAACCATGACATACAAACTACCAAGTCTTCTTTTGCAAACATATTGTTAAAAGGATTCAATCTCCAGTTGCTAACAATTGAAAATAAACCATGATCCCAGCCACAGAAATTCAATACCAGAGAGACAACTCTTATGGTAATTTCAGAGGCCAGTCAAAGACACCTGAGAAAAGTCAGATGTTAGAGCCCATCAATCTTCTGAGCCACTGTTTCTCTTCTGTCCTTCAGCTACCTGCCCGAATCTACAAATTTGCTCCTGCTTTCAACATTTTTCATTATTTTCATGCAGAATAAAGGAAAAGATAATACAGAAAAGCTTATATTTGATGGAAGGAAATGAACAGGAAAGAGAAACAAAGCATACAAAACGAACCTTTATTAAATGAAAGAAAATCTGTTTTGTGGGTCAAATATGAAATATACAAAAACTTTACATCAGATCTCTTGCCAAAGAAATTAAATTCTATCTAGACTGAAGTAGCACTTGTTCTTTCCAAGACAATACGAATGGGTGAATATGCATCTTGTGGCAGTACAGGATCACACAGACTGCTGTGCTAAATTTCTGGTTACAAAGAAGAAAAGTTAAAAATCTAAATGATGTCTCTAAAGAACTCAACTATTCAACAAAGTAACCTAAAAATGTTGCATGTTGACCACTATGTATTCTCTTACAAGCAAATGACAGGTGAGTCAAGCGCAGAGTTCACAAAGCTTGCATATCACGTTGTCTGTTTCTATACAAATATAAATAGCTATTTTTTATTTCAAAAATCCTTTTATATTTGATAGCTTTATTTGTGGAAAAGGATGACCAGTTCATCAGGCTCCTGCTGTACAACCCGGACAATTCCATCTCCTTTATTGTAACCCATAAACCACAGCCTGCAATATTTTTAGAAACTTGATGTATGTTTAATCACAAGTCTTTGTATCACTGTCCTATACATGAAGGTTCTGCAGAGCTCTTAACATGTCTTTGGCATAGCACACCATGTCCCATTTAATACTTTTTTTTTTTTTTTGCTTAAAAAAGTATATTTCATTTAGTAAAACAACTTAAAAACATCTATTTCTGATTTTGTAAAATAACGTATCACCTCTTGAGATGCTTTGCAAAATATACACACACATTTTGGAAAAACATTGAGTACTGACGTGAGGGACTCATCTGAAGTCCGATCTGTTTATGAGAAGTAAATATAATTACAAATCCTGTCTTCTGCATGACTCTCACATGAAGTCGTTCAGTTCAGCTTCAAGTGCTGCTGCCATTTCATCTGCTTCAGAGCTGCTTCCTTCCTCATCTTCATTGCTGGATTCTTTACTGGATTCACTGGCAGCATCATCTTCATCCAGTTTGCGCTTGTGACCCCTGGAAGGACAGACAGAGACAAGACCCATGAATGGAGGTGTCTCAGTGCTTACTGAGAGACTCATATTCAACATGAGAAAAAGTGAGGCTAAAGGACTCATCTTTTTTCAGCCTAGACAAAAAGTATGGCCCTTGCTTTTTCATGAACTAACAGTAGCCAGTTCACACAACTTGTTTTTTAATTGCTCTTATGTGCTGTCAGCAGTAGGTGCAAAGAACAAAGTAGTGTTAATTTGTTTCTTCCATTCTTCTGAAGAAAGTATGAGACTGTTTGAGAATAATGAGTAGATTTACATTCCTCTTGCATCCCAAAAGAAAGAATGAAGCCATTGTGTGAAAGAGATATTACCAAAATACAAATCTTGTTGTATGATTTTGAAATATTCAAGTTTTCTTATCAAAATAAAACCACAACTGACGAACCGCATCTCACTGCACCAGCATGTACACTTTCATGCTTCCAAACTTTGGGGTCCCATCCTTCCCTTTTGTGTCTCTTTGGATTAGTCCTGCCAGGCTGAACAACACATTTCTTTGCATCTCTGGAGAATGAACCAGTTTAAACAGGAAACTGATGTGCACCATACCCTGCTGAAAGAATCATGTTCCTGGTTCTGAAAGATCTCCAAGGAAAATCTAATGCTTCAACTGAGACATAGCCATAAGCAAAAGAATTCGGATTTGTGGAAACATAAAATCTCTTTTCCTTGCCAAAGGGAATTATATATCAGACGTGTACTTCTAAGACAAAAATAAAGTTGAGATTTTTGCATTGCACAGAATTCATAATGAGATGCAGAAGCACCTTCAAAATCCTTCAGGATAATTTGTTCAAATTTCAAGCAGAAAAATACATGCAGAGGGGCAGGCATCTCTCAAATAACTTTCCTTGCTTGGTAGGGCTTCATTAAGAAGAGAATGCACTCACTTGCAGTCATGAAAAACTCATAAAATGATGTATCTATTTTAGCTAAAACAGTAATTTAACAATAATCCTGTTACTTCTGAGACCACAGAGAAATAGCATATAGCAAGAAAGAAAGACATTTGATAAATACTGACATGAATGATACATATCCAAAAGAAATGAAGGCAAAGATTAAGAGTCAAACTTGTGAGCTTGTAAGCAATGCTGAAATACAAAGCAATTTTTATTTACACAGACACGTTGATTGCTGTTTTCCAAGAAAGAGGAAAGCTCATTAGCCCAAACTGCTTGGTGTGTGAGCTGGCTGACTGACACCTGACTCATCCTTTCACTTTTCAGGGAGATAGCTGGACAAGGTGTGGTGGGAAGTCAGAAGGGAAGTCCAAATCAAAATGGGAAGTGAGCAGTACTATGTTCTACCTTCTCTTTCTGCTGCAGCTGTGGACAAAGAGATACTGCTGGCTGCTTTACAGAGCACCTCCTCCCACTGATGTCAGGTGGGTTTTGCTGTTGAGCATAGGGTGGTAGAATTAATATTCCTGGGAGGCAAGGCTGAAACCCTTGGATACACTCTGGGCTCTAAATCCCTAACAAGGAAAAATGGGATGAAGTAAAAGTGCTACCTGAATACTTTGCTACTGAAACTCAAATGTGGTGTGCTGAAGCAGTTTCAGGGTACTAAATGTAGCCTAATTCACAATAAAAAGCAGTTTCTCAGGCATAACAGTGATTATTTCCACACAGCCTCTATTAGCATGCAGTTTGGACAAGGAAGCTCCCATGCTTAAAATGCCCAATTGGAAGAAATCTCAGCACACTTTCATTAAAGGCTATACAAATATGTGGAGCCTTAGCAACACTTGCTTAGTGATGGTTTCAGCCTTCAGAACTACAGTGCTATTTCAGGCATTAATGATACTATTAGCAAAGAAAAGCTAATTGGGAATTAAAGAAACTTGAAAGAGCCTTACTAAGCAAAAGAAGAAATGAGTTGTGCACCTTTAACAAGTAGAGGATAAGAAGTACACATGCAGTGCTTTATTTATCTGAGAAATAAAGTCATGAAGGGAATCTATACCACAATGCTCACAGCTGAAAACATTTGCATTCATCTGCTTGTAAGACTGCATCTATGGAATCTGATGGCATTTGCCCACTGAAAAATGAAATTAGCAATCTGACAGCTGTCATTTACACATCTGAAACATACACACAACTGCAGATACTGTATTGAAGGATGTGTCAGGACAAGCAGGCTTTTAGAGCCTAAATACTATAATTTACTGGGACATAAATCAATAGCACAGATCTCACAGAAAAGAAACAAAATGGTCTCTGAAGAAATACAAGAAATAACAGCTCATTGAAATAATACCTCACTGCCAGTTCATTATTTCTTGAAAGTGCAGAACAGTTAATTTTCTAAATAATAACAGCAAAGACTAGCAAAATTATTACTTTATGCAAGAAAATAACTTTTAAAATGTCAATGTACTTCACAGCAACTAGATTTTGGCGAGGACAATCAACTAAATACAGAAATCTGAAATACTCAGTGTGACTAATTAATTAAAGAATGGAGCTCCAGCCCATAAAATGACTTTCCAAAAACCTTAATGGATGCCTCTCCCATATTTCATCCCTCATTCAGTTGTATTAAACAGTATCTTTGGAAATCCAAAAGCCTGACCATTATCTGTTTTGTCAGTTCTTGTTATTTCAGGAAGGCTAGAATGACAGCCCTGTTCAATCTCAATATGAAACATTAGTCATTTACAGGGAGGAAAAAATCATAAAAAAGCCAAAAAAGAAAACACAGCTAAGTATTAGTTCTCTATAGAAAAAAAATCTGAATGTTCTGAATGTTAGCATTTTTTTATTGTGATATAAAAATCTTTCAGTATTTGTGTACTGTAAACTGCAGTTTCACAGGTATTCAAAAAAACATTTAAATGAGTATTATGATATGAAATAAAAAGCTAACCCTCAGAGAAGTATAGAGAAAGGATGTCAGGAAGACAGAGCTGCTCTTCTTCTTTGCAAATTCAGAAAAGAGAGATAACACTCTGTTCATAATTTCTATCTTCAGAGAAAAAGCAGTATATCCCTGTGGTGGTGTACCTATTAACATAACAAACAATTTAAAATGTATATTTTCCTCACTGTTTTGTGCCCATTCTTTGTAATTTCCCGTTTCAGAGCCATAGTATGTAGCACTTTTGAGTGGAAAAGTTAAGCTCATACAGAATTCCTTCTTACTATTTAGAGAAAATGATTCAGCAGTGTTGCAGGCTTCCATTAGCCTGATTTGCATTTTTATAACGAATTTTGCTTGACTGTTATTAAAAGCTAAACACATTTATAACAACTGAGTATCTTTAACCTCACATATGAACAACTGCCAAAACAATGAATGCAGAACTTTAAATATCTTACAACTCTGTGAAAAAACCTCTACAATCCAGATTACCTTTTCCTTTGCATTAAGTATTTTTCTTTTGTAATATCCAGTACAAGGAGGCCCACCAGTTCATGTGCTGGAAAAATCCTTTCAAAAGAGAACTACATTTCATAAAATCTCATGTATTTATATGAATTGTCAAGAGATTTAAATAAACTAAGTGTAATTCACAATGACATTAAAAATAAAAAGAAAAAACTATCTGTAATTACATACAATTAAAAGTAGTTTTTAGAGAAATTTCATCCAAAGAATGCTAATAAGAAATAGTGATTTTTCCAAATGAAGAGACAGGTTTACAGAGTTGCAATAGCACAAAGTATATACCTATAAAAAATCACAGAAAAATTTACTGAAAATGAAAATTTATTTAGCTCTTGATCCATTAAAAAATGAGCACTAAAATCTGATTACAATGTCCTAGTCGAATGAAAACTCCATTCTCATGAATTCACTTTAAATTTAGTTCACTAAGAGAGCCATAGGAAACAAAGTGAAAGAAGCCCATTATTTCTTGCTTCTATTATCTTAAGGTCTTAATTTATAATTGGCTGAAAATAATGTTGAAAAACATTCTTCTTTTCTTACTTGAAAAGCAGATTGCCTCTGCTTTTTTTGCATCCATTTAAGAAATACAGTGCTACATTAAAATAGAAACATCTAATTAGCAAAGGAACTCAAAGGGCAACGTAACCCTTGCTTTAAACAAAGCATACTTAAATCTTAAATTCCAAACCTTATTTTAGACTTGTAAATGAAAACTACAGAAAATACTTAAATACATCGTTCACATATCCTTTAAACTCCAAATACCCACAAATCCCCATCACTACTCTGATAATGAGTAAACCCTTTATTTTTTGCAAGTTGACTTGACTTTTTTCAGTATCTCCTAAAATCACTACAATAACAAAGCAGAGTCTGCAGACTAAATGTGTTTAGTCTTTTACAAGCAATCAGCTTACAGCATTGACGCTAAAAATGAGGACTTCAATATGCTACCAAATACAGCCAAGTTTCTCTCTAATGAGAACACTCACACAGCAGCCATAAGTAGTTTGGAAAGCGCATTTTGGAACTGCGTGCTGCCTTCTAACATCATCACAGCCTTGCACCACAACCTACACCGCCCTGGCATGCCTCCAAAGCTCCGTGTGGAAGGTTTGTCCTGGATTCCATACACACCTAGACCACAGCTTTCTGTAAACTTCTTCCACAATGGAAAGAAGGTGATGTGGCATTTGGTAATGCAACTAGAATTTGACTTCCTTCGACAAGAATTTGACTGTGGGAACACTGTATTCAGACAAACTAGTTCTCTGGCAATATTCTTCAGTTATGAAGAAGTAGGGCTGGTTATCCAGTAAAACTCTTCTTCAACCCATTCTGAAGATGCCAGCCCAGTACCTGGCTAACAAGCTTCAATGCTTGAGCTCTGAGAACACACAAACTGAAAATCAATGTTGTGAGCATTAATATGTTACATGGGACAGACAGACAAGATGGTTAAATTTTCAGAGAGATGTTCCAAGTCTGAGGTTATGTTTTTTTAACATGGGATACGTGGCAATATCTTTAAGGTCCCTTCTAAGCCAAACCATGCTGATTCTATGCCCATTCAGAGTGAGCAATTGTCCACAGCCTGCCTGTAACGCAGGTGTTTCCCCTCTGGCAATTTCCCTGGAACATCTGTGCAGGGACACTGGATTTCTGTCCTGGTGCTCCTCCCTGGCACTGGCAGAGCACAGTGCCAGGCACACACACACAGCCGTGGGAGCACAAACAGCACCACCCCAGCACTGCTGGCAAGCTGCAGTGTGTGTTTTCACTTTCTGCTCCTGCTGGGACAAACAGGATACTATTTAGCACCGCAGGAACAAATGCCAGACAACTCATATATTTCCTCAAGAACTCACCCAATGCTGTCTACAGGATTACAGGGTGATCCAGAAATCTAATATGCAGAAAAATTATGCACTGAGAATGTTCCTTGCACAGCCTCGGGGTGCAGAGAGAGCCCCTGCAGTGGGAGGAACAGTGTGCTTTCAACGCTGTTCACAAAAACCTCTTGCAGGCACCCAGCAATTCCAACTGACATCTCTGAAGAGTATTTTAACTAACACAACAGTAAAGTGAGAGCTAATTAAATTCTGTACAGCTTCAGTGCCTTTCTGCCTTAAAATTTAGCACACCTGTGCACAAATCCAATGGTGAGAAACTGTTATGGAAACTGAAAACATCCGACAACAGCTTTATAGGTAGTTCTCTGAACTAAACACTAAATTTAGAGTATTTTAAGTCAGGAAGTCACTGAAAATTTAGTACAGCACAATATAGTAATAATTTCTGGATTTACAAGGATAGTTGATAAATTTTGCTAAAATTGCCTCATTGATGAGCTTGTGCCTTCTTAATGTTCAGATCAAGGGGAAAGTTTAATAACAAGAAAATCAGTCCAACCGTGGTTTCTTAACAATATTAATGTTTTCTTGAAGAAAATGGTGATTTCTTAATAGTTAAACATTGGGATATTCCAAAACCAAACAGTGTAGCAATAAAACTTTAAAATTAAATGCCGTGTGATTTTCTCTGCACTGAACTAATTTAGATACAGATAACAATTAAATTGGATAATGGAAAATTGAAAAGTTGAACCTACAATTTCGCTTCTGTAATTAAGTCACAGAAATAGAAACTGTGTCCCTAAAATATTACTTGTTATTAGCTTCAAGTTGTTTAAAAATAATCCATGTACTTATAAGGCATATACAACATGCAATATAATTATTTCTTCAAAAGGGAAAGGTGACAGCGGCGGTTTTATATCAGACAACAAATAATTTTGTCATTGACATATAGAAGACAGCCAGAAGACAGAAGAAGAAAATTAAATATACTTTTCACTATGTGGAATGCCAGACTCTTACCTGACACTTTCATAAGGGAAAATGCCCAGATTCACTCTAGCATATGATTTCTTAATCCTATTTGAAAGCTAAACCAGGCCTTTGTTGTTTGCATCAATTCTCTTTCCAGCTTCTTCTAGTTTACAAATATTACCTATTCTGACAATAAAAGATAGACAGTAGTTCTGTAGCTCTGTAGGGATTCTGGGTAACTCTGGGAGGCTGTAATACCAAGGCTCAGAAGTGAGCAAAAATAGTTTCAAGTCTTTCTTCCCAGTACCTGGGTGGGCATTGTACACCAACTCTACTGGGATTTGGTTTGAAAAGCATCTTTTGAAAATGGACTAATTCCTCAAACTAATTTCTGTATAGGATGGCAATAGTCTCAGATAGTGATCCTCCTTAGAGATTGAAATGAGTCATTGTTTCAAAGAATGGTTGTATGCAATAAAAAATTAAGATGAAAAGTGGGCAAAAAAAAAACTAGGATGCATGGGCAATTTAGAAAACTCAAAACCGTACATCAAAACAAGAAGTTGGAAACGAAACATCATCTGATTTATCTGAGAAAAGTAAAACTGCCTTCATTTTTCTCACAGAAGCACAATGTGTATGCAGAGGTACCCCTGTGTGAATATAAGGGAGAACCAACTCCAGTTTGAAGACCCCCAACACCGCAAAATAACACTTGAAATCCTGATTGGATTTGCCAGCATCACTTACAAACACTGAGAATACTCTTCAAAATGCATTATTTGGCTTCTTAAATTGTTAAGGTGGAATTTAGTTGACAACACACTGACTGTGCTAATCAAGGAGGTTGAAGTAGGATTTGGCATATGGTGGCTTTTAAAATAAGATATCCATAGATTATATTAATCTATAGGTTATAGACTACACCAAGTTATAAAGAAAGATGATTTTTAATCTTTAGTCAAAGCCTTCAATTCTGATTTTTACTAACTCGTCTCTTACTTTGCCCTTGTTTTCAATAAATAATGGAGATTAAATTGCAAATAATTAAACCAAACATCCTTCTAGGATGTTCATTCTCTGCTTTGCACACAAGAATATTAACTAACAACATCTCTGCTTCATCATAAAATATTGAAAATAAGACAAAACACATCACTGACTCTATATGGATACTGGTAGTACTGTCATTGCCACTGAGGCATGAAAAAGAGACTTCAAATTCCTTTAAAATGTTGTGTTCTATGGGCTAAAATACACACTCCCTTTTCCACACAGGTATATTCTTTCATGAAATTCACTAGGTCACTCCTGCCAAAACCAGTCAGCCCTTCATCCTCCTCACACTGCCATGTGATTTAACTGGATAACCCCCAGCCGACTGACTCTGCTGCCTGCCTCACAGTCTGGTAAGCCATAGTGCACCAGCTCCTGTAGTCAGCTTCCACTGCACAACATTTACTGTACTGGAGTATTTACTGCACAACAGCTGGGGCACTGGAGCTGCTGTGAGGCTGTGGCTTACACCATAGTACCTAGCACTGAGATTGCTACATCTCGCAACGGGCTGCACGATTGTTTTCTCTGTATCATACAGCATCTTCCTGCAATACTACATTTCTCTACTACTTATTTCTTTATCCCAATGGCAAGACATGTTATCTTGGCAATCCTCACTTCTTCCTTCCCTAAATTCCTAGCCCTGACAACTTATATTTTTCTTTATTTATTTGTTGAAACTGTACACAATAAATATTTTTTCATGCATTAAAACAGGTTTTGGAGGACTGTTTTAAGAAGACTGCATTATAATACAAAGCTACAGAGAACCTAGAAAATAATTTATCAGCATTGGAAGGTCAACACTTGACTTCAGACAATCCATTTTGCTACAGGATGTTTTAGAAAAGCTAGTAAGTTAGAATATGAAATGACATCAAGGCAGGAAGTCACTTCTCAGTAAAAGAAATTTTCAGAAATTTGTTAGACATTTGCTAGGCTTCCACTAGAAACAGAGCAAAGTAGGGTCAAGGCTTGGTTTACAAATAAGAAAAATCTGAATTGAGGTTGTGAAAGTATCTGCCAGAACCATGTGACTTTTACATGAATTTTATAAGGTTAGCATAAATGATATATACAGCATAAAAATACATGCAATACATTTGAAACAAAATGCCAGCCATCTTTTTTTTGTTGTGTAATTCCAACAAAGTCCCTAAAAAAGTGGGTCTGCATTCATTAAATTTGGATCTCTATAATACTGGGTCAGTGAGCATCACCAATTCAATATGGATCAAAAGGCATTGCCAGCCCCCAGCCTATGTGCCAAATGGAACCACACGGCTGAGAATTCCCCGTACCTGTTGTTTTCACACCAGCTACAATGTGACAAACGACCCAGTGCAGCAGATCGCAGCTCTCCTGGCTCACAGTCTTGGGCCTCTCTACAGTCTGCTCTACAGTTTTTTCTGTTGATATTTCTGGAATAAATTTGAACTAGCAAAGGCAGTTTATACTTGATCTGTACTTTCTGGTGCAAAGCTGCAATTTTTTATGATGGTGCTGTCCAAAACCTAGATTCAAGGTATTATTCAGCTGCAGTCTCCCCCATACCACTAATGAAGAAGGCATCTGAAAGAGAAGCATCTCATTATCTTTAATCAGTCCAGAGTAAAAGGCAGCTGCTGAGCCTGTGTCATGGAGAGTTAATTTTCTTTCCACTAGCCAGGACAGTGTGATGTTTTGAATTCAGTGTGAGACTGGTGTTGATAACACACTGATGGCTCAGTCATTGCTCAGTAGTGCTTACCCTGAACCAAGGACTTTTCAGGTTCCTGTGCTCTGCCAGTGAGGAGCTGCACAAGGACCTGGGAGGGAGCACGGCCAGGACAGCTGACCCAAACTGGGCAAAGGGTTATTCCAGACTATACAGTGCCATGCCCAGCACATTAACTGTGACATTGGACAGGAGGGCCTGATTGCTGCTGAGGGAGAAGCAGCAAGGTGGTGAGCATTTGTATCACACATCACTTGTTTCCCTTAGGGAAATTAAACCTACCTCCTCATTACAATTATTATGAAGCTATTACATATTTTATTTTGTTTCAAATATTATTAAACTGTTCTTATTTCAAGCCATAGGTTTACTTTTTCCTGGTTCTCCGCCACACAGGGCAGGGGGAAGTGGCTGTGTGGTTCTTAATATCTGGAGTTAAACCAGGACAGCCTGGTCTTATCCATGTAATGGTACTAGCCACAGGCCCTGATATAGTACAATTATCAATTTACCTGGATATATGGATGTGCACAAGAGGGAAATGTGAAAAGCTGTTTCTCCAGGTGCCAAATGACTAGACTTCAAACATGTAACAAAAACTGAGACTGCAACAAATTGTTCTTCTAATGCTTGAGAATGAGAGAGCCACATGAATGCAGGGACAGGAGCAAGGTCTGAAATGCCAGGCAGAGGATGAGACAACTCTTTGTTTGACTTTAGGAATAAAAGCACTCGACAGGCCCTCTCCCAGACTGCTGGAACACATTTCACAGCTGACCTTACTCAGATATCCCTTTGTCCTCCTCAGCCTGCACAGGTGACCCTCAAGGGTGAGGGGCAGGGCCTGTGCACAGCCCTGGCAGAGAGGAGAAGCCTGGCCACACACCAGGATCTTGCCCCACTGCTCAGAGTCTGTTTATCCCCCCTTGCTAACACCTGGGACACAAAACTTTCTGGTATTACCATTCAGTGGTCTGAAGCAAACAGCAACATCAGCAGAGACATATAATTTCACAATTTTTTGTGTTAATCTGCAAGCTTTACAGGTTCTCTACCTAGCAGGAACATACTTTGCAAGAATACTTAACGTGATGTGGTTTGTCTGATGGGATATTTCACTGCAACTGGCAAAACAGATACTGTCATGTATTCAATTGTGTTCTCCAGTAAATATTCACTGGGATAGCTAAAGGTACACTCAAGCCACAGTGGTAATCTGAGAACAGCAGAAGGAGGCTCTGAACAGGAGACTTTCCCCTCAGCAAACGGGGACCACTTCTGTGCAATGCAGTGGCAATATACTTGGGTCACACAGTAAAGGACGTTTGCTGCTTTGCCATCTACAGTGGTGTGGAGAATCAAAACATCCCTATTCTGCTTTTCACATGCATGGCTGGAAACAACACAGGGACAGATCTCCACAACTGGCTTGATACAGATACAACAGTCTTCTGAAGCAAATCCAAGGTTTCTAAAATATCTGACTTTGTTCTTCCCAATATAAGTACCTATTAGAAGTGATTAATAAACTACTTGGAAATGGGAATATCTACCCATTTTGATTCCTAGATTTCCTCCCCTTCCATTAAGAAGCAGTACTGCTTCTCTTCTACCAACGTTTTTAGCACATGCTTCAAGCTGGCATTTTAATTGAAGGAACACACTGCTGTTTAGCAGCCATTAAAGACTTGCAGGGATCAAGATTAATGCACATTAGTTATTATGTGGAATTTAACGTACTTTTAGAATTCATTAGGGAAACTAGAGCTATTTTTCTTGATTGGAACAATGTTACCTTACAGTTTCCCACTAATGTCCTAGGTCTCAACATAATGAAGGATTAAAAACCTTCACTGACACATCTTAATGTACTTCTTAGTTTCTTTATTCTCCAGAGATATTTAGATATCCACATATCTTACTAAGGAAAAACATAAATTGTTTAATAGCTCATAAATTGCAGTGAAGAACTTGGCCTGACTAAAGGAAAAAATGCTGCCTAAATTACCTGAAGGGCAACCCCCTGCTATTCTTCTGTTCCCAGTGCAGCTCTTTCACCAACACACAAACCAAAGCAGTACATTATGGGCTTGCCTCACCCTGAACTTCTGCTTTACATCTTTCTTATCCCACACCATTAGCCACAGATGCAGAACAACATTAATATCTACAGACTGCTGGAATAGGTTAGTGGTGCTGGAGGAACTGGGTGCTGGGGTTATGTGAGTGGAAGCAGGATACTGGAACCTGGTGCAGTTAATTACTCCTGTGCAGGAACAGAAATGGATACATATGACAATCTGATGCTCCAGTTTCTTATTGGAACTCAGATTTCATAAGAGAAAGGAACTGTCCCCTCTGGGTGTTACAAGTGCTCTGAAGTTGAAGACAGAATGAAATGGTTTTCCTACTCCTCCCTTTGTGAGGGAACACTAGGAGCTCAGGTTTTTAAATTCACTCAGGGTTCTAGTTCTCACCCTCTTGCCCTAGCAATCACATGAACCAAACTGGGACTGCTCATTCTTCAAGGTGGCAGGGCATTAAGCAGATCAAGTCAGTAACTTCCAAATTCCTTCCCCATCATCCTGGTTTCTTGCAGCCTTCACTTATTCAAGCATAAATTATGCTTTTGACATTTTTTGGATTTAGGAATACCTAAATGAAATGTTTCACACAGTAGCATCTCTCCCAGCTGGGCTAGAGGAACCAGCATTAGGTAACTGCCTGTTACCTGACAGTTGATGAACAACTGTGCATTGTTCTGAAAACTCTTCATTCTCACAACTTAGAAGGGGTAGTATTAAATTTTCAAGAGTTCTCCTTGTCTGGAGGCTTCTCATACAGGGTCAGACAGCTCCTGGTACCCCTGGGTAGGGTTATACTGGAATGTTATCAACACAAGCTCTCTTCCTTCTTCACCACAAGGACCTGACTCTGCTGTAGGCTCCCAGCACTTGCTCAGGGCTATTCTCACTCCCAGGTAGTTAATCCACGCACTTTCTTTCAACATTGATCTCAGCAATGTGGATTTTACAGATCTCTTAACTGTGATATACTGATTATTTCAACACTCATTCTTGATCCTGAGACAAACTCATCGCTACTGCACAAGCACAAGAAAAACAGAGCTAGATGAAAAGACAAATATGTTGACCTGTTTTCTTTTCACTAGTCTTGATCGCTGCTTAAACCTAAGTTTGGGGTCCTGGAAGGGTGCCAGGGTTGTCCCTACCACATATGGCCTCTTCTCCAAGCTGAAGTGTTGTTTTTCATTGCTTTGTACTTTCTTCTTCAGGTAACCTCACAGTTAAACAAGAATTCTCTGCTAGAAAGCACGTCTCTTCTTTCTGTTCTTTCTTTCTGATTATGTGAATGCCTCTCATCATTTTTCAGCCCTCACTCTTCCCAAAATGACTGTAACAAATGATTTCTGAAGTCTGCTTCTACAAAAATCTAGCTCTTGTAGATTGGTACTTCTTGCAGATATATTATAGAAAATTATTTTCCCTCAGGCTCTAGTCACTCCATTGTCCCAGGATGGAAGCTATTAGTTAATGGCTCTGCAGTGATAAAAGGCAATGACTGCAGAAAGACTTCTACTTCAAATACATTGAGGCATTACTGAGAAATCAATCTCATTATTCACTCAGAACTCTTTAGTTATAGACAGAGTCACTAAATCATTATAGACAGCAAAAGTTAGAACAGAGAAATGTAATAATAACAGCAATTCCTGCACATACTTTAGCATTTATTAACACATTTAAGGAGACAAGGGGAACAAGGAACTCTCCTGCTTGATCACCTATATTATGATTCCAAATTTTTGCTCCTAGAAAAAATGGCAACTTAGACTCCCCAATTCATTTTACAGATACCAGCACATGTCTATTGAAAAGCACAAGTAAAACCTATTTAGACCTTAAGTGAATTGAGAAAAATAAGGATGTATTTTAACAGCACTTTCCTAAGTCTTGTAACATACTACTAACACAGAGATTTTTAATTGCTTGTGTATCCTTCCCCTGAAGTACCAGAATTGTTAGAACTTAGCACCATGTAAACTTGCACAGTTAATCTACATAGTATTGAAATATGAAAACCCATGACCAAAAAATGGTATTGATATAGAGAATTTGATAAAAAACATACTAATACAAACCAGCTTTCAAATCCAATACTGAAAGCAGTATAAGACAGCTTTATGCTATTTTTCACTTTTCCAAAGACACTTCTTTTCCTGATCTCAATTGCATAGTTGCTATATTAACTAACAGGTATAACCATAGTATCAGTGTAAGCCAAGCAATAACTGCACACACAGACACAGATGGACTGAATGATATTGTATTATTGCACCTGAACAACTTGTAGGTATTTTCACAGTTTTACAGTAAAAGAGGCTAAAGGCAGATGCTCACTCTAACCATGCTGTATTTCAAAGCATTTTCAAGCTTCCCATCTCATGTGGTCTAACACAAGCACAAGTATTATAACCCATCACTTTGTGAGAAAAGTAGTCTTCTGCAGTTTGTATGTCTTGGCAATTTACATATTGTGGAGGGAAACATAAAGATACCAGAGAATTATGTTAAAGTATCTTGCACAAGTTCAAAGCACCACTGTTCAGCTTTTTGGTGAACAATGAAAAAAAAATCTTCTTAGAACTATTGTAACAACTTACATTATTCTTAACATAAAGCTTAATAGATTTAGGTGACAGATTAAGTGGTGAACACCTCACTCATACCATGAAATGCTAAAGGAATTTGCCAGAAAAAGGAACACATAACCATAGAGAAATGCTTTGGAAAAAATCTCTTACAAAAAGGAAAGTAGGTTTAAAAATTCAACTGCTGTTTATATTTGATGGACTTGATGTGAAAAAAAATCTTATGTTTTGTGGATATAAATGTTACTGAAAACAATTTATTCAAGTTTTTTAGGAACACTGTACAAGAAAAATAGCTCAGATATTCTTTCCAAAAAAGACTCATCCTAGGAGAAATCAGCAAAAGTCATTCAGTCCTATTGAACTTCAGCTATGGCACCTGCTTTGTACGACTTAAGAAAAAACCCCAGGTATTTGTGATAATATTGTGATAATTATCAAGGACAAGATCAGCACCACTGACCAGGCACAAGTCAGCAGCACTCTGGATGTGTTCCATTCTGCTGCTGCAGCTGTGAGCAGAGCCAGCTCTCTTAGGACAGCTGACATAGAGATAATAGGCATAACCACAACTCTGGTCATTTCAGGACTGTGGGAAAGGCCCAGCTATACCTTAAAGGAACACCTTGGGATCAACCCAGGCTCTCACAGTGCACATTGATTCTGTGCCAAAATTTGCTTGGTTGGACCTGAGAACTTTTAGACTGCGCAGTTCACTTTCTAAAAGCCTTTAGGAGAATAAGAATCTCCATTTTAAAAAAAGGAAAAAAAACCCTGCAATGGAAATTTAGCAGCTTGACACTCTGAGCAAACATGCACAAGCTGTGCATTTGCTCCTTGTAGGAAATATAGAGAAATACAAGACCAAGACTGAAGTCTCATGATTGAAATGTGAACCAGCACTTTGGTTAATTTTAGCTGCAGTTAATAGTCTAGATGTGTGAAAGTTCACACTCTCAGTTCTCCTGTGATTTTTTTTCCTTAACCAGTTAATGATCTGAGGCTTTCCAAAATGCCTGTTCCTCTTTAACAGATATTATATGAGACCTTTGCAGGAACTCCAAGTATTTCTGAACTTGTCAGAAGCTGCAATGAAGTGAACAATGTCCTTCTGTGATTTTTCCTAATGCAAGTACTTATAGCTTTAATTTCCCTCACAGAATCATACAATTTCTAAAGAAACCTAAGGCTACAGGCTGTCAACATTGTTATTTAATCTCATAAATGTCACCATCAAGAATGAGAATAAAGAAAATTAAAACAGTGCAAGCTTCCGAAATGGAGCTGCAAGCATGAAGCTTGCCTAATCACACAGCATACCTTTCTCACATCTCCTGATTTTAATAATATTCCTAATAGTTTTCTAAAGCATTAGATAGGTGCACAAAAAATATACAACACTATATTCCAGAGAAGCAAATAAAATATATTTTAATAAGAATACACAGTCATTTTCCTACAAGATTAATTGATGAATCTTCAGGGCAAAACTGGCCAGGTTGAACTGCAGAGATCTTTCCATTGCACCCAGGCTTATCCCTCAGAACTGATGTCTAGGTTTTGGGAGAGTTGCCCATTTCCATCCCCTTTTAAATTTTTATAAGTAATTGTGTAAGACAAAAGGAAGCTATGAATATTTATATCATTAAAAGCTGATCTCTTTAGATCAATATATGTAACTTCCAGTATGAAAATTACTGCTTTAAAAATGCTTTATCTTCAAAACATACATAAGACAGCAGTCACTTAAAATTTCTTCTTATAGAGATTGTAATTTGCATTTTTTTTTGCTTGTGGAACACAGCCTTTTGTCCCTGCTGCCGAAGAAATGAAGAGTTTCAGTCTTATGGTATTTTATGATCTCCAGACAGGAAGGACAGTTGATATCTACATAAACATACACATGTGCCATATTTTGATTTCTAAAAGGAAGCCATCTGAAGGGTGTAATAGACTTGACAGTTTCCTTTTAAAATCAAGATAGGGTTTTATCAATTGTCCTTTCAGAAATCTTAAGATTATTTAAAAGCTCTTATATAATGGAAACTGACAACAACTTTCTGAAGCCTAAGGAAAAAAAGAAGAGAGATGATGTTGAAGCAGGTGATGAGAGAAGAGAGATGATGTTGAATAAGCATTCAAGAGACTATAAAAGCCTCAGCCAGCCCATGGGAATAATTCATTCACATTTTTATTTATAGAAAGATACTATGGCATATTCATTTAGAAGAGTGGCTTCAGATAATGGGAAGTCTAACCAATTACAGAGTTGTAAAACACTACCAGCAGGAGTAACTGACAGAATATCTACAAAAGGCATTCCTGTACCTAAACTCTTAAGACATTCAAACAGTGTGATTCAGAAAATTCTCTTCCTCCAGACTGGGAGTCACTGAAAGACATACCTGAAAGAAAATGCAATCATTCCATTATCCCTGGAAAGGTTGTACTGTTCACAGTGCACCACAGCAGCAAGAAAATCCAGTGATGACTTTGCCATGCAAAGTATGTGGTGCTTTACACCCAAAGCACCTCATTTTGATTTACAAGAGCATATTTTCTTCTCTACTGTCTTCAGGATTTGATTTAGCTGGGTTGTCTTTGCTCTGACCCCCGAGAAATATCCAGTTCCTTACATCAAGGTATCATCCCTGACATTTAACATCTTTTCTATTAGTTTCCCTAAAACTTCTACCTTGGTTAATTCAAATTCTCCCTCATCCTCACAAGAAAAACATGCCTTTTTCCTAAGACATCCAGCCATGTAGAAATGGAAAAGTGATGAAATGGAGAAGAGTTCCTCAACTCAAAAGAATTGCAAAGTGTTTTGCTGGAAAAAAAGACATTCCCTGGATAAGCAATATAGATGTCATAGCTATTACACTTTAATACCAACTTTATACTCGTGCTCTAAGCTCCTGTTATAAAGCATCACTTAAAGTTCATATATTTTCCTTTATGAACAGTGAAAGAGGTTAAATCCATGAAACGCTGAAAGGAGAACTTCACAAACACAGGCAATAGGAACAGTTTGAGGGGTTATTTTTTAATGTAAAAAGATTTAGCAATGCTACAACTCTGCAGGAGATGACACCAATTATCAAAGTTGTTTTAATTGGTACAGTGTAGGAAAACTTTCAAGACTTGTTACAGTTTATGTCACTGTTGTTGAGCTCTTTTGGAAGATGAGCCTTTCCACTGAGAACATGGTTATTTCTCCTTCTTTCTTCCATACTTTGATGCAATGTGTCAATAGTATCTAGAGAAAGCAATTTTTAGTGAGAACAGCTTTTAATAGCCAGCTTTGTATCAAGTATTTTTACAGAAAACTATTCTTACAAAAAATGCTCCTTAGTTTTCACACCTGTACAAAACAGGGGCAACAAGACTTTGTGGGGAGGATTATTTCTCTTCCTTTCTTCCCAGCAAGACGTACAAAGATCAGGTCAGTGTCACAGGATAAGCTGGGTTATTCTTGCCAACAGAAAACTCATGTCATTTGAGTATTATCAGGTGCAACATGAGCACATTGCAGGAGACTGCAAGCAAAATTTAGACCCACTGATAGAAGCCAGGGCACTGCAAGACCCACCTTTATGTACTGCAGCTCCACATAATGTTCCCAGATGGGTGGAAAAGCAGTGGAATAATGGAAAATACACTCAAAACAAGCCCTTCAGAGATAGCACACTGGAAGCATCCCATCCTTAGTTCTGGAGGGTGTACAAGCTATTCAAAAGAAGCTGCTGGTGGGAAGTTGTGCTGCTTGGAGGTGCTGGACCTGAGTTTATACAAGCTCACCTCCAGCACTTCAGTGTCCATTAGTTTTGTATCCAGCTCTTACGTTGCTGAGATATTTTCACTCCTTCAGGGCACAGTATGACCTCAGCCTTTCTGCCACAGCCCTGCACAGTGCTGATCCCAAGCAACAGAGAAGCCAGGGAGGACAGCTGCGCGGCTGGACCTCAGGCATGAATGAGGCAGAGGCATGGGGGTGGGAAGGCTGAAGGCAGCCTTAGCTGCAATGACCCTGAGATGCTGATGCAGTCAAAGACAACAGGAAGGTCTTGTACCATAAGTATGAAATGGAAAAATGTGGAAATTGGAAAATATGAGCCTGCTGCTGAATGGGGCAGGAGAGCCAGTGACACAGACACAGAAAAAGCTGAGGTAAGTGTGTCTCTTTTGCCTCAATCTTTCTTTACTAGCAAGATAAATCTTCAGAGGCCAGAGAAGATGGCGAAAGACTCCAGCAAGGAAGAGGAACAGCACAGGAAAGGAATCTTAAGCAAATGGGTCATACCTGACTCCATAGCCCCTGATGGGATGCACCCACAAGTGCCAAGGGAGATGAGCGATGTTATTGGGAGGCCACTCTCAGTCTTTAAGAGATTAGGGTGGTTGAGAAATGTGCCTGATGACTGCAGGAATGCAAATATCACTCCTACCTTGAACAGGAGCTGGACTGAGGGAAGGTCAGCCTCACCTCAGTCCCTGGGAAGGTGAAAGAGCAACTGATCCAAGAAACCATTTCTAGACACATGAGGGACAAAGTGATCAGTAGAGATGAAACTGGGTTCATCAAGGGGAAACTGATTGACCAACCCTGATACACTTCTACAATGAAATCACTGGCTAGGTAATGAGGGAAAAGCAGAGGGTACTTCACTAAGGCCCTCGGTTATGTGTCTCAGGATCCTCAGAGACTCCTGATGGAGTGGAGTGTGGATCTAATGAACATGTACAAAATCCTGACTGGATAATGTAAAGAAAATGGAGCCAGGTTCTTCTCAGTGGTGTACAGTGACAGGACAAGAGACAACAGGTACAAACTGAAATACCTAAGCTCCCTCTAATCATCAGGGAGTAGTTTCTCACTGTGATGGTGATTAAGCACTGGCACAGCTTATCCAGAGAGGCTGTTGAGGCTTCATCCTTGGAGATACTAAAACCTGCAGCACTACTGCCCTGCCTCTCTAGCTCTTTTGAGAACTCCTTACACAAGTAGCACATGCTTCTCCAAGACCAGAGAAGCCATCAAACACCAGAAACTTTGCGATCATGTGAAGAACCTGATGCAGAACAAATGCTAGATTAGGCCTGCAGCAATATGAAATTATTCTTCTCTGTTATGGCAATTGCTCCCAGTGCTGAACACCTGGGCATCCATCTGAGGGCAAGAAGAACTAGAGGAGACACATCTGGTACACCATTACTCTTGCCTGTTCTCCTCATCTTTCACTCAAATACATTCCAAAACTTTTAGAAAAAAACCCAGCAGCATGCTGGTCCTGCCTCCACAGCCACAGCACTAGAACACAGAGATGGGCAGACCTGCTATAATGAGATCTACTTTCCCACCATTTTCATTCTCCATTGCCTCAAAACCCAATCCATTGGGTTCCCAGGTGTTTTACATACTGACACATGAGCTCTCAGGGAAAAAAGGGCCATAGCTGAACAAACCCAGGCTATACATTATAAAGACAAGACATTAAGTGATCTATCTCTGCAAATCTGCTCAAAATTTGAATTCCTTCTCCCCGGACAACTCATGATACTAGAAAAACAGTGGGAAAACCAGAAAATAGGAACAGATTCCTGTGGCAGGAAGAGTTTTCAGAGTGTCATCTGTCTCATTATGAATTTGGGAAGAGGGTTCCTTGCAAAATTCTGCAAAAGGAATAACTTCCCAGGGGCTACTCTGGAAAAAAACTCTATAGAGTCCCAGAGGCTTGCTTTCTACAACTTCCTTCAGTTCATCTGAATGTATCTGGTTTTGTGCCTACCTTTCTGTATGTGGATAAAACACAATTTCAAGCCTCATGACCATTGAAAATGGAGATTATGGTAATTCATGACTAAGACTCTACTAAGAGCAGAGTGAATACATGAATCACATACAATTTTCTGATTTTCTCAATGCAACAGCAGCTCATGTATCTAAAGCTGAAGATGGTACAAGTGCCTATTAGGCTCTTCCCTGAGTGTGCAAGAAATTGTTTGCACACATTACAGATAATTAAGCTATTGGACTGCTTACTTTCCTAGGTAAGTCTTCCGAATCAGAAGAATGGACTCGTCACTTCCAAGTCTTGCAGGCTGCAAATGCAATTTATATATGTAGCCAAGAATAGACTTTCTAATATAAATTGTAATTTTTCAGTGTAACTGGATGACATTAGAGTGTTACAGACATTATATGGGTAAAGCTAACTGCAAAATTGCAGAGAAGACTTCCCTGAAAAAAACAGGAGGCAAACTTTCCCTTACATACTGAATATTCAGATTCCTTTTCTCAAGTATTTTTCTTAGTCTTCTTGACAACTGGATGCACTCTGTTTACCAACAAGACTAATCAGCAGCTGGAAACACAACTGTAATTTAGTCTGCAACTTAACTGAAGCTGTAGTAGGTATATTTTCAGTAACAGTTTGAAACTTTAGGCCATTAAAATCATTAACAAGCTTTTAGATATGAATGACTCATCTACTTAAGTGCTTTCATAAAGAAACTGAGCCATGCATTCATTGCTTATACAGCTGTTTTTACCATTTATCAGTGTTGTGCTTATAATTTAAGTAATTTAACCACTTGAAATTTTAAAATAGCGTATTGCAATGTCCCAACATTTAAATGCTCAAGAAATAACTGCAAAATTGTGTTCACTGTCTAGATGTATGAATATCAAAAGAGATAAAAAAAGGAATCCAACTCTGTAAGCACATAAAAGTTTAAACAGAGTAATTCCAGTGACTTTTAAACTTTTGTCCTGATGACACTGTATACACTGAGACAATACATTTGGCATCCATGCACATGGACCTTACAGCTGATTAAGGCACAAATGGGGTTTTACTCTGGACAACCTCTCAGCTCATTCTCTGGATGGAAGGTACATTAGTGGCTGGTTCACAGCAAGCTCTTGGAGTGAAACCCCAGATTACACTCACCTAAAGGAAATGGTGAACCCTGAGATCCCTTAGGGAGCCACACCAAAGCACTTCAAAGGCACACTTCTCACCTGGGCTACTACACTGCAGGAGATACAACCTCCAAGTACCACAGGAACCCTCACTGCTACCATTTGCTTCTTGGCTGAGTACTACTTACTTTGTACACAGAAACTCCTTCATTTCTCACATTTCTGCTTTCAAACATTTGCCACTAAATATCCTCTCTGATTAACCTCTGATGAAATCTGAAATAAACAATATATCCATTTATTTTATGCTTTTGCTAATTGTTTTCTGAACAGCTAGAGTAGTTCTAACTATGCTTGATGATGTTTAAGCTTTTAGACTTGTCCACATGAATTTTTCTATATGAGATAATAAAGCCTAATTCATTTAAATTCAGAATAAAATAAAAAGCTCCTCTACCACACCAACAGAAGAAAATTAAACAAAATCTAAAAGTAAAGGACACACAGACCAGATGTGGAAGTTTAAGATATAAATGGAAAGATAATTTCTCATCAAAAACCTAACAAATTTATATAGATTTTATCTCACCCCCCCCCATGGGAAGAATATCGAATGAAGAAGAAAAACATTTTTCATCAACTAGGAGGATTTTTTACTTGTATTTGAGAATTCCATTCCATTTTCCGAAAAAATGGTGGCAACCTCCCTGTCTAACAGCGTTCCCTCTTGTGAGGGATCTCCCAGATACCCTTTTATTTGTAGACATCAATTATTTTTTGTTTTAAAGCAGAAATGTAATATTCCCCTAAACTATCAATTTAGTTTAAGGGGAATAGTTTAAATTATCAATTTTAGTTTATTTAGTTAAACATGTCAGACATTTTTGTCCTCTCTACTATCAAATAAAAGTGTATTGAAAATAGCACCACACATTTATTTTCCTTAGAGCACACCTACCTGCCAGTAACTTCCAGCATCTTTCTACCCTACTGTGCATTTACAAGGGTGTAGAACATTCTTCTACATCTTCACCTTCTCCTGACACCAGTGCCACAAAACCATGAAATAACTCTCATACATGCATTTTCCAACCCAATTATTCCCATATGATTTGAAGTTAGGCTTCCAGGCTTAAGATGCCTTAGATACACCTCATACTTTTGGAGAAGGAGGAAAAAACACAAGCCCTAATTTTACAGTGCATTCATTATAGCAGAATGCAGATTTAATTAAATTGAATATTGAGAAAAAAAACTTGAAAATCACATTTTTAGCATAAAAAAATCTACAGAGACCTTTCCATTAGTAAAGACTTCCTAGGAAGCAGAGCAAATTTTGTATCATCCTTTCATGGCAATGGAATTTTGAATCCTTTGTGAAAAGCTACTTAGGAAGCATGCAACAACATGCATCTGAGCAAACTCCTGCAATGCATCCGACAAAGACATATTATCCAGTTCAGACACAGTAAACAAACAGAGTATTACTGCCATTTTGCAAATGCCATTATTTCAAATATTGTTTATAAAAGAGTTGGATGAGTCAATCTTAAATTCAAAAAGATTCCTTGAAATGTTAAGGAAAGACAATTGGTGCTGTAGCTTTGAAACAGAATGGAACACATTTAAAGCCTTAAATGACCTGAAATGTAGACCTAAAGAGAGAATCCCTTGTGACTCTGACCAAATCTGTGTGTTCCTTGTACTCCTTTCTGCTCACAGAAGAAAAAAATCTCCAGAACAAAAGCAGACTTTAAACAGAAGTGAACAATACTCTATAAATAGCTGAAGGCACCTAAGGAGTTAGAGATCCTTCATACTGTTAACTCTCTTCAGTGAGCATGGCAAGCCTCACTGGAGAGCAAATGTTAAGATGCAGATAAACTGTTTCACAGCTGTTTTAGAAAGCAGGTATCTCCCCAGTGGAGAAACACCAGCATAAGAAGAATTCTGCACTCCCTCTCCACAGGATGCACTCCTTTCCCCTCACTTGACAAACTGACTTGTCCACAGCAATTCTACTCTTGAATAGAAGATGGCTGGTAACTTCTTATATAAGGAGATGCCAAAGACCAGCAAGTGGCCAGCACAGTAACTTGCTTTTTGAGCCATGAGTAACAAACAGGCCTCAGTTCTTCTGGTGGCTACAGACATAAAAAGTAGTTTTCCACTTAAATTATTTCACATGGTGGAAAACCTGACTCTGACCTGCCCTTTGGTCTGAGAAAACACACAGACAAGCACTGCCTGCAGCTGACAGCCTCCTCAGGGCAGAAGTCATGCTGAATCCCTCATCCTGCTCTAATAAGAAGAAAAAAAAAAAAAGGCAAGCAGTTTCTCTTATCAGAGAGCTTGAAAACTATATTGTGTAATAGTTTTAAATTAATTACAGGGTAACTCAGCATTTTATAAGAAGTTCCATTTTATAAGAAATTCTCACCTCATTAGTGAGAAGAAAAATCTCTGTCTTCTAGTGGCACTGTTACAGGACCTGCTCTATCACAGCCATCTGAATGCTTGTGTTCTCTATTGTAAAAGCCTTCAAATACTCCTTCAAAAGAACGACTGTCCCAGCAATCTCTGTTACTTCACTTGCAAATGAAGCACTACTCATTATATATAACATTTGTGAGGCCATAGTATAAGAATGATGATTTTTTGAAGTGTGTTTACAGCCAAGTGATATGATTGGGATCTTTACAAAGAAAGGGATCTAAAGATCATAACTGGGGGGATAAACAAAAATATGTTGGCACACAGTTAGAATAGCAACATTTCCAGTTCCCAATTCCTTCTAGAGCATTTTTAAATTTTCCACTGGTAATTATTAGATGCATCCCATATGATATTGGAACAGTTGAGTTTGTCAGTGACTTCTCTAGATATCTGCAATTACATTCTAATACTGTTAAACTTTTCTGATTTAAAAACCTCTTAATTTTCAGGTTCCAGCTAAAGGTCCCCAGTATTTACCGAAGGTTTATGAAAAAGATTGCTATAGGGAAGGAATTACTTAAGAGCTTGGATACTGTTTCACTTCAATCAAATCTACTTTTCACGAAGAAAAGCTACTTAAATGAAACAAAGCATGGTCTGTAACTACACTTTCCAAGCACAAACATCCTTGGCACATAAAACCATCTTCTGTGCTTTGTAAAGAAGATAAGATCCAAAGGGTGGGATTTAACAGATGCAGAAAGTTCAAGTCAGCAAAACAACCTATCTCCAACTACTTTTTCTCCAAGAAGAGGAAGGGATAGAAGGACAGGTTCAGAAAGACAAATTAGGAAAGGTCAATTTTACCACACATATGTGAGACAATGACAAAAAAAAGCAGATAATCAACCTAAACAGAACACAGAAAACAAAAGCACCACTGTCAAAAAAACAATGTCTTAATAACCCAAAGAATGTGTTTAAAAGGGGATGGGAAGCACCTCAGCTGTCTAAAGCTACCCTAATGAAGCTTTGGAGGTGGTCACTAATCAGATCTTAAGCCTATCAGATAAAGATTACAGCTGAAGGACTCCTGGTTTTCAGCACATTTCGACAATTTTCAAGAGGGCCTGAAAAAGGCACACTCTTCATACAGAAACTATCAACTGAGATTCAGCACTTGTTTCCATTTATTCAAATCCTCTAGAACCTGGACCTACAATTTTCTAGCTGGCAAACTGAAAGCAACTTGATTCAATATAGCAGAGGGTAGAGTACTTGGGACAACGCACACTTGAAAAAAAAACCCCTACCTTTGTAGGAAAAAAAAATGTTAATTCAAATAGCTTCAAAAAGCTGTTATTAGCTCCGTATTGATATTCTCATGTGGAAATTTTGTGTAACAAGAGCTCTTTCAAATAAAAACATTCCTATATGAAAACTTATTTTTAATATATAAGTACAGAAGCAAATTATGCCTTGCATGCTCAGAATCGTCTTCTATTTTAAAGTCTTCATCAAAATCACTTCCAAACAGGAATGACATTAAAATTTTGTAGAACAGCTGGTTCATGTGAAAACAGCAAGATGTGCTGCCAACAGAAGCACTTTTCTTTAGAAGCTGATCCTGGATTTCAGTCTGGAGTGTTTCACCATCGCTTCTGGGAAAGAAAACCTCACTGAAACTGCTGTAATTTTTTAATTGCTTATGTGGACTACATCAAAGAGTCTGTTTACTTCCAAAGTGTTACAAATATAAGGGAATGCAGTCATTTAAACATACTCTCAGCTTGCAGTAACTATGAGAACAATTGTTATGCCAAGAAAAAAATGTACCAAAAGGAATTAAGAAAAAGTTCTACTTTAGAGGTTGAATGCAATCAATAGTTTTGGGAAAAATAAAGTTGGTGAAAGTTTCAGCTCCTAACATCTCAAAACATCCCTCTGAATAGTCACTGAATCACAAGAGTACTGTACAGACTGGAACATGCTGACCAATCCAGGTGTTGTATTACCCACATAAGTTAAGTTTTAAACCCAAGAAAAAAGTACCTGTAACAACCTTGCAAAAATCAGTCAGAATTTGGTTATGTATAAAAATATTCATCAAATTGTCTTATTACCTGAAGGATGCTTTCTTCTCTCAGACATTTAATTTAGAATGCTGAACTTACAGGAAATTAATAATGGGAGACAAATTCTGGCTGTTTTCTGTGAAACAGACTCAAACAAAATTTGAAACTTTGCAAGTGTAATAATCTATAAAATTGGAGCCATCACATCATCTGTGTTGAACTTCCTTAATTTGCTTCACCTTAAGAGAAGCAATTCCAGGGAAGCAGCTTCCAGCTGACAAATGCCTCCTATTACTGCAAATTCTTACAGCAAATCAGTCTTTCCCACAACTGGGAGAGGAGGTGGTTGCCTGTCAAGGATCTCTTTGCAGAGTTTAGGGCTATTTTTTTTCCCTACTCAATGATTATACATTCTCTTTAAAGGCTGCGTGGGTTTCCTGCTTTGTTAAGGAGATATATTGGATCTCTCAGAAATAGAGATGCTCATTAAAATGCATTGAATACACTCAAGTAGGAAAACTGCATTTATTTACCAAATTACATCAAGGAACAACAATGAGCTGCTCTTCCTATCAAACATACTTTGATTGATTTGGGATTCATTATCTCATTGCCAAAATCAATAAACGGGCCGTATTTGCTTTCTGTAGTTTTCCAGCAATTGTAATTCTATGCAGAGATCTTACCCCCCTGAACAAGCTGCAAGATTCAACCTCACTCACCAATGCTTAACTGAAGTGCTGCCTCTACACGAATCTATATGAAATAAGCTTTGAGGGAACAGTCTTTAAAATGAGACATATTCCTCTGTAATCCCATGGCCACTGACATGGCAGGACCACAGCCAAAACCACAGTGCAGTTCTGGAAATGAACTGATCCTCTAGTTCTGGCCAACTCCAATAATGAACTCTGCTTCTTACTGAGGGAGTCTGAACAAGAGATTTTCAAAAGGACCTCACTATTATGCATGGAAAATTCTAATGTCTCCAGAAATGTAAGTAAGTCGTTTAGAATAATGACACACCACAGAATTCAGATGACAAGTTTGAAACAATTATGTGGGAGAAGTTCTACCAATAAGAGCAAAATTAATTTGAATTTTCTTCAGACAAGCAACACTTTCCAATTACCTGCAAACACAAGCAATTGTTTACTTTATGATTTGCTCACTTAAGGTTAAATGTTTTCTTGAACATCCAAGCATTGACCACATACAGAAATTTTGATCCCCTTTTCTTTAGCAGTTAGTCCCCTTAAATTAAATCTATTTAAAAAACTGGAATAAAGTTACAGTGACAATGAATATATTCATTCAACTGGGATAAAAGATGTCATCAACAAAATTTTGCACTGGAGTTTGCAGCAGTCTTTTCTATCAGTAAGAAAGAAAGGAAAACTCTAATTTTTGTCTTCTAGAAGAGTGGCTGTTCTAAGGAAGTACTATTATATTTGAAAGAAAACACTTAGGATTCAAAATATCACCGTTCCCCTTAAAATTCTAGTAAATGGGCACAGAAAAGATAGTTGTGGGATTTCTGAGCCTCTGAGCTCAATTTTTCCTTGATTATGAATTAGCAATGGATCCAGGAGAAAGGCTTCATTTCCCTTCCAGTAGGAGCTATCAGTTTTCTCAAAGATTATTTTTTCCTACATGCTTGAGAATTTCAGAAGTGGCACGAATCAGAGAAATGATCATGGTATTCTGTAAGTTTCAAGACTGAAGACTAACAATAAATGTAAGTGGTAGTTTTTTTTTTTTAAGTGTTATGGCTCCAGTGTCAGCAACTACTGGAAAAGTGTAGAGGAGCAGCAGAAACCTACAGTCTCTGTAGGCCTCATCTCTAATAGGAATGAGCTGAGCCAGATCTTAGGAGTACTGGATCATATGTGGACTGTTTCTTGTTCATCTTCTGTTTTTCAGAGACTGTTCTTGAGTTTCCCCTCTTATACAGTACCTTTTTAGCACATAAAAAACTTACTGAACATGAAAACATCAGTTTAAAGCTTCAAACTTAAAATGTAATTGGAATGACAGGCTCCCTTCTTATCAAGCAGAATTTCCTGCCTAGTAGACACTGGGTCAGCATCTGAACCAGCACTTTGTATGTTTTCCAGCATGCCTATCAAGCTCAATACTGAACACAATATAGCAAACTGACAAGAGAACTCTTAAGAGGTGGAAAGAATAGAAAAGTTACTTAAGAAGCTGCTCAAAGACTTTATCCCATCAAGAACATTACTATGTCTATATAGTTTCTGAGTGAAGAAGTATTGCCAAACTTATTTAAAAGCCTTTCTGTATATGGAATAAAACATAATTACAAATGCACTTGCTCTATCTTTTTACACCATACTTGGGCAATAGTTATTTAGCAATATTCCTTAATGTGACTCTTTCTTCCTTTTGGTTTCCAAAAACTGGTATGTCTTTCACACAATGAAACATCACGATATTAAGATGATTAACAGTGACATGCCTTGCTGCTTCAAACTGTGTTCTGAAACATTCATCATTTGCTTGTCTTTCCTCTTTCAAACTTCACTTGGGAGAAAATTTTTCTTCTATCCATTTAAGACAAATCAAATTCTCTAAACCTGCAGACTTTTTTCTAAAGAAGTTCAATGATTAGAAATACCCATGATAAACTAAAAGGCCATGCAAGTTTCTCCTGTAGCTCTTTCTACAATAAGGCAACATTACTACCTCACTCAAAATATCTCCATAAACATTTATATATCACATTCTGTGGCAGTCTTTGTAGTTTCTCTCATATCTTCTTTGTGTGCTAGAACAAAGCTCAGAAAAGTTAAAATAATGTGAGTTGCTTACAACCTACTACTTATCCTTATTTTGGAAAAAGTGTTAGAGCCTAAAGTCTTATGGCTGGGAATTGAGTTTGGTCAGAGAGCAGAAAGGAACGACAACACACATCTGAGTCATGTTTTCACTTTCATCACCCTATAGTACAAGATGATGACACTTGCAATTCTAAATTAAAATCATATATTGCTTAGTCTAAATTGTTAAGCTTAAAAAGTATTAACAGGCTGCAAATTGAGAACCATTCATTAACATATTTAACATAAGCACTTCGCTTATTAAGTTCTAGTATACTAGCAACTTGGTTGATAGTCATTATCCAACAGTCAATGCTGGGACACTAAAATCAATTTTGAAGAAGAGACTAGCAAGTTTAAATTTCTAAGTAGAAAAGCATCCTAACAACTTCATTGAACAACATAAAACTGTCTCAAAAATTCAGGACAAAAAAAAAAGCATAGCTTTACAAACCATACTTTATTTTACTTAAAGTAACATTGCAGAGGACGTGGGTCTGTATCTTACACAGCATTGAGACAACTTTAAAAGAAGTGCAGTTCAGTTGCCTTCAGTTCTTTCTGAACAGGTGATACACTGGTTCTCAATAAGACATTTACTAGGACCACTTCCTAAAATAAATCCCAAAACATTGCAGAGATAAGCATGACAGCTTCGGACACTTAAAAGAAAGTTACCTACATATAATTTCACATCAGATGGCAAATACCAGATTGTAAGAAAGCATGCTGAAAGCAAAAACACAATGAAACATCATGAACATTTCTTACATTTGAAAAATTCATACCTGGGTACACTGCCTGTTAAACTTCTTTCACTTGACGACGATGATGATGATCCAGGTCTCTGATCTGCCTTCCTTCCTAGAGTCTCTGTTGCACTAGTCTGAGGTTTTTCACCTTCCTCTTCCGGCTTTTTTTTTTCAGTGTCACTTTCGTCACTGCCTTCTCCTAAGATGTCATCCACCTGCCAAAGAGTGGAGGAGTCAGTTTATCTTCCAGAAGACAACTCTGTATTCATCTTTCATAACCATTGGATCACTCTTAAATCATCATTAGGAATATGCTTCAAGTTTCCTTGGCCTTCTCTGTCAAAATTTAAATTAAACTCCAAGGTCTTCAACACAGCTTCTTTAACAACTCTAGCAACATTTTATTCCAATAAACTACATTTATTCTATGCTTAGCTTAAGGCAGATATTCTCACATACATGATAGTCACACAAGAAACTATTAAAAAAAGAGAGCTGTCTTCTGAAATTAAAGAGATAGATGATTTATACTATTGTAACATACTGATGCATACTAGATACATTTTATATTATTATAACATATAGAATCACTTGGGCAAGGCAAATTAAAATCTCCAGTAAGAACTCTTACATTTACAGGTATTCCTTGATACATATATAATGGTAAAGAAGTCAATTTCTATATAATACAGTATGAATGAAACAGAAAGTACAAACCCCATTTTAACGCGTCTGCCTGATTGTGCTAATTAATAAGGACAAATCTATCAAAAGGTTTACATATTTTGTTAAATAATTGTTTGTCTTTTACTTTTGAAAAGTTACCATAGGATCTGATAATCCTCTAAAAACCTATGAACTTGATGTGACAGGCCTGGCTTTGCTGAAACCATCACTAAAAGCAAATCATACTCATGAGCCACCCTAATCAGCTTCAAAAGGTTATAATCTCTTTGAGTTAGCATTCAACCTTCAAAAAGAGATAAAAACATAAGAAAATATAGGTGAAGAGATCCTCCCAGTCTCTAAATTTGTGTGACTGGCAGGAGACATGGAAGTAAGCCATGTGTGAGCATTTTTCTACTGATGTTAAAGAATTTTTCCTAGAAGCAGCTTATTTCAACATAAATTAAAATATGCTTCACTACTACTCTTTGTTCTCACTAATCCACATCAGCTTTATCAAGGAGAAAAATATCTGCATATGAAAATGGTCTAAAAATTTTTATGCTGTTTATTTGCTGCTTTTATACATATAATCCCAAAAGCTTAAAGAAAGCTGTAAGACAGTAATTTATATTTGGTCATTCATAAATGGACCTTTGATTTCCTTGTTTAGCTCGTTAAAAGCATATGCAAACCAGTTCAGCACATCTAAATCCAGACGGTAGTTTCAGGTATAAACTGTAGGAATTGCTGGGTCAAATCCCATAATATTAGTCCAAAACCATTTTTCCTACGAACAGAAATTATGGTGTGCATCGCAAATAAGAACCATGGAATGCAATTCAATTAAATCAGAGAGACTGAAAGCAGTGCTAGAGATAAGCCAATGGTGAACCAAGGAGAAGAATGTGAAGTACACAGGATGGGGCATTTCCTGTATGTACAGAACGCAGTGGAAGTCTCAAATGTTTCAAGCTTATGGTTTGGGATGGGATGGCAGGAAGACCCTGCCTGTATAGATTTGGTAGAAGACTCTCCGGGTAGCTGACATGGCTAGTAATCGACAGCACAGATCCACAGCTCTAACAACTCCTTTCCTGCAAGTCTTTAACATTAAAAATTACAGATCTTCATTCCAAAGGCAATACTTTTCCAGAAAGTCTTAGGTTTGAAACTATGTTCTCACTACAAAATATGTTAAGGTTTTCAAAGGATAAAGTTAGGCTGATAGACATTCAGTACTGCAGATGCCTCTCTCAAAGTGAAGTTTGATAGTATTTTAAAATATACTTTGTGTGAACAATTTTGACAGACCAGCAGTCTAGTTATTGCCATGTCCGTTTTTCCTTCATCCTGCACAATGATAACATTATTTGTTTGAAATCTGAAATGCCATTTAATATCAGAATTACTAGAATTAGTTGTGCACAAATATATGCCATTTCACAGAAATACATTGAATTAAAAAAAAATCATTGCATATGAAAATGATGTGGGATAGTCCCTACAAATCTCTAACTAGAAAGGCACCCAAACATGAATTCCTGCTTAATTATTGGCTAAACTGCACATGTGCTGAAAAATCTAAGTGTTACATCATCATCTTCTACAATTCTCAAAAGAAATGGAAAACAAACAGTATTTTCATTGAGGCAGTGAGATTTCAGCCCATGACACTTGAACAAGTTAACAGGCAAAAAAACTTCATTAGTAACTAAACATCAACTATCTATCTATACCTGAATATATATATATATATATATATATATATACATATACACACACCTGAATTTTGAATAAATAAGAAAGTTCAAAGAACAGAGGAAATTTTTAATCTGATTCAGAATATGACAGATACAGATGTACCAAGAACCAACTATAGCTTCAGCTTATGTGATTGGATTTTATGATTAATATAAATGCAACATATAACACTTCAGAAGAAAATGCCAGCTAATTCCAAATCTTACTGGTAAGATACAGTGAAGAGATGTTTACTGCTTTAGTGCCCATAGCAGCTACCTTTAAAATAGACTTTTATAACCCAGCAACAATAATTAACATTGAAAAAGAAAAATGATTCATCCCTTGAAGATGGAAGTTGTTTAATTCAGCAAGAGAATCAAAAGCCTGGCAACTCTTGAACATTCAATTACAAAAGCCAGTAAAAGTCATCATGTGACAAAGCCATTTTATTTCTCATTTAGGAGGAGCAGAGCATGCACTCATGCAAAGTATAAAGACCAAAAAGCAATGAGATTTTTAGCCTCATTCTCCAATTAAGAGCTGAAAAGTACATTAAGCTTTGCTAAAAGGGAAGTCAAAGCCTTCCATAGTACTAACCAGCCAGATCAGCCAAAAATGTTTTTATTCCAGAAGCTGAGTTTATACATTTAAAATGAATTAAGACTCCAAGAAAAACACCAAAAAATAAACTGCTATGAGCAACTTCAATTTTTCCTTAAATTAAGTTACAGGCAATGTTTTGATACAGCTTTATTAATATGACAGAGAACTATACAATTTTTGGAAGTAACAACTACATACACAGTAATGCAAACTACATATTCAAAAACAAAAAGGAGCTGTGAATAACCTTTAATTCTTGTGCTTAAACTAGCAGGTGCTTTGGCATTTAAGTTCTATTAGAACTGAGAAGCTACCTTAGACAGCCAACAGGATAACACTTGGAACTGCTTAAAAGATCTCAAAAGTGGTACAATTGTCGGAAACGCCTCTTTACTGGTATGGAAAAAAATCTACAAAAGGAATAGGCTTGATAAACAGCAGTAAATTTTGTGCTCCAGTACACATTTCTGCCCCTCCCCACCAGTCTTTCCAAAAAGACTTTTGCTCCAACTGATTGTGTAAGTTAAGGGAGAAATAGAAAAAAAACAACCTACCAAGTATTTACAAGGAGTTCTTTAGGTCTATTTCTACTGCCACAAAAACATCTGTTCATTGTAAGCAATGCAAGCAATCAGTATTGACATTAAGTACAGCTAAAACTCAACTCCATTTCAGCATCAAACCTGTGCATCCTGAGTGTGTATTTGAGATTGTGTTGAATGTATTTTATTTTAGGAAGAACTGGCAAAAAATAATATAGTCTGCCATTTGAATGTGTCAAAAGGTTTCAATATATACCTTATATTCCCCCCATGGTATATAAAGTCAAAAAATCACTCTAAAATGATCCTGTAATCTTTACCCCTGGCTCCTTTCCAACATTCCCCTCTGCTTTGTCCCTAACTATTGCTTTTTGGTACAGAAATCAGTTGACTGACTTTAGAAACTTTAAAAGAGCAGCAAAATGAGAAGACAGAGGTAGAAAAAAGGACACTGAAAATTACAAACCAAGCAGCACTTCTGAGCATGTGAAATTAACAGTGAATGGCGGTATTAGATTGTAAATCAAACTAGAGAGAGTGGTGGCTCCATCTTTCTGGAGCTGTGCACTGAACTTGCAAACCTTCCAGTGCTGAGGGGTGAAAACAAAACTGCTCTGTCTGCAGCAAAAGAAATGTAAATAATACTGCAGAAGTTTATTAACTCCACACTATAAAGTAATTTGCAGGAATGAATACAGCACTGATAACTCTAAAGCAGGTGCAGTTATATTCCCATAACCCAGCTTGCAAGAGGTCACCCACCAGTGCTCTCTAGACAGCACACACAATCACTTGACAAATCATTATTGTGGCACAGTCACAAATGCTTGTCCTCTCTTTCCTCAAGTTCCTCTAAGTGTACACCAGGCATTTGGTAAAGCAAGGAAAGGTTTATCAGGAGAGGGACAGAAGAGCTGATATTTGTGCAATTGACTTGGAAAGTTTAACTGCTGGACACAAAAGCAGCACAACATGGCAAGGAAGAGTGAAAGGCCCCAACAGGACTGGCAGAGCCCCTGCACGAGCAGGAGGCAGAAAGTGAAAGTGCTGGTTCACTTAACTTTCACAGGCAGTCCCTTAATTTCAAATCCCACCGGGTTCTGTGCTAAACAGCATAATACACGTTACCCATATCACAAACTTAAGCAAGATCAGGTGCTAATTATGCAACTTCATATGTCAGAGTAAAGTTTCTGTGATAGCTGCCTATTTGAATGCTATCTTCTACTGAACACAGCATTAATCTAATTTTTATGTATGTGTTCCATTGTACCCTTGATAAAAACAACTGAGTTCAACAATGTATCTATAAAATAGTCTTAATTTCTAGTGAAGCCAAACAGCAAAAAAGCAAAATCAAAGTGTTAAGAAATATAGTAGTACATAAAGACAGAGTTAATTGAAATTTCAAAATAGAACAAACCTTTCCTAGAATAAGAAAAAATACTTGAAGTGAATTTGTATTAATGATCATATATCAGCAGTTATTTACTCTGTGAATAAATTTAACAAAGAATCTGGTTTTAATGGTGTAAAATGGTTTTATGACAAGCGTTCAGAATATCCAAATAGTTTCAAAATAAGGGAATGTGTTTTTCTTTGCAATTTTTATCACTTACTATATTTGTATTCATAATCGTTTTTGTAGCTACCTTTCAACAAAAAGACACCCCCAGTGATATTTACCAGTAGCTTCTTCATTTGCAATTAAGGAAACACTACAACATTTTACTGTCTTTTTGTAATAGAAAAGTATTAATTAAAGACATTACCGCTTTGTTCCTCAGCAGCTGGAGTTCCAGAATAAGAAAGCTTCATACTCAAAAAGTATCATTTAAAATACATTTTGCTTTTCTAAATACTTTATGGTATATTTTTGAGTGGGAGGTGATTGCCTTTTTCCTCTATGAAGGGGCACTAACCACAGGTAGCTTTTTTTAGTTTAGGCAGTAAACAGATTTTTCATTTATATTCCAAGCCAGGCCTTTAGAATGAGGGCAAAACCAAACCTGTAACTTGCACTTGTGGTCTGGAATTATTTTCACCTACTGTTATCAAACTGCACATAGAAATATTAGCAGCTCCTGGTAATAACCTTCCAGTTTCAGGATGAAAAGCAATTATGTGAGAAGAAAAAGCCTTGGCTCGATGCTGAGCATAGCTGCTATGCTCAAACTTGAAAACCAGCAATTTAAAAACACCATGTGGAACTTACTTACAAGGAGCTCCACCGCAACCCCTGGAGGCTGCACAGGAACCCTGATGGGAAATGGATGGCAGTGCAGCCCCGACAGCTGCAGTTCCTAACGCTGCTGACAGCACTGGCTACAATGCCATCACAAGTTTTAATTGCAGCCCTGGGCAATAGACCGTGCTCCTAAAAGGCAGATCTGAAGGGAAAAAACCACAACCCACTGCCTCTGATAATGTGACCACTTAACCTCTGCAAATGTAAAGGCAAGGTAACTGCAACTACAGCTGCACAATTCACTATATTTGGGCTTTACTACTGCAATTAATACTTTGGAATAAAATAAAATATCACTTAGAGATTGCATACTAATATTGTTATTAAAAAGCACTAATAACAATCAAGTATCCTTGCTTATGATTGAATGGGATTGATTCTTCAAATAATGCCATTTAAAATTTTGAATTTCCCACCTGGAGAGCAATGTCTAGATTTGAGTAGAAACCTTGTAAACATTCTTAAGATGCCTAGAACAAATACGTGAAACTGCTAAAAGAAACACAAGGTGCAATCCTTCCTTGGTAATTAGGGTGCCTTGAGTGCTGACTTAAGGATTCCAAAGTCTTTCTAAAACATAAATTTAGTTATGGAACAAGGGGAATGGCTTTCAGCTGAAAGAGGAGAGATTTAGATTAGATATCAGGAGGAATTCTTCCCTGTGAGGACGCTGAATCACTGGAACAGCCCGGATAAGCTGTGGATGCCATACCCCTGGAAGTGTTCAGGGCCAGGTTGGATGGGGCTCAGCACAACTGATCTAGTGGAAGGTGCTCCCGGCCACAGCAGGGAGATTGGAACAAGATGATCTAAGTCGCTTCCAATCCAAACCATTATATGATTCTCTGATTATTAGTATAATGAAAATTGCTTTCTTTCATTAAATTGGTAACACTTCACTGGTGCTGGAAAGAGGAAAAAGCCCATTCCTAACTCTTAATTTGTGAAATTTAAATTAAATTCACATGGACTAGAAGTTACTGATTTTAATATTAACATTTTTTTAATTCAAAGACTCTAAAGAGAAAATGTCTCAAGGGAGATAATACAATCATTTATCCAAAGCCTTTCTGAGTCAGGGACATCACTGGAGCCTGGAAGCTATGGCTTTTTCCAATTATATGAAGGCATCCATAACTCTAATCTTCCTTTCCTTTATTCTGTTTTCAAAAGAAATCCTTTGCCAAAAGATTGTTAAATAGCAATAGGCCTGTAAATCTTCATTGTAATTTTTTTCAAAGGGTGAAGTCTAAGATAAAAAAAAATTAATAATACCTGTGTGACCAGAATACAGTTATTCACCTATCCAGGATGACAGACCCAATGAGAACCACTTAAAAATAAGAACAGCATTTCAACTCCAACTTTCCTGCCCATTAGCTCATGGCTGGGATGGAGAGGAGACAGCCTGAGCCCACTGGAGGCAGCAAGTGTGGAGCCCTCTGTTCCTTCGGTTGCAGCATTTCTAAAACAATGACACTCCAGCATACATAGGAGCTCTGTGGCTGCTAAATGCAATGATTCTTCAATGTAGACTGCTGAAAATATCCATGTCAAAATTCCAGAAAAGGCTCCCACAATGTAAGTTAAGGGCCAGTGAGTAAGAGCATGATCTACAGCTACCCTTCAGAGAAAGAATGTGTTTTTAGTCTGTTACTGACCATTATTTATGAAAAGTTCTGGCCTTAGGTAAGGCAAAAAAGCAAGTAGTTGGAAGACGTTTGTCCTGGGGTTCTTTGCAGGGAAGCAGTCCTCTGATGACAAGGGGAACAGAACACTGCCTCCCCAGCAGCAAATGACTTTTCAGGTCACTCTCATAGCTATAAGCAACTGTGGCTTGCACCATGACTTTACTGCACATAAAAGAATCCACTTAGTTTGACATCACAAATATTTTTTCCTAATCTGGAAAAGTTTAATAATTTTAAACTTAGTTTTGATCTTAATTTTTTCTTCTGTATATGAAAACTTTTTTCCTCCGTGAACTGAAAAGCTTTTTTTATGTTTATTCCTACCAGCCAAATGTTTAGGTACAGTTAACTGAGGAGCAAGATATTGCCACTCATGTCTTCAAAGAAGCCACCAAGTATTTCAGCATGCTTTTGAGCGGTGATATTAGGGCATAATACCTGTGAACAATTAAACTTTCCTACAATAGACACAGTCTGTATTAAGAGATTTGGGCTGAATTTAAGTTGCTTTGAAACAAAAAAATTTCTTATTGCAAAATGTCACTGGAAGGACAAGCTGTCTGATTCAGGTTAAGTTGTCCCTCAGTACATAAAATTTAAGGGAGAATGTGTGATGTAACTCAGTCTCATTTCTTCTGAGTAACCTCAGAAGAACTTGTCTTTCACATTCTGTCTCATCTGTTTTTTTTTCTTTAGCATTAGAGCACTTTTTTCTCCTTTCAAATTTCTGACTCAATTTTTAGAGTAACACAATGCATTTATGCAAGTGTCCAATACCCCTTTGTCTCAAACACTTCCAAGGCAGATTTCACTGCTCTCTACCACAATTACCACCAGCTCATTGGAGCAGGTGATGAATCAGAAATATCAGCAGTGACTAGACTTGTTCATGATTTAACAGAAGAAGCACACTTCCTCTATTTAAATCTCCATACACTGAGAACTACCTTTGTCCTATCTTAATTTTGATAAAGGCATATTTCAGGTCAGAATATCAAACCTTGCAGTGTTGTTATATCAACTTTGGTAGATTGAGAAACAATTGCTCTAAACAGTTTAAGGACTATTACCAAACCTTAGAAAAAAGCTTCTGTAAGATTTCTTTCCCATACAACTCATTTAGAGGTTGACTTTTATGTCCTGGATGACTACATGTAAATGAAAATGCATCTTGCTGAAACCAAAGGTGGTCAGAAAAAGCTATACATTTATCTCTTTGCTTGTTGTGTGACAGACAGCAGCAGCTTCGTGACCTACAACCGCTTTTTAAAGCTGGGTTACTGTTTAGCTACACCACTTCCCTGTCCCACTTCATTTCATGTCTACACTAACACACAAGCAGTAACAGTACATCACAGGAGGAAAAAGCAGCTGCAAAGAGACTTTGGAGACAGATATCTTTAAATGTGTAGCCACAACCTGAATAGCAGAAGACTGCAACAGACCAATGGCCTGGAGAAGTTATGTTAAAGTATTACCATATGCTTTTTAGTGACCAATACAGAATTTCATAATCTGATCAACTGAACCATGCACTACTGCTACAGCCTATTGGTACTATTAGCAAATTCTCTCCAGAAGAGTAAAATTTGTGTCACTGGGCCATCTTTCAAGTTTACCTCTACCTTAAAGTCTTAAAAAACAAAACAAAAATTCCTGCAACAGAACAGAAACTCAAGCTGCATGCTCAAGTTCAAGGGCCACATATTACTAAGTGTCCTGATTTCACTTTAGGCAAACCTTCACCTTGAAGAAATGAGGCAGTGAGTGAGTCCCCAAGCGAGAGTCAGTTGCACTCAAATTCTGTTTGTCTTTTTGTAGAAATAAGCACTATCTAAATATCCAGAGACTGGAATACCTAGAGATTCTGTTGATACTATACAAACAGAATACTAATGTACAGAAACTCCTGGAGGGAAGAGAAAGGAACAAGGAGAAAATTCTTATAAAAATGCATCTTTCGTGTACTTTAATTCACAGCAACTATCAAGTCTGCAATATGTACGATGACTAAGATCACTGTCGTATTTTCCCAACCAACAAAAAAGGTCAGATAAAGACTAGAAGTATCCATACCTGTTCCCTTTTTGTTGAACACAGGTGGACATTTCAGGGATTTCAGCATGCATGTGTCCCTAAGCTCTTATCTTGCAAAACTTTATAGCAACAGGTTAAAAAGCTGTAGCAGCCTATGGCTGTACTGCTCACCTGTTTTAAAACAAGACAGCAGCACACTTTGTTCTCAAAGCTACCCTTTCTTTAAAGTAGAAAGCATGCTTTGCTGACACACAGCAAAGAACAGCTTTGTCTTATAATTTTGCAAGACTCTAACAACTGTCAGTCTGGCTATTAACCAAAGCACAGTTTTGCCAGAAGTTATCATAACTTTCTTCTTACTCCTAGAGATTTAGCAAGAGACATGCACAATCTAGATTTCTTTAAAAATAAATTAATCTAATTTGCTAATGAAAGAACACTTGCACAGGTTGTTTAAATACAGTCACAAAATACCACTGCCATATTAGGTTAGAAATCCTAACATTCTATTAAAAATGACACATGGCAATTTAAGAGGGCACAGAGCCTACCTAGACTCTGAGTGATCTTTTCTGACACTTCACTGCCAAGAGGAAACATCAGTAGGAAGCTGCTAATGAAATGCTGAGGGCAACATGATAGCAGTATGTTACTATCAAGGAAATTACACAATTTCTGAGCTCCTAACCTGGTTTTATATTTACGTTATATAAACACATAGAAATTTGAGTAAAAATAATTTAGCACAAAAATACTTAATCTGCTTGTACTGCTTCTAATCAGTCCCACAGAGCAAGCCTTTTTTATATATAAATACCATCCCTTGACCTCTTGACAGTATCTGCTCTCATGTACTTTCACTTAAAAACACAAAAGAATCTATGGATGCTAAACACATCTACTGCAGTGATCCCCTCCATGAGCATTTTGTAGAGGACAGCATACTGATGGCCCAAACCTAGTAAGCAATGGGTTTCCTGGGCACTTAGGCAGCATGAAGTACCATCTACTGCTAAAACTCACTTGCACTCTGGCTCAGCTGATAAGTTTTGTTCTTATGCAGAGGGGCAGCTCTGAACAGGTATGGACAGGCTTCCTCCATTAATGCAACTTGATCCTTGATCACTGCACAAATGGTTTTTGAAAGAAAATGGGACAGATCTCAACATATACTCACTATTTTATCTGGAAATACCTGCTGAACTGGTGGATGGAATTTAAAATGGTATTTTATTTCCTAATATGAGATGTGATCCAGGTTTTTGCAGCCTGAATTTCTAAACAGAAAATCTCAGCTTTTATGACAAAAGTACTAGGACACTAATCTACATATTCTCTTTCAAGTCATCCTCAAAGGCATTAGTTAATAGCACAGCCAACCTGCAAATACACTCAGCACATTGTCCTTGAAAACTGCTGAGAAGCATTTAGGGCTTAACCCATTTGGTTAACCCATTACATTGAGAAAACAGAGTGGGAGGAAACTTGACTTGAACTCATTTCCAAACACTTCAACCTGAATTACAGATTATTTAAACTACCTTAGAGACGCTAATGTGCTCCGGCTCAGAGGCAGATGCTAAACTTCTGAAATGCTGCAACCAGAAATGCACTCTTACTGCACAGTCATGATCAGAAAATGCTGAAGAACACGAGCCATAAATATGGACTTTACTTCAGAAGATATAAGAACCCAAGCAATCCTCACCCTAAAAAGAAGATACATAAAAGCATAAAAAGAATTGCTGATAAAATGTGCACACCACCGTCCCATTTTTTGCATCTCAACTTTCAAAGCTTTCTCTCAATGAATCCTTGTTATCACATATTTTAACAATATTCTCTCTCAGCACAGGGCTGGGTTTCACCATCCCAAGATTAACTGAAAGCATACCATTTGCTTAGAGAGACTGAATATTCATCACCACATATATATTTCAGAGAAAAATAAGGTTTTTTTGTTTTCAGAGGTTGAACTCCTTTACTTCTTTTTCAGCAGGATATAAAGCTGTTCAGAAGTCACAGTCTAAGTGAAACTGAAAACATTATGGTGAGAACGAAAGACAGACAAAAAACTGCTTTCATTTACCTGCATGCAGAAGCTTTCTGCAGTTATCACAGCTACAAAGGAACTGAAACTATTGATTTGTAGAGCAATTGGGATACAGTAGGGCTTACTAGTTCAAAATCACTGCTATAAAACCATTGATATGCTGTATTCAGTATAGATTTATTCACACATACTATGAACAAACCCACCTCTAAGATGGGTAAGCCAGCTTGGATCTGCCCTGACTTGCTAATTTTAACTTAGCATTGGCAGTTGGATTCATGAAGCATTATTTGTCAGTGAACTTCCCTCTTCAATAAGCCCGATTAGCTTGCTTTTATTATTACAAGAACCAAGAGATAGTTATCAATGTGCTCAAGCTCACAAAACGACCTCAAATAATAAGCATTGGGGAAAACCATGGTTTTATGAGAAATTTAAGGATGATAGTGAAGACAGCAGTTTTGAACCAATTTCTACTGAACTGGGCAATTAGACTGCTTGACTCTGTACAGACAAGCATGTAGCTTTTAAGTGAAGTAGTGCTGAAATATGAGCATTGTATATGTGGAAGCATCCTGCATAACAAACCTACTCAATAGCAAGAATAAGGCATGGAGTAAATTAAGGAAAAAGAAAAGAAGCAATCCATAATAAAGTGAAAGATAAGGCCAGCAGCTGAAGAGACTATCATGCAGAGTAGCTGTATTCATTGTGCCTGAAGCTGGCACCTAAAAGAAAAAAAAAACTACCAAAGCAGAGATGTTTTCCCTTGAAAATGTCTCTGAAGAAGCAAATGCAATTATGCATAAATTAAATTTAACAGTAAGTCACCTTATGATAACTGATCAAGATCAGCTGATCATAAAGAAATGGTACAAACTGAACTGTCCTTCAATTCTGTAGGTAGAAATAACCCTGCCTTTGTCCTACCAAAATGGACTTGCATTTCTATCACCCCAGAATTTCAACCACAAATTAAGTTTGCTAGCAGACTAGCATTATGCAAATGTTTGCAAAGATTCTTCACAGCACTTAACATACATTATGCCATACTGCATATCTATATTTCTTTCTATGTTGAAATACAAGTATCAGAAGGTCTTGATGAACCAAAAAAAAAAAGCTACAAAAAAACCAGTTCAGACTTAGACTGGGACTTGAGCAGACACCTTTAAATATCTCTCATGGAGAGTAACAGCTCAAATTTAAATGTAAAAACATGTTAGACTCCTGATGAGGCTCAATCAGGCCCTCTATGCAGCTGCTCAGAATTATGTGAGGGATCAGCTTACAAATTGTTTAACATGGCTCACACATCTCATTTTTAACTGTGGCCAATTAGTGCTGACAGCCTAGCTGCATTTCATTTAGCATACGGAGGTAGATGTAGATGCTAAAATAAGGTTATTGAACTCTATTTAAAGAGATTTTTCCCCATTTTGTTGCGTAAACAAACAGCTGAAAAAGGCTTTCAGCTTCTCCTTACGAAGGCCAGGCTACAGGTAGTACTACCAGAGTCGGCTGAAAAACCTTCACAGAATGTATGGAAAAGCCTTCTTCCCCATAGAATAAAGCAACACCATGTATATACATTCTAGAGGTGGAAGCTTTATAGAACTACTTTCCATTTCATATGGAGTAACATTAGAATAACACATCTGCTATAAAATCAGGCATAGTTTAAAAGCCAGAAGTCATTAATATCTGCACTATCACAGAGCTCAGGATTTATCCTTATTTGCCTAATAAATTTTACTTTATGCTTAACAGAATGATAGCAACATGGAAAAAGAAGAATCTCTCCTAAAAACCCAAGCTTACAATGAAACTATGTTGTGAACACCTTTGGGAGAATGGCAGAGGATCTGAATCAACTGTTGATTGAATCAGGAAAGTATGAAGACTATGTAAGATGGCAGAAGCACCTTTGCTGGCAAGTAAATCACACCAGTCTTGGGCTAACTAAGTTTTGCCTGGATTTCCCTGTTTTTCTATTGACAATCCATCAATCTGATTACTTTGAGTTTTATCAGATTCCTCAAGAAGAAGCTAGTGCTGAAGCAAGCATGGCTACTTCTTTAGTTGAGGTCCACTTGGTGCAGCCCATTACTAATATCTATTATAGCACAAATATTTGTACTTAGCTTATGAATAAAGTAGGCATAATAAAAGTGAAGTCTCAATAAAAAAGAGGGAATGGCCTGAAGTCATGTCAGGGGAGGTTTGTGCTGGATATCAGAAAAGGGTTCTTCACCCCAAAGGGAGGTTGGGCACTGGAACAGTCTCTCCAGGGAAGTGGTCACAGCACCAAGCTTGAGTTCAAGGAGTGTTTGGAAAACACTCTTGAGTACATGGTGTGACACTTGGGGATGGTGGTGTGCAGGGCCAGGAGCTGGACTTTGTGATCCTTGTGGGTCCTTTCCTACTCAGCTTATTCTGTGATACGTTTTCTTTTATTTTCCCCATAACAGCCTGACCAGCCAAGAACTTGATTGATCATGTTCACTTTGCTCAAAAGTCTTACATCATATTTTAATTAACAACTTGTCATGACTGCCATTAAACTAATTCATACATATATATGTAGTCTCCATTTTTATCTACAAAATGCAGATATTTATACCGTGTGTCATCTGAATGCCAAAAGATTACATTTTGTGTGTCATGACACACACAAAAAAAAAAAAAAAATCTCTGAAATGAAAATAAGACGTCCAAGTACATTAAAAAAACAGTGTTTAAATAGTATTTTCTAAGCAACCTGTGCAGAAAAACAGATGTGATCCACAACTGATTGCCTACTTGAGATAATATCAACTTTGATAAAAATCCTTTTCCTATTTTGGTAATGAGTTGTCTCCTTGTAAAACATGGTATTAAATAAAAAAGCCTCTTTCCAAACACTTTAAAAATTGCTAAGCAAGCTTGAACCATGATGCCCTCTTAAAACTAGCAGCCAATCAGCTCTATGCAATTAATGCATAAACTAATGGTCTGTAGAGAAATATCAGACCGAAAAAATAGCCAAACATATGTTTCACATTTTGATAATCCATTTGAATCTCACTAGCTTTATCTTATCTACACTACATATATTTTAGTGCTCTTTCTGTTAGGTGAATAACAATTAGCATGTCAATGTTTCTGGTCAGGATGATTTACAATTTAAGCATGACCAATACCAATTTTCTAAAAACAAATTTCTATCTTCTGAAACTAATCTTCTGAAAACAAAAGGAGAAAGCATAGCTGCTTTTCAGAGCGGTTTCCATTTTCTGGTAGAAAATTAATTCTCCAAAGTAAAAAAAAAAGGCAGAAACAAACTACTGATGGCCAGCTTCTTTTAAGTGCTCATCAACTTTCTCTCCCATGCGTTGTACCGGTATCTTAGTTCTGTCCTGCTGATTCTCACTGTCAAACTATTAAAAATAGTATTGGAAAACTTTACTCAGTTTTCTCTACTAATCAGATGAGATATGGGTGAAATAATTGCTTTAACATTAATGCTCAATTACTTCTGTATTATTTAACTATATTAGAAAACGGTGAATGTCAAAATTGTAAAACGGGGGAGTAGCAGTAAATATACTTTCCTTCTTATACACCTGCTTTAAGCTATGTTCTTTAAAAAAACACATCAAATTTCTTGGTGCATCAGCCAGCCATCACTTGTTCATGAAGACAAATCAGCAACCTGATTCCTAGCATTGCATCCTCACCATTTCCCTCCAGAAAATTCATCTCCCAGTAAAAGAAAGCAAGCAGCACATGTAATCTTGCTGGGTTAAGCCATTCGGTAATAAGCACTCCACACAGAAAACAAAACTCTGTTGAGAGCATAGCAGCCAGTGGGGACATGAGAGTCAGCATGTGAAGGAAAGTGACAATAGGAAACGACACAAGGATGCACCAATGGACTGAGACCAGCCAATCTGAGTCTCCTCAGGTCTGCTTATATCAGAAGTTAGCAAATCCTTTTCACAACAGTCTTACCGTCTTGATGAAGAGCAGCACATTTACTTTCACTAATAGTTTTTAATTGTTTTTACAAGTCCAGTTAGAGTGAAAGCTGTCTGACAACTGCAAAGCAAGACCTTATCACTTCCAAGGGCCAAGGGACTTCGATGACAATCACTAACAACATCAAGAGTACACACAGTCTTATTCTTTTTCCTTCAAAAAAAGGTACAATTTACAAGAATCTAACCAAATTTAGCATCTGTACAATTTATGACATAGTATATGCTATGGTGTCAAAAAAGAAAATCTGTATGACAAACATAGTTGTGGAAATTCAAAGAACCATTAATGTGGAAGGTAATTGCCCAAGGGAGCCTAGGCAGCTATTATTTGCTCTAGAGACCACATCCTCCACATCAAATTAGTACTTTTTAACTAACCAAGAGGCTAACCACTTACTGAGATAACAGTTTTCAACACTTTGAAGGAAAAAAACACTCCCTCCTAATTCACTGCATGGTACAGTCACTAATGTGAAATAAAAAACAGAAATTAAGGGATAAAGCTTGCTTAGATAAAAGCAGAATGCAGAGTGACAAAATATAAGAGCATAAGTGGCCTTATGTAAGAGCAGAATGGTGCAATTTCAGTCTTTGTATACGACCTGTAAATTACAGCTCAGTTAAAGGAAAAGAATGCACAGAATACATCCCAAATCAACAGAACCATGTTAATGCAAAAGTAGTTCATTAGGCAATTCCCACTCAAGAAAAATCTTTACACTTAAATGCACTCGTGCACAGAACATACCTTTGCAATGTGGCCACTTTGTAGCTGCTGACCACATGTCCCAACCAGATGGGAGGAATCTCTGCAGCTTCACTAACTGAAGTGAGAGATGGGAAAGCTAGAGGTCGGACTGGTATCAGATTCGCTCCCTCTCTTCCCCTGTCCCAAGTCCCAAACTGAGAGGAATTTAAACCAGGAAAATATTTAACCTTAGATGGCAGAGATGATGACACTTGACAAGACACAGATGCTACTCTCAAACACCATGACCAAACCACACCAACAAACACAAAAGCCGAAGTACTGTACAGCTAATAAACAATGTGTGCACAGCTGTTCCAGGACCTTAGTAATCCTGGGCCATCCTGGATGGGAAGGTACTGCAAAATAAACAGAAATCTTTCTGCCTTACTGAACTTGTTCAATCTTACTGCCTTACTGGAAATCCCTTTTCAACTTCCTTCCCACTGGTGAAACCCCTACTGGCATCTGTCGAGGACTGGTCCTGGAAGTACAGACACATATGAAGACCTATGGCTGTCTGCCTTCTACTCTTACCATGGTTGTAGCAGCAGCTGAGATATGAGCAACTGAGAGCAGGATCTTCAGCTCAGCTCAGGGTAATTTCTTTTTTCGTTACACTGACATTTTACAAATGAAGCATCTTAAGATTCTTGCTATGCATTTCTACTATTTACATGGACTAGTGAATTAGAAAGAACCTGAAAAATAACATAGGGGAACTGACAGCCATTGCTCTAGAAGGAACAGATGAGAATAATTTGTAGCCAAAAGGAGAGAGGAATGAAAACTCTTGACCTTGTTTACTTATTTCATGGTCAAGTCATTTATCACAGACAAGAAAGTCAACATAATTATGAAAGGGACATTTATTAAAAAAGGGAAAATCATTAAGACTATATAAAGCTGACTCAATTTTTAAAAGAAGCTAGCATGATGCACGAGGCTAAAAATCACCTTTTGTGTCTGCAACAAATACTCATGAAGAAAGAACGCATTTACAGAAAAGCAGAGTTAACGCCCATCAGGAAGCAACAGTATGTAAAAACAAACAGCTTATTTATAACACATAGGACACAGCACTGTTAGGATTAGATCAACTTCACAAAGTAACTGCATGATGCCATCCCAGTCATTAAGGTTCTCTCCAAACATAATTCAGGAATACAAATTTAGAAGAAAATGATCCCTAATAAAAAGGAACTAGCAATCAGTTCAGAAGAAATAGGCTCACAAGGTGATCCATGAGTAATCTCTGGGAAGGAGGGCTACATGGCATCCTGTACAGAGACAATCAGTTATGAAAGGAAAGATGCGTACGTCTTCATGTGGTTTGTATGCCATTCCTTTCTTGCTTTAGCTAATAGATCTTATCTCTGGAAACAAATAAAGAGTCACTTGAAGCCTGGATTCCACTTTCAGTTTTTTTCTCAGTAAACTACAGCAGATCCACACAATGTTGTAGTGACTGGGAGGTCAGGAGCTTCCACCTATCCCTGGCAAAAGATGATAATGCCATACAATCCTACCCCAAGCAAGTAACAAAGGCTCCTGCAGGTGAGCGAGTCCATTCCTGCTGAAATGGGGAAAAAGAAGAGCTGAAGACAGCCTAATTTCTTCTCCCTGCAGAACAGGCTTCTGCTACAGAACACTGAAAGCAAAGGTAGATAACTTCCCTGTCAAGTGACAGAATTGATCCTGACAAAACAAAAGTCATCCTGGAACAGCTATTAGGAACAAGAGGCTTCTAGTTAATTATTGACTGCATTTAATTGATTGGAAATTGTAAGAGCCTAAAGGAGAGATGTGGGACTCCAGGTGTTCTTCAAAATGCAGTTTATTCCATCCAAGATGTTACAGCAGTCCAGGGTCGTGGGTGACAGAGCCTGTGCCTACCTACAGCTGTCAGCTCCAGCTGCAGGCAGGCCTGGAGACCCTTTGGTTTTGTAACCTTTTGGTTACAATGCATTACATACTTTTCTTTGCTGAGCACCTTAATACCAGAGTAGAACCAACCTATACCTTAACTTTTATCTATAGCCTATCATAACTACTATAATTACCATATTCATGTTACTATTCTCCAATTACTAAAAGTTTAAGCTAAAAGTTGTTATGCAGTTTTCTTGCAGCGGAAAATTCTGAGATCTTTTTTCTACTTGTAACATTTGCTGACTTGTTTGCCTGTACTATCTTTCTGCTTGGTAAAAACATCTTGTTTAAGGTGGGTTTAACCTTTGCTCTAAGTCATAAAAACCCCTTCTAACTAACACACCCTTTGCTTCCTTGGTTATCCAGTAAAACTGGCTCAGCAACCTTCTATATCAAAACTTGCTTCCATCTCTATTCCTTCATCAGACTCTACATTCAAAAATCTTTCTGCCAAGCATATATATCTGTGAGACTTTCTTGTCAAACCTTGCACCCTTCCCAACAGGAAACCATTTCTTTTAAGATTTTTCTTTGGTGAAGATTACAGCATACTAGATACAATTCTATATAAATAGCATTTTTATGGAATGACCTTTTGCAGGTTATGTAGGAGGTAGCCAGTTATTTAAAAGTAAAAAATTATCCAGTCTTGTAAAAGTGACTATAAACAAGATAATTTGACTGGCAGCATTTAATTCTGCTGCCTTTACCATCCCATAACGGAGACAAACAGCAGCAATCCGTTGGAAAGCACCTCTGTCAGGCTAGTACAGAAAAAAGGGAAAACATTGTCTCGACTGTCAGGCAGCAGCACCAGGATACTGCACATTTCCCAAGTAGGGATACATTCCTTATGCACTTACTCTGATTTGGCAATTGCCCTTTCAATGGCAATTCTATTACACTGAACACTCACGTACTTCCATTTTTCTAAAATTCTAACAGTCCTTCATGTCAGAGGGAAAGGAAGCTACCATTGGAGCCAATCTCCCAGATCTCTGGCACCGAAAAAGATACAAAAGGCTAAGTGACCTTAAACTGCAACCCAATAGCTGAAATGCTATTCATCTCCTTTGATTTACTTGGTATGCATAGCATAATTACAACTGAAAAAATAAGAGAAGATAAAAATATCCACGTAAGATAAAATATTAAGAGATGCTTAGGCACAGTAGTTCTTCCCAACTGAACAGCAGAAGCTTTTTTACTAGGAAAAGCTTTTTACTAGGAAAAGTGACAAACACACCTTCAAATAGGTTAAGGAAAGAAAGGGATTTAATTTGGGAATATATAATAATTTAGTTCTCTTTATCAGCTTCCATTTTGATATTTTCAACACAACTCTCCCACATATAAACTACCTGGGGCTGTGCGGTCTTTCACAGATTTTTGCAAAAAAAAAGCAAGATTTTCTTTACATGTTAACTGCAAAGGAATTATTTATTGCTAGTTATACCCATAGAAACAGTATATATGAATGCTTGCATTTCCGATTTAATTTTAAAAAATCCCAGTCCCTAAAGCTAAAAGACTCCTTTTGATCTTATCTGAATTTATGAGGGAATTCAGTAAAAATACTGAGGATGCAGTTTTAAAGCTTTAAATGCAGCTCTGCCTTCACTCTTATTCCCAGCTCTTCCCATCCTCTGCCTGCTCCTGGCACTAGCACTCATGCAGCAGCAACAGCAGGTTATTTCTGGAAGCTGGAAATGATGAAGATTAATCTGGAAATGGTCTTTTTTGTCCCAACCAGCTCCCTGAGCTGGCTTGCCATAGGGTCCCATGATTACCAACAGTGGCTAAGGGCAGAGACACAGCAGTTGAGCCTAGAGTGGCTTCCACTGCAGCAAAATCCCACTGGAACTTGCTTTCCCTCTCCTTGGACCACATACTCCTAACCCAAACAGCCTCAGCATGAGCACCCCAGAAGCGGAGCAAGAAATCACTGCTGTGACTGGAACAGACTCCCTCAGACTACTCTGCCCAGGTAGTCTGCAGTCAGTTGCAGTTCTTGTGGCTGCCATAGCCACTTGAATGCATACAAATGAAGCAAAAGCATTTCTGTGGCAAAAGCAGAAATTTCACATCTCTTAGTGACAATCTGATTCCAGAAAGGTTCTTACCTTTTAACGTTTTGATAAAGAATGAGGTGAGGGCAAACACCTTTCTCTGGAAGTTAAAGAAGTCACAGTGTGACCAAAGTGAACTAGGTCCCCACTAGCAAGGCTTATTGAGCTTATTTTCACGTTATTTGATAATGCTCCTGACAGCAGACTCCACTGTGTACACTCCACTGAACGTTTGTATTTTATAGACTTTGTTACCACACATCACCTGTTTCCTAAGTGTACTCCTACACAATGCCAGAAAATCCTGCTTAATTACTTGTGTTACATTTCTTCTATGTGAACACAACACCTTTACGAAGGTGATGCTAGGAGTCCCAAGTTTTCCTTGCCTTTTATAGTCAGCTTCCAGGAGACAATGATCTGCTGGCACTGGCACTACCATGTACAGTTAAACCTCCCTGATACATGTTCTACATGCGCCCTTCCTCCATGTCTCAGTGCTAATATTTGATCCTTGACAAAATCATACTGGGAAGCTAAAATACCAGAAAAATCCCACTGTGCTTCTGCACCAAACAAACCCCAAACATACCCCCCCCACTGGTTCAGCTGCCCAAGGAACAGAGACTTGGCGCAAGGGAAAACTTTTGGCAGCAACTTTTACCTCAAATCATACTCCTGGAACCAAAGCTAATCCAACTATGAAAAAAAAAAAAGTCACTGGAATTTGGGCTTAATTTTTTTTGAAGTTCATGTGGTCTAGTTTCCAAGCACAATATGCTGCTTAAGCAAAAGCATAATTTAAGAACAAATCATTGTAATTTAAGATGTTTATAGTTGCAGGAGAAGTAGAAAAACTTTAATTTCTTTAGTCATAAATGTAGCAGCAGGGAGCAATCAATCACAAAACCAACGGAGCCAAAAGATTCAGACTTTTTACAGGGTTCCTAAATAGTATCTTTAAAAACAGAACAATAAATACTTTATGCAGTGAGTCTGAAAAACATGCACACTTCCCTTTGACTCAGTGCACACACTGCATCAGTAATTCATTAATATTTTTCAAAAGCCACATAATTAGAAAAAAATGTTAGTACATAAAATCATAAAGGTGACCCACAATATTAATTGTCTTTAAGTATTATTGACAATACAGATGGAAGGCACAGATGGATTCAGGGACTGGTATCATGACAAGGAGAAATACTGTTTCTGGGAAAGTCTGAGATAAAATGGGCAAAATACTTCAGAACAAAAAGCAACAGAAATCAAAACTCGTCAATTCCAAAGTAAAGTTTACCAGGTAAAGTTAGAAGCCTGAAGTTACCAGAAATTCAAAGGAGATCATCACAGCAGTTGAAAGTTATGGGACATTTTCCCAGAATACCAGCTTTAAATTCTTCTGAAAGTGCATCTCGAATTTACCCTGTACTGTATACATAAAGTCTCTTTTATTGGTGAAATATGCAGTTCCCTTCTCAAACTTTTATTAAATTTTAGCTCAAAAGATAGCTCAAAGCCTTTTATAGCTAGAACCTTGGAATGAATTTACTGCCAAGAACATGGCAAATTATATGCTCCTGTCCCCACCCCAATGAACTATCCAAGCCTGAAGATGAATTCAAGCTCCAGGGTCACTAGATTTTATACTAAAGTCACACAGAGGATAAATTCATGAAAACATGGTGCACAGATCTGTAATTTTTCTTCTACATATCAACAGATACATAGATTCATCTTATGTAACATGGTGGCTCATTTGAAAAAAGTGCATAGAATGTTAAGTGAACAGCTAGAGGTTCACAATGAATTTCAAGTAATGTTCTTTAGTATGAAAGACATGCAGCTCACTCTGCAAGAGAAAGCTCCCTTCATCTGCAAAACAATTACAGCTATGACTTAACAACACTGCAATTGCATGTCTGTAGATAACGAGGCCCCATGCTCTCATTTGTCTCCCCAATCTTCCATATAGTCAGTGCATTTTACATCTGCAGACCCCTCTTCTCCCATCACACCACTGATTTTTGTCCACATTAATTTGAGATTTACCATAAAAAAAAGTAAAGCAAAACAACTCCAAAGTGACACATGGCAAAGCTATCCAGAGCAAATTCAATAACATGTTTAATGTGAAGAAGCTATTCTTAAATGAAATTCTACTTTAAAGGTCTACTAACACACCACAGTACTGTGGTGTGTTAGTAACCTTTAAAGTAGAACTATGTACTGCTTTGCAGAACGTAACTACTTTTTAGCCTGAGCCGTACTTTTATCTGCTGTGGCTTTTACTTGAAGTTACTGTAGCGGCATACAAGGTCAGTTCACATACATGCATTATTTAATGAAAGTTAGAACTTATGTCATGTTAAAAATTTGTCAGAATTAGTTAAGCTCACCTCTTTATCCATACTCTCTAAATCCTCTTTACACAGCGTGTACAGGGGCATTGTTTCAGACATACTTGGCTGGCGTTTCCTCTTAGATGGACCAGGCTGCTCTTCATTTTCACTTGCTGGAAGGTCGTCTTCTTCAAACATCTGCTGTTGATGTGGCTGAACGACTCTGAAAAAATTGAGGAGTATCATGTAAGATAGATTTACTTGGGTCACAGCTACAAATAAAATCCTTTAAACAATTTATGACTGCCATGTATTTACACTTTCACTTAATAAAGCTCTGCATTCATGAACAGGTCAGTCAAGTCTCCTGATTAATTTCCGTCTGACAGCTAAAGCTTTTATTTTACCTTTGACAAGGCATTCACACTCTTGCCTTTGCATTGTCCCTTTACATAACCACCAAATCTTCCTTGTTGCCAAGGGTTGCAGTAGTTGCAGATGCGTAGCCCTTAAAATACATGAATATTTCTGCACAAGTGGAGTTTCTCCACCACTTGACAAATTTATTATTACAAAAGCAATGTTGACATTCTAATGCATTTTCCCTGATCTATGCTAGGCTTTTAATTTTGAGTCTCTAAGTATACCCTTCTATTTCTCAACCTTACAGACAAGAATTCTGCATGTAGAAAGCACTTCTGCAGTGTCAGTCTTCAGATATTTCCCACATGCCAAGCCTGGATAAGCTGCAAAACAGCTAATATTTCTTTTTGGTTAACGTATTGAAATATAGTAGCTTTTTCTTTTAGTCTGTATTTTATTACATTGTTAATTACTATACTTAATTCAAACAAAAATGAATATCAAAATCTTCATTAAAATGAATAAAATAACCATATCTTCATGAGAATTGCTTTATGATAGTAATAACAAGATAGACTACATGTACAACAACAGCAGGAGACTTCTACCTTCCTTGGGTAAATTTTTCTGTGACTATTACTTTAAATACTAAAGACTTCTGGAAGCTAAAATTATTATACAATACAGATTAACTTCCAGTACTGGTCTGACATATTAGCCTCCTGGAACAAATTACAGCAGCTCAGCACCACCCAGAATCCAATTCAAAGGTCATATAGCTCATGGGTCACAAAATATTTATGTTAGCCATAAGACTGTGTATTTGGAGAATGACTACCAAAAGCAGGTAAAAAAGCAACTGTATTTGAAATCACAGTTTCAAGATGCAACTTGAAACAGGTGAGAGACCATCAATCTGGTTTTGAGAATGACTGTGACTGAAAAAAGGTACTGTGTAGTCTCTGCCTGCAGACAAGAGTTTTTAGCAGAATGGCTAATTCTCATCAAGCCAGGATTTACAAGAATCAGCTTAAGATCAACAGTCCCCCATAGAAAAAGCCTACAAAATTATTTCTCCTTTGGTGAACTTGACAACTTCTTAAGAAGGTTATCTAAATGTCACGGGTTTTTTTTCTCAGTACTTAAATTCCAGAATGTAAGAAATCTGAAAGCCATACAAAGCTGTCAATTTTGCTCATTTTGACAGCTCGTATTTAGGAAACACACATCTCTCTTCTCAGATCCCATGGACAGGTGCAGGAAATTTTGAAATCTTGTTTTGAATGGGAGGTTGTGAGGGAAAAAGAGGTGAGCCACTGCCATGCTACCCAGACCTGCACTACCTGCTGCAGAAGACCCCCAGCAGCACACACAACTCATCAGCACAGTAGACATGTGCCCCTTTGTAGTCTCCTATTCCTGTACAATGGAATTTCCTGTGAAGCTTATACAATTTGGATCCTGCAAATACAAACTAAGCAAACTGGTTTTTTGCTAGAGTTTCTCACTACTGCTGCCAGTTTTTGGGTTGTGTATTTTTCTCTCCCCTCCACTATGCTTTCTATTTTAAAGATCACTGTTTTCTTTTGCTATTAAATTGCTTTTAGATGGTAAACTTCATAGGTAGATAACAAAGATAATATGTCATTCTACTATATTTTCCAAATGGTTCTTTTAAAGTATGATTTCTCCTTACCTTTTTATTATATAACCTAGGCAGAAAAGGTGGTGATGCCATTCACATTATTAGAAAATCAGAGAATGGGAAAACAAAAGCTACAGGCATCTTACACAACTCTAATAAAAATATGACAAGCTTGACCATTCCAAGAATTGCAGAGAAGTTATATGCAGCATGACAGCCAAGCAGATTCTCTTAGACTAGGAATAAATCAAAATAAATCTGGCATATTTTTAAGAGCACATTGTCATATGGTTGATGAGAACTTCTCCTTTTACATTACACACAAATATTAGCTGTAAAATAATTGTATTAATAGCTTCTAAAGGCTTCTGTCATATGTCTTTTCCAGTATTTTCCCACTGCTACTAGACAAGAAACACTGGGCCTTCTCATGAAAGCATTCCAAAAGCAATGTGAAATAAAGTCTTTTTAAAGGTTTTTAAGACATTTTTATTTTGTCAAAACCATTTTTTAGGCTTTTACATTTTCAGCTGCCTTTAAGTTGAATAAGAACTAATGACATGAAAATGCAGGAATTTACATTTATTTCTAATTAAATGTAACTCATAAATCCTTTTTAAAAATAACACCATCTTAAACTCCACAGAGGTTCATTAGTTGATAGTCTTACATGCACAAGGACATATATGCAGGGTGGGGCCAACATCTGTAGAAGCAACAAGCACCTTCTGTGACACATCAGGGTAAAAGCTAAAATAACATTATCATCACAGAAGTGTTAAAAATATTTAAATTCCAGTCACATGTTCAATTTGGCACTTCATATTTTTGCTGTCATAATAACATTGATAAAATTAAGTAGGAAAAATAGTAATTATGAACATATAAATTCAGACAAAAATGTTGTAAGTGAAAGTAATTTATAAAAATCTTCAACTATGGCTTAAGCCACCAACATCTGCTTGACACACCTTTTCAAACCAAGCATTCAGTGCATATTAGCATTATTTTAAACCAGAGTGCCACTTTTAACTTCTCACATGCAAATGACACCCATATTTTAAGCCTTGCCTCATCTGTTAGCATATTACTAGTGTTCACTAAAATGTAACTTGCAGTATAACTTTTTCTTTATTCTAGTCCAAGCTGCCATTAGCTTTTACATTACTTTGAACAACTACATTACATGTCTCATGATCCATTACAACTTTAGTGTTTACTGCAGTGTTTGCAGAATACAGTTTTTGTATGAAAATGCAAATCATTGAGATACATAAGGCATGTCAAAGTTCTGACATATAGGTTATTTTTAAAGAGGAATCCTTCCTGTTCTCAGACAAAGAAGAGCTAGTGGCCACTAGCAGCCCCTGAGCAGCATTGCATTCCCTTTCCTTCTACTACAACCGTGAACTTTTTTCACTCTTCCGCACGGGCTGCAACAGCCATGACAAAAAAGCAGGTGCTCAAGCCTCAGAGCTGAGCAGAATGGCAAGACCTGTTGCTTGAAATGTTAACTTGAAATGTTAACTGAACCATCTGTAATTCACTGGTGACAGTTTCACTGCAAATTACATGTATAAATTTCAACTAATTGTATCCAATTTTATATTATGTTTCAGGTTGAATCCCAGAAAGAAACTAAAAATGCTGAAACCCAAGACAGCGAGAACTGAAACTGTTCTTATGAAATGGTATTCAGATAACTTGAAACCCTTTGCAATAATCTGCCTTGTAAGGAAGAGGCTCTCTCCTAAGCACAAGGAGGTCCATTCTTAGTCTAAGACACCAAGAACCATTGCTCTGCCATGTGCAGCTACCACGTCCCCAAGCACTCACAGCAGTGCAATTCTGTTTCCCACTATCTGAAATTCAGAATCAGATGAAGATTTGAGAAACTCAAAGAAAATTATTGGAAGATATAACTACCCACCCACAACAGGAGCAGCTGGGAGTGCCAACAACTTTAACTCTTTTTAAAAATTAATAGCTTAGTTGCAAATATTCCCCTCTTTCTGTAGAATGTGAACAAGGGAGCACATTAAGTCTGTCAGGACAAAAAAAATATAGTCCTCTACCAATAAATTGCTGCACCAGTGTAGTTTTTTTTAAGACAAGTATTATACCCAATTTTAAAGCAGATGTGAACCTTTTCTAAAAAAAAAAAAAAATGCTATCACTGACGTTTGCACTAAGATAAAGCTCACAGTACTGCCTTGGCTCTTCCTCAGTCAGACACAGCAGAGCTGCTTCTATTCAGCTTTTTGTTACTTCTTCACAGCCTTTCTGCTCTGTCTGCACTGTGGTATTTACACAGCCTTTCTTTTCTCCTACACTTTGCCAAAACTCTCCTCAGGATCTGAAGAAGATAGAACTGCCCTGAGGAATAGAGATGTGTCCCAATTAAGAGATTAAGTGTTTACAGGTCACCAACTTCACCACTAGAACAAAATCAACAGGAAATGTGAATGAAAATAATTTTTCTTAGCATAGACCTTATGCTTATCTCTTTTCTTACAGCTGCATAGTTGTGGGGTAAAGTTGCAACACGGAGTAATTGGATTGACAGTCAGATTAAAACATCTCAATTCTGAGCACTGACAGTCACAAAAACCCCCCACTGAACTGAAATAGAAGATGGGAGTAGAAAGGACACACTCTGCCCACAAAACCTGTCCAAAGCTGTATGAAACTCAATTAAGAGGACACCTAAAATATATTTCTTCCTTTTCAGTATAATACACAAGTGAAGAAGCACCTCAGCATTATGGAAAAATTGTTGACAAAGGTAGGGAAACCATTAAAACCCATTCTTTTGAAAGCATTCGATGATGTATTAATATCAACATAACCCATCATAGTGAAGCACCTTACAAGTATGACAATTACATACAGGTAAAACCTTCCCAACTCTAGTTCTAGAAGAATTCCTTTCAGCAATAACTGACCAAAAACCCAAAAATGTTTTTTAGCTCCTCTCTGGATACACACTGTGTCAATTATTTAAAGATTCTAATGCTCATTTACCATGTCACAGTAAATGAAAATAGACTTTGAAAGACACAGTTAAAAAGGAACTGAAAACAGGACATCTTCACAAACAAGAGAGACTCAAAAAACCTGTGTTGAAAACAAGAGGAAAGCTGAATTAAGAAAAAGGCTACAAACAGCTAACAGAAAAATACTACAAAAAGATAACACTTAACAAAGAAAAGCTTTGCCTTTGATTGGATACGTCTTTACCAGTGGAATGAACAAGCCTTGCTGAGCTTGTTAGAATTCTAGAAAGTCAGATCTTTCATTTAGATAATTGGGGATGAATTCTACATATTTCACACATCTTAAGAGACAAGGGGTGGTTTTGCATCTTAAAACAAATTTTGACAAAATTCAGATAGATACTAGCCTCTGTACTTCAAAAAGCAGACTGCCTCTTCCTCCTCCACAATTAGTGTCTTGACTTAGTGATCTATGGATTAGTAACGAGCACTCAGCCATATGGCCTTATTTCACAATGCTCAGTCAGCTACACACCTCTTCCATTGCTTCTGATATTCCTCAAAAACAAAGTTAATGATCCATTTGAAGGAATTAGGTGAAAAAAAAATTTATAAACAAGAATGAAATGCTATCAGGTATATTTTATCAAAAAAAAAAAAACAATCCAGTATTCCAAGACCCTTTAAGAAACATCAAGCTGCCTCACTTCAGCAATCAGTTACTGTAAACATTCTTTAGACTACACAAACTACACACTGAATTTATTTGGTTTGAGGTTTCCAGTTCAACTTCAGTGAGGCACAGAAAGCATCTGGAATTGTAGCATTCTGACTTCACTTCAGCTGATTATTTCCTTTTGCTTATTTTCTTGCCTTTTTAGAAAGCAAACAAAGTAAAGCAAAAATATCAATTTAATCAAATGAAGGGGTAATGAGAGTAAGATTTACTAGAGAATCTAAAAATGTAGACAATGTGACTCTTAGCTATGCTTTAGGTACCTGAAGGATGAGTGTTCACCGTGGACTGGCAAAGTGATGGGAGGAGCTGGAGACTGGATGTACATTGACTGCCCAGATGTCTGTGTGCCTTTCCTGATCAGCTTTCCAGTGTTAGGATCATAAATTCGAACTTCAGGACCAGGTTGAGACTTTGGATGGATGGGCGTTGGGTGAAACAGAGCAGTCTGAAATGTGCTGGGTGTATCAGGAAACGTGGCAGGGCTATTTTCTCTGTTAGATGGAGTTCAGAAAAAAAATTGCATTAGAAATTTAAATGAGCTATCTAACCAGAACATAAAAAACAAGGATTCCCTTTTCTTCTAAAGCAGAAGAGGGAAATGGTTTGGAAAATCTCTAAAGAAACATTTCTTCTCCTCCACCTCAATAAAGTCCCACTGAATTTAAAACAGAAAACTGCAAATACAAGATAATGTCATGTTTAAATTACTAAAATATTAATAAGTATGCCTTAGAAATTGTCTAAACACAAAGTTACTAAAATTATTTGCAGGTACCAACAACAGCACAATTAGCTGAGTATGATAATCAGCATATATGCAACAAAGAGAACAGAAGACTATCGTATCAATCTTTCTATTTGGTCTCCAAATTTGCTCTGAGAGAAAATAAACATGCAGTATTAACTTGCAAGCCATCCTAACTAACTTTTTAAAATACTAAACTGCCTATGATCACCCTGCTGCATTTTAAAAACATAACTTCAGAAGCGTCAGCAGAAACATTCTGAGACCAGTCTGCAGGAATCAGAGTACTATCCAATTGTCATGAAGTACCACCAAAAAAAAAAGCAAGAAAATTGTGTAATTTTAAAAAATCATCAACTAAAACAGCATGTTATGCTCCATGAAAGCAACACTATGTTAAAAAAATATTCAAATAATTTGTAACAAATACTAGAAGTGACACAAAACTGGAGTTTTTACCAGATGCTTTTATGGATGTTTCTGAAGTAGTCTTGTAGCAATAACACAGTAAACTAATTCCAAGTTAACCTATTCTTTTCTTGCTATCTTAAGTTCATTTTACATGCAAATGTTTTCTCAGGCTTCTCCCCTAGAGTTTGTATGTGCTTTGGACCTGTAATCACTATTTCAAGCAGCTTCATTAAAGAGACAATCTTTTCCAAAGCAGTTGCACATATTGGGTTAAAGTAAAGGTATTTGCATTAAGATAGATATCTTACTGACTGAAGCTTGTGTGGGGGGGAAGTATGAAGTTAAAAGGTATTGTACTTGAAAACACAGAAGTAGGAAAAATTATGTCTCAGTAAAAAGGAAGAGTAATTTAACAGAGGGACGAAGACTAACATTCATCTAGACATCAAAAAAAAAAAATGTTCACAAGCTACTGTCCAGGTTTCTACTGCAAAGGTTTCTACTGTAAACTTAGCAGTGTCAAATTAAGCATCTCGTGCAAATATTCCAAAGTTTGATTTAAAACCATCAGATAGTACTTTTTAAATACTAAGTATCCTAGTCAAGCCATAAGCAGGCTAAATGTTTTTTCCCAACTTATAGGGATCCTGTGTCTCAACCTAATGCTGCATTTGATAAAATGCCCTAACTTCCACACGTTTCTTCTTTTGGTGTCTTCAAAGCCTGACACACCCATGTTCTGCCCTCATCAGGGCATCTTGTAAGTAGAAAGTAAATCCCTAGCAGAGTCAATCACATCAGTATCAGTTTAATACAGAAATCCCATTATGCTGTGCTCCTTCCAGTCTAAACATGGAAGGGAAGAGCCTCTGATATGCTTGCAGGATGTGGGTCTATCCAAACAGATAAGCCAAGACCAAGAAGCAGAAGCTGGCTTGACAGTTCCTTGTCATGAGTTACTTTAGCCATGCTACTTCCATGCAGGGGACTGTTATTGTCCAAGTTCCTCTCTATTAATAATGTTTTTGGCTACCTCTTCTATTACTGTCACCCTATAGTGCACTAATTATTTTTTACCTTTTCTCTTTCAGCACTTTCTTATAATCCCAAAATTGCCTCTCACTAGTTCCTTTCTTCCGGTTTTTGCTCCTGTCTTCACACCTTCTAATTTTTCTTAGAATTTTCTATAGTATTTTCCTGTTTCTCTCTTTCCCACCACTGCCAAATTTCACCAAAAATACTTTACTAGTTTCTCATGTCGTCAAAGTATGTACATTTTTTGGCAGCATAAATGATCCTGTGCTTTGGTGGCATTCCCTCCATAAGCCTCCATGGGCTTATGGATGAACTGAAAAGGGCAACTTCTCAAAATTAAAAGAGCTAACAACAGTAACTGCTAAAGAAAGTAATGTTACCACAAGTTCTCTCCTGACTGTGCTAGTTAGGGAACTGCCTCCTGATCCCTCAGTCTTCAGTTTAAACAAAAGAGAAATGGAGAAAAACAGGGAGCTCTTCCATAAAATCCATAAGCATCTGAACTTGTCAGAAACCAATTTATTAACAAATCAGAAAAAACTGTTTTTATGGCCCCTATTCCCTGAAGGAACAGCACTTACCTGTGTGTTTTGATGTAGTCATCCTTTAAGGGAAAGAGCTGTTCCTCAACCTTGTCCCATCGCTCCAGGCAGCTCCACAGCCAATCAGGGTTTACAACATGGAGATCCTTGCAGTCCTGAGCTTGCCGCACTTTCTCTGTGCCTATTACAGAGTCAAACACAACTTTACAGTGTTCCCAGAAACACAGAAGATAAACCAGTGTAGAGTTAAAACTAAGAACATTTTGTCATCAATTGTACAGAAAAGAAAAAGCACCACTCCTCCCCAGTCCAACAAAACAATCACAGCTAATAAAATTGAGAATCAGAGTAAGATGCAGTATCTCAGACTCAAGCTGGATGAAGGTAACTTTCTGAAGAACTGGCACCATGGAAGTAGCCCATTAAGATTTATACAGAAAATCTCTGCATGTTAGCCCAATAAACAACACAAGTGCACTTTTGTATAACATTTCCTTCACTTGTATTTGTTAGCAGTCCAAAAAGAAGCAGCTTTTCAACGCTGTTGAATCCTGACTAACTTATCATACTAACTTTTTTACACATGGCCCTCTGTTCATACAGCACGCTACCTTTTGGCTGTCACCCGCCCAACCTCCATCTACCAGAGATGGAGGCAAAGCAGATAGAATTCCTTTGTGCTGAAACAGGAGCAAAGAATGTGAAGCTAAACACAAGTAGGCTAGCATGCAGTCCAGGTGAGACCATCATACAATCCAGGTGAAACCATCAACAGTGCAGCTTGCAACTAACAGGTGATCTCAAATTCTACTCTCTGGGGATGCCAGAACCAGAGAGAAACTAAGTGAAGTTGCTATAAATCTGCCAAAAAGCAGCAAAATCAGTGCTGTGGTTTAATGCCAGCCACTTGTTGACTCCTCCAACCACACCAGTGGGATGGGGAGGAGAATCAGGGAAAAAAACAGCACTAGTGAGCTAACAACAGCTAATGAAACAAAGTAAAATATAACAATACTAATAATATGAGCCCTTGTCTGTTTTCACACACACGAGAACAATGAAGCCTCTAGAAAAAAAAATAAAAATCAAGCTTCAGAACAATTCTGACAAGCAAGCAAGAACAGTAAATTAATTTGATGTTTTCATCACAGTTCCCTGGAGTTTCATCTTCATGATTGTCATTTAACAATATGATTTTACTTGTTTCAATTTAGATGAAAATCTTGAAGTACCCATGCTTCTTCACATAATTTGAAGATGAGACAAAGCAGCTAACCTCAAATATTTCATACCCATTGTACAAGCTGAACTACAATCCATTGGGATAGACAGATGAACTGAAATGCACTTGAGGATTGACCTAACTAGTTGGTTAGATAGCTCAGTTTAAGACCTCTGTAAGATTAAACAACTAAACAGAAAGGGCAGGAGATAATTGTCCTTTATGAAACTCCTGAAAGCCTCTGTTTCCCTAACTTTTGTACCCCAAACCCAATGGAATACAGGAGTAGGGCTACATTTTTCTCTAGATACACATACTTTTTTTCTTGGATTTAGACTAGCAGAAAACAATGGTGTGTGCACAAATATATTTTTTTTTTTCAGGTGTAAATGCAAGCAGTTGCACAGTTCAGGGTGTAAGAGCTGTACATATAAAGCTTTATGCCACACCACTATACAGTATACATGAAAAAAAAAGTTAACTTAAGAACCCAAGATGAACACAAACACAAAAAAAGTACTTCAAGACACAGTCCTGTCCAAACCTCTAATGATCATATTTTAATTTTTGCCACATAATAAAAATAAAATCACTGTCCAACAAAGATTCAGTGAAAACAATTTTAGAACTGCAACTGTGTTAAATCCAGCACACTTCCGCAGTTCGAGAGGTTCTACCTGGCTAAAACATAAAACCCTAATAAGGGAGGTCTATGTACTCCCTGAAAACATGCCCTGATTTAAGAAATCTGTTTTCCAATTAATTATGAGTTACAAAAGCAGCTGAGGAGGAATTTCATGCAACAATTGCTGGAAATGAGCCAGTTTACAGTGCCAGAACTAGCTTTGACTGGAGATATTAATATTTAATTAACCTCAATAGAAATTGCAGAAATACCTGCAGTTAGAAATAGTTATGTATAAGTCTGTGTTTAATTTATACACAGGGTATATTTCAGAAGAAATAAAGCAAATGTTGAGAGAGAATCAGTTTATGAGAGCTGGGACAAAAAGGATTGAAGAAGTTTAAGGCTTAGCCTGGACATTGCTTCTTTTTTGATAATAAAGGAGGAAAGGAATGAAAACATCAGAAAAATAAATCAGCAATAAGACAGCTGTTATAAACAGGATGCTAAAATCATGTTCATAAGCATAAGTTTCAGAGCAAAAAAAGGCAACAAGAGCAAGAAGTCTGGTAGAAGTTTAGGTATCTGTGCCTGTTATTAAACACTGAATCAGATATCAGACAGAGCTGGCAATACTGCCCTGCACATAACAGCTCTGGAGCTGACTGAATACCACACGCAGTAGCAGTGGTTTCACTAGTAAGCCCATAATAGCTAACCAGAGCTGGTGATGCTGCTGGATAACGGGACCATGCTGCTCCTTCTGCACTTGACTGGGGGAAACATGGACAAAACTGTAAAATTGCACCTTCAGCTCATATTAAATCTGTGAAGTTACATGAGGAAATTGCTTTCTCCACTGTTTTTCAAACTCATGTTTCTGCACTGATGTCAGGTGTTTAATCTTGCTGCTACTTCCTCCCCATCCCCACATTCTGCATTCACACATATCTGATTGTTTCATACTGGATGTATGCTGAGGAGCCATGCAAATTCTTCTAGTCAACAGGATTGTGACAGAAAACTTAAACATGAAAGCCAAAATAGTACAATTTTGTATGAAGTTGCTACTGGAACTAGATGGTTTTTAAGGTCCCTAACAACCTAAATGTTCTAGGATTCTGTGAAAGCTGGTGACACAGACTTGTGTGTAACCAAGCCCACCTCCTAAGAGTCAAAAGTCTTACCTTTCTCACCTCCACAACATCAAGGCTTTCTGCCTCTTCCCCATTTCTAAAGTGCAGTGGCCTATGGCACACTCCAGCATACTGAAAACTCCATGAGGGAATGCAAATGTGTCCTCCTGAGGAGGGCTTCCTATTTCTAGCTTTAAACAACATTTAGTGAAACACCAAATTTAACTAGGAGAAGAAATAGCACTGTGATAATATGTTTGCTGTCTCCTCTCCCTTTCCCCAGTGTAACTTCTCCTTTTTGAACTACACTTATTATGACAAAACAGCAAAAAGATTTAATCCATCCAAGCAACAGTACTTCTGATGCAGCTAAAAACATCTGAATTGCCCCTCTGAGCTGAAAATCACTTAGAGAAAAACTGATCTTCCAGACTACTTTTTTGAATTATTGTCATCTAATCATCTTCCCCTACTTCAAAATCTAAAACTGTTCCAAAAAGTTAAAAAGGCACAGAAGGTTTTCCACATGAAGCAGCTGGGGGCCAAATGGATCACATCTACTCTCTGATGAATACAGTCTGAAGCAGATAGTATTGGAAAATGTGATTTTCAAAGCTGGGGAAGGCGCTCATCAATTCTACTTCTGAACTTGTTGAAAACATTGCTCAGCCTCTGAGCAATTGTGGCCTCTGATTCAGTCTCATGCAGAACTCCGTGTGAGTGCTCAAGGTTGTATCAGGACTAACCAAAGCACACAATGGGGAGAGATCACCAGCAGCACTTGCAGAACTTTCTCCTGATTCCAACACACCAAAATCAACATATCCTTATGGCAGTTTGCAACCAGGCTGCCAGACACTGCTTGGAAAATCTGTATGGCTAAAAGTTTATTTCTCTTCAGATGATTATAAATCAAGATCTATATATAAAAATTAAATCCTCTTCTGCAAGAACACTGACCTAAAACAAGTGACAGATGTGCTGTTCTGAAGCAATGCCTAAAGTTCAGGTTTAACTCTGCACTGTAAAACCAACAGGCTTACCTGGTCAATGGCCAAATTTAGAGCAGTGCTTAACCTGATTTTTTTTTAAAAGACATGGCCCCTGAACATATTTCTCAGCAAATGTTGCTGTTGACACATCAGAGGAGTAGGAAATGGAAGGGCTCAAATATATTTTGAAAAAGAAAAGAAAAATTCGGTGCCTAAACTGATGTATTTCCATTCCTACCACACTACAATAATTTTTGAGAGATCTGAACAGCTCTATCTGCTCCACCAGCAAATACTCAATACAAGAATCAACTACAGTGTCTTTCATCTGTTCAGGAAGGAACATAACAAGGTTTATGAAATAGTGTAATAACTGCTTAGCCAAGTGTGTACACAGCTATAAAAAATTCATCCTACAGTGCAGTTTACTGATACTTAAAGCAAACAGCAGATGTTTCAAAAACTGAAGCAAGATCTATGCAGCCCATAGGTAAGTGGAAAGGACTATAGGATGGCCTTTTGTCAGTCACTGAGATTTATGAAAGCTGATTAGATGATGCAAAGATCCTGCATTTTACAGAAATCCAGGCAGTAATTTTTGCCCAATATAATGAAAGACCTAGTTTTTTTCAGGGACAAGGATTTATTTAATTTCAGAATTCAGAGTACCTATTTCTACAGGGAAACAACAGGCCTATCTGCAGAGAAAGAGACAAGTACATATAAAGAATAAAATTTTAAATTATTTACCCTAATAGACTGGGAAGAATGCTGTAAAAACATCCTAAAATGTTTTTCAGTAGTTGTTCATTTCAGTGCACCAAGCTCTGGTGCAGGGGAACCCCCATCACTTCAAGACCTAAGGGCTAACTGTTTCACACTGACTTCTTCCCTTTTACGTCCTCTGCCAAATTCTTCCTTTGCCTTCAAAATGAGAAAGCTAATAGTATTTATTCCCAAACACTACTGCAGATTAAGTATGTGCCTTCTTTACATCTCGGCTAGTAAAAAGCAAACATACACATTCAGCTGCTTGTCAGAGTCCCAGGTCTGCCACTGTTAGTGGTGTCACCCAAAACACTGAACTGAAAGGTATTTTAAAATCACTTTCCACAAACAAGTCAAAATAAGAAAAAAAAAGATAAAAGTATAGATAACATTGCCTGGTCTCACATCACTGACTTCCAAAAAAAAAAACTCAATAAAGGACATGCTTTTGTTTCCTCTTTTCACCAGCAATTAGACATCAAGCAGTGCTTCAGATGTTTGCTACAGGAGACAAAGATGCAATATTTGTATGGCTTACTGTCAGCAAAAGGCTTGTAATAATTTGCTCTCTAACCATAAAAGAACCGCTACGAAAATCACATGGACAGATGTATTATCACAAATCCAGCTGTGACAGGACAAAATTTATACCCTTAAAATCTCTGATAAGGAGTTCCCATCATGAAATTAGAATGATGCAGCCTAACTACTCCCACCTTCCAGAGGAGAGAATAATAGTCCCCAGTTAAAAAAAACCAAAACTCCATCATAAAACCAGAACCACTTAATCCACAAGGACCTTAAAAAGGGTTATTGGATCATACTGTTTTATTCACTATAAATACCTCTACTTCATGGCCATTGTTACAGAAATAATTAAGTGATGATGAAAGATGACAACAGTATTGCCCATTAGGCAGAAATAATGGCTGCCAATTTACCTCAACTACAATTAGTGCAATATGCAATTTAATCAAAAACAAAGTTAAAATAGCTTTTCATATTCAAATGTACTTTAGTGTGATTCACTAACAATGTGCAGGTGGAAAATAATTTATTTATAAAAATAGAACACAAGGATGCATAGATTCATCTACATAAATACACAACCCTCAAACGGTACATTAAAAAAAAAAAGTCAACTGCTTCTCATTATCACATGATGTGTACCTTAATGGATTTTTCAACACTTTTCAGTCTAGAGAAATGTGTATGTTTGGGACAGTCTAATTTACATTTATCCTATCAATTTTACCCCATCACACAACAGATGCATCTGATGTATAACTACATTAGAAGTCATCTAGTTTAAGATAAACAAAGCAATTTTTGAAATGAAATATTTTAAGATTTGAAATTGGAAAATCATCTCTTATACTGATGGCTATTATGTCTTCAATGAAGTATGACCAACTTGCATAATTCCTTGCTGAAATAATTACTCCTATTTATGAAGTTTTAAAACAGCTGTTCAGCAACAGTAGTAAAACAATGGAGTCCTAAACTGATGCATCCATTGATTTCAAACCTTCACATTCAGTGTTGCAACCAGCACATCTTCACAACCCAGAAAGAATCCCAGCTAATCTCAATGCATCTAATTCCATCTCCTGAGTTTTAGGTTGTTTTTACTACTAAAGCATCTATCTCCATTTACCATATGTGTTTACTACTTAAATGCCTCTTGACATACAGATTTTTAAAATACAAGCCAACGAAACCAAGCTGCTTCTGGTGGACTAAAACCCCACATGAATAGCAGTAAAAAAAAAAAAAAATCCAATAGGTGGCAGATAATGTATTTCTTTGCTTATGATGTATATGTGTGTCCAAAAGTACCCGTAAATTTTAGATGATTTAAAACATGCAGTTTTACTTTTGGATTTCATGAATTTGACTATCAGATATTTAGATTCCATGTAATTTCAAAAGGCCAGCAATGAGGGAACCAAGACTCAGGCTGCACCCATAAAAACCAGTGTGCTAGAGCACAAAAAAACCCCAACAAAACAGCAGCTAGAGCTGCTGACTGGTGTCTCCTCTATGGCAGCTACCAACGGTACATTGCTATCCATTACAGCTATAAAAAACCAGGCAGCTATGTTAAAGACGACCTAAAAGCTATGCTAAACTCTTACATTTGCTTTGACAAAATAATAAGCACAGTGCAGTGACAGGGTATTAGCAGTCTCTTAAAATAATTTATTTGAATTCCATACCAAGTGAATTGAACCATGAGAGGTGAATTTGAGAAACTGAGAAAGAGAGCACCTTTGTAGCAAGACGATCATAAACATTTATTTGACACAAATATTAAGGGTTTCCAGTCAACAACTCTGAGTCTTGGACTATTAGTATCACCAATTCTTAACAAAAAACTGAGATATGACACATTGCATCAGAGGGTATTTAGTGGCTCATACTTGTAACAATTAAAAGTTACATTTGAGCAAAAAAAAAAAGAGAAAGATCCTTTTAAAAAGGCTGCTAAATTGTTTTAGGAAGAATCTTTCATTTTGATTCTAATCTCAGTTACAATAAAGTCTGTAGATTATACAAAAGAGCTCAAGACATGAACTCTAACAGACTAAAAGCTGCTCAGTAACCTACCTGTCCTTGCTGCAATGAGATGTGTTGCTTTATCAGGATCATCGGCACTAAGTACGAGATTCTTCACAATTTTAGCTCCAAGTGCTGTGGCATGATAGTGTTCCCGTGTCTTTTCAATAGGGAAGTTTGTCGGGTAAAGTCCACTAAATATGATGGTTACATCTGCCAAGACTTTACTTTTCAGTTCTGGTACTATTTTTCTGATGTCTGGAATTTCCTCAATCTCTTTTTTCAGATATTTATCATACTTTGTGTAATAATCAGTGTGAACTCGCACAAGGATCTCCTCAAGGTATATCAAATGGTCGTCGTCATCTGTATCATCTTCCTCCTCTTCCTCCTCCATGCTCTGGTCTAAGGACTCACCCATTGTAATTCCAGACTGTTCACTAATCTGAGATTCTGTTTCAGCTTCTTTCTTGTCTCCAGACCCATTTCCTAAATCACAAAGGCTTTCCTGTTCGCTCTCCTCTTGCGCTTCATGATCAATTTTGTCCTGGATAATTTCACTAGGTAAAGACTGTGTTTCCCCAGAATGGTTCACCAGACCATCCTTTTTCTCATTCACATCAGTGCAACCCTCTTGCTGCAAATTTTCATCCTGCAGAGGTTGTTTGGACTCCTTCCAACTTCTCTTTTCCTCATTGTCACTATCTGATACAGAAGTGGATGACTTTTTGGTATCCAATCCATCATCACTTTCACTGTCACTAGACAGTTCAAAGTCCAAATCATTTGTTATCTTCTCTTGGGTTTGCTGCTTCTCTATAAGTGTTGTATCAACTTGTTCTGAAAAAATCTGAGATTCTTTCGTATTTGCCAAATCATCAGTGACCTCACTGTCCATTGTGTGACCAGTGCTATCATTTAAGGAGTCCTGGGCATTAACTTTATTATGAGAGTTCACATCCCCATCAGATGTTTCACTGCTTACAGAAGTACTCCCATTTGCAGTGCAAGTGTCCTTTGCAGTTTTCTTGAGACCATTACTGTGCTCTTCTACACATATAACATTCTTTATTTCTTCAACATCTTTTGCTGAAATTGCTGCTGAATCCAATGCCTCAGGTTTTGCAGAGTGGTTTGCTAAGACATAGGCAAGAAAGAAAACATATTTTCCCTTTTTTTCTTATTTTCAGATTAAAGAAAATTTAATTTTCATTGACCTTAAACACAGAGTTTATATATGGACTTAGATTTAATTATGCTTGGAAGTGATCACTAGACTTTTCTAAGTTGTTAAAATTCTTTAGGTGTTAATGATTACTAGAGAGGACTCTCAAATATAAACATTACTTTTTTAAAGAAGTTAGATAAGCAGATTTTTTTCCTTTAAATCACAGGTCATAAGTAATTATTTGTTAACTCTGCAAGCATTAAAGGATGTATCTTGTAAATTCTACAATAACAACTCTGAGCAATGAAAATAACCAGATTGGGGGCAGATGGGCAGAATTTGTTTCAAAGTCCTAATCCAGTACTACATTATAAGAACTTTATTTATAAACAGCCATGTCTTTCATATTACCTAATTTTCATAACAAAATAACTGAACTTTAGCCCTTGAAAAGACATATGTATTTTAGCAACACAAAGATGCCATTCAAGCTTAATTTAAGACTGATGGAATGCAAGTAAAAGGGTAATAGAGTCAAAAGCAGAAGAATAGTTTTAGGATGTGTCCACAGACGTCTGCAGAAGCAGAGAAAGAATTAAAGAAACTGCAGACTTCCAAATTGTTGCACACAAATGCTCACTGGGAACACTGTGTGAAATCAGGCTATTTTGTGTCCCTTTTGTTTGCATGTTCCTGCCCTGCAAGTAAGGACAGGAGTCAAGTGTAGAGGTCTCACATCACAGCGACCCGGTTCAGGCTGATCATCCTATTTCTACTGTTGTCTTGGACACTCTATCAACAAGGGAAAGAGCAATGTCACAAGTATTAAATTAAAAAAAACCCAAACCCTTGGCTAAACTGGAAAAAGCCTGACAATTCTTTCTTATGACATTGTGTTTCAAATACATTTTGCCCTTAAATAATGACCAATTAATGTGTAATGTGTGCTTTCTAAATCCATTATGTGTATTACACTGCTGAGCCTGTTGAACACAGGATTCTTGTGTCAAATGCCAGAACACCATGTTCACTAGGTGCTAAAAATTCACACTAATTTTATTAGCACGATTTAGACTGGGAGGCAAGCAGATTTCAACATTCATTTTCAGCAGTGTGTTGAGGCCAGAGTTTATTGCCTATTCCTCCAAGTCCCAAGGGCAAGGAAGGGGACTGAAGAGGTGAAACCTATAGAGAAGAAAAAGTCAGCAGGTTTTACATGGGGGAGCGAGGGAGAAAGTGTGTCCCCCTACACATTCTTGAAGAGTTTGGTGTATTGCCAAATCAGCTCTCAGCCACAACACTTCTGCTTCACTTCTGCTCTGGTGGATGCCAGAAGAAATGCTCTCAGTAAGAATAGTCCAGTTTTACCAAGCTACTCACATCTGTACTGTCAACTTCAACAGTCTGGGATTGCCCATCTGAGCACAACTGCAGTATTACTAAGACCATCTCAGTGACTTACATCTGTCATGCTTGAAAAGTGGACATGGTTTAAAAACAATCTAATTACCTTTCTTCTTCATTTGCATTTCTCTTGATCCAGGAGGTGCATTAATATCTCCTATGCCCTGAAAGTATACATATTTCTTCACAGTTATCAAATTGGGTGCAAACTTCCAAACATCCTCTCTATCATCAATGATGCAAACCATGGAATCTCCACAAGGAAAGAGATCTCTAAGAGACAAAATAATTGATAAATTATGCCAGTTTTAGAAATTTACATAGCAATGAAATAAATTTCTATGGATGTCCTGGTTTATTATGAGCATGTCTGCAGAACATGGAACTTACAAAAGAAACTTACAAAAAGCCAGCAATATTAAAATTATGGAATTCAAAACACAAGCTTTGAACAAATTATAGTGGATAAAAGGGAAACAGCTCTTTTAAAATCTGTGTTCCAAAGGCTAAAAGCAGAAAACAAGAAACATCTGTAAGAACAAACCATCGCAACATTTCAGTCTCGATTTCTTTGGTTTTTGTCAACCAATAGCCCAAAGTCAACTTTCACAAGGTCAATACACTACCTATACAGATAGGTAAAAAGACACAAGAAGAGTTTCAAAGACTAGATTAATTCAAGCCAAGATAAAGGAAACAGAATTACTAATATCACCCATCACCTAGGAGGAAGAAAAGGTAGAGTACTTAAGATACATATAAAAAGCATCAAGAAAAGAAAAAAAAGCTTCTCATTTGCTACAGTCAGGTGTGGAGAGGCAATAACTTTTAGTATTTCATAAAATTGCATTAAACAGATCTGTCTTAGAAAAAAATCTTGGCTTTACACTCTGAAAAAAGAAAGAACACTCTGAAAAAGATCAGAATGTGAATTTAGACTAGAATATGAATTCAAGGCTCTAGATGACCTAATTTCAAGAAACACTAGGAACAGAAGGTGCTTTTAGCACATTTGAGAATACTAGGTACTGAATTATGAATTAAACTCCAACTGAGAATTTTGGTTTAATTAAAAAACCCACAACATAAGTCATTATAATAAGATCACAAGACAAAGTGGAAATATGGTTATTATTACAAGAATAAGAAGTGTAAGTGAAAACATGATGCCATGGCATCCCACTTACTGTTCTGCTACCACAGAACCCATTAAGTAGAGGAAACGCTGCAATGCCCAACACCTCAGTTTTACTGAGATGGTGTTGATATTTAAGAGGCAGACAAAGAAGGATGTGAACATATTAAATGCAGAGGGAGTAATTTTTATTTTATTTAGCATATCTTCTCTGTTTATTGTCATGTTTTGTATAATACATAAGATCCACATACATACCTAAGGTTCCCAGTTTTAGAAAATGGATCAATACATTCATCCCTTGACAATATCCGATGGGAAAAAAGCTTCTTTTCAGGGTCCAAAAATCCTTTTGGAAAAAGAAATCAAAAAGTTAATGTTCAAGATGTTTGTTCCTTGCTTATATTTTGTATACTTCTGCTATTTTAATTTGAGCAAAAGCAGTTTAACAGACAATTTTGAGACATGAGATCAGATGGAAGAAAGTACAGTGGATCAAGTATTTGTAGCTAATTCAGTGAGAATTTTAAAAATTCCACCTAATTTTCTTTCAACATGGCAACAAAACTGAATTTGTGACAGCCAAATAAATATGGCTGAAAGAGATAGAGCAGGTGATAGACACACAATTTTTGCAACTTACATTTATCTCTCTATAGCTGGTTCTTTAAAGCTAAATGCTCTCCTTAGCTCATTATGCCTAGGGACTGCAGAGAAGTCTCACAAGAGTCGGCAATGTGCTGCAATATTTAAGCACAGTAGGAAGTTAAGAGACAGTTCCAGCCAGAACTCTTGCATTTGTAGGTTTTAAGTTGTACCTCTAACAACTACTTCAATACATTTTCACATAATTAGTATATCCTGGAATTTCTAGAAATATTTAGGCCCAGTTGTAGTAACTTTTCTGACTGCACTCTTTAAAACAAACAAATGAACAAATTAAAAAAAATCCCAAAACCAAAACAGAAGCTGTGCTAACTGATCTTCAAGCAAGATAAAGTGCTATTATTTAGGAAAATGATGACTTGGGTGTACAAACACACATGCACATGCTTCTGAATCTAGTCTGCAGTAATGAAGTTCACCTTCATGAGCAGATCACAGCCACATAATTGCTTAGAAAGAAACTGGCATATTACATGCTAACCTGTATTTTTTGTTTTACTGAATTCGTACTGAAACTAGTATCAACTTCTCATTTTTATGAATAATACAAAGCAGTCAATACTTACTTGGGAACCATCTTTTCAAGTTTTACTGTCTTTTACTTTAAATGATGGCCATATTATAACCAGAAACAGAATTCAAAATGACTACATAGTTGCTCTATGGATCAACTTTAATTTTCTTTCAAGGAGCTCAGATTTGCACAGAACACGTCTTCAACTCCTTTTAACAGTCTAGCTCCCAAGAGTACCTTAAGTTGGGACTTCAAAAACAAAGTCTAAAAAAAAACCTAAAAATCAGTCATCACTTCTAAAAGTTGATCCTGTATGTAATTAATATTGATGTGTAATTGGAATAACTTAAAACCCATAAAAGCAAGAAAATTCTGAGTTAAGGACAGAGGTTCAACCTTAACTCACCCGACTATGCTTAAGAATTGCTGCAAACTCGTAGAATCATCCCCTGTAGTGAGACCCTTGCAGTACCTAGGCATAATGAATTGAGAGAATTAGCTACAAAGATTTAGTGCTGTACACACATATACTTTGACAAACTACACAAGCTGTCACACAAGTTGCTGTTCTCCCCAACAAAACTCTCTTCTGCTAATTGTCTGAATACACAGGAACTCTCTACACTGAATTAGACAGAAGTGCACTAATTACATGGCAAGAGGCCATGAGTGAGGCCCTCAGCCACAATGCTGCAGAGCTAAAACTGTAAGAAAAATGAAGTTGAACTAAAAAAGTCCAAATGCAGAAAGCCTGGCTGCCAGAGATTAGAGATAAGATAGCATTCTTTAAGTTTCACAGTGATACTTTACCACTAAACTAAAAATACAATGAGGATAGAGCTCATCAAAGATCCATCTGCAAAGATACAACCCACCTTAGGAGAGTCCAAGATTAAACTACCTGAGTAACAACACAGAAAACAGTACTGGTCTCTTTCTAAAAAGTTTTTTCCAGGTCAAACTGGTTTCTTTTAGATGTTACCTAATAACATCTTTTAGATGTTAGTCAAATAAATCAACATAAACAATTTGATGTTTTCACACAATTTGATGTTTTCACATCTCAGGGAAAGGGTAGGTAACATTTCACTAATTTCATAATTTGTTTTCTTCAACACACCTGCACCCACCAAAGTCACTCTCTCACTCTCCTCTGCAGCTGGACAGGGGAGAGAAAATATAAAGAAGGGCTCCTGGGTTGAGATAGGGACCAAGAGAGACTGGGACAAACTGAGCTTCCATTTAGTCTCATAAATTAGACATAGTGCTAGGTATGCCCCCAAGTTTCTTGAACAAACTGAAGACACTATAATTACCCTTGGCCACATTAGGAAGGACTATCCAGTAGACTCACCTAGCAGAGACTATTGCCCCAGCTGTTTGTTTCCCATCTCAGACTGGCTCTTTGCACACAGACTTAACAAATCATATTGCCTGCTCTTATACAGACTCTCTTAAAAAATAAAATTCATAAATAAGTAAAAACTAAGTTAAGACCATCAGAAGATACAATGTGGAAAACTAACTCATATTGGGGATGTCTCAAATCTTAGACTGAGTTAAATAGCAGTTCCCAGGAGAAGTTATGTAACAGTTGGTACCAACATGAATTTGAATAAGTCCTTTTATTCATAAAACTAAAATTGAATTTCTGAAGAATTAGGTTACCTTTAGTTCAAGCTGACATTCTACTTTACAACCTGGAAAGAGCTGTTGACCCAATCTTTCAAAAGCTGGGACGATTTCAGACACTGGTGATTATACATACACACTGTATACATCCTGTAATATACTTGCTGTAACAAACCATACATATGAATGCTCTCAACTTGGTCCTACTTCCTAAATTTCCTTGTAAATCTGGAGTGATTTCACATTGCTTTATCGTTACTTAATAGCTTCTGAACTTAAAACTCTGTGACATTTTATAACTAGCTTTTAAGCTGACATCTGTTTTAAATATACCAAACTTCTCTTATAGAGAGAAGAAATTAAGTAACAATTACTCAAAATAATTATTTAGTAGAGAAATACTCCAGGGAGCTCTAGATAATAAAATCCAAAGCTCATCTTCATAAACATACTACCAGATATCACTTCGTAAACATGTCAAACTAAAAAAGGGTTTGATATAAATTATTTCAGCAGATATAAATGGTGTTTACAAATATCAGCTAATCCCACTTAACAGCCAGCAGGAATCAGCTGAGATGAGAGAAAAGGACTGACAAGATGTCATCTCTTTTCAAAAGCCTTCTAGGACATGAAAGGTGCAGCTCAGAGTTCAGGATTCACAAAGATATATAAGATGTCTACAGAGGACTTAAGCAAACAACCTTTTTCTTGTGAAAAAGTTCCCCAGGATTTTATTACAAGTTCTCTCTTTATGTAACACAGGGATAACAAAGTATCAAACTGACAGCTCTGTGAGAAACCATTTTACCAATACTGCCATCAAGTGTTCTCCATATGTATCAGCCATGTATTCCTCCAGAACTGCATCTTGGCTGCACAGGGGGACCAAGGCCTGTACCCAGTGCTCGTCCATAGACTTCAGCTGAAACGATCACCAGCACTGCACAAATAACCCACTTGCAGTTTGAATGCTTCTGATGAGGTCAAACAGCTTCAGGCAGAAACCCACAAGTCTGTTGGTGACAGGAAGCAGCAGTACCCTACTTTGGTGGCTATTCCCTCTATGGAATAAACGGGGTAGCCTGAGCATGGTGACAGCAAAAAAGTGTCAGCCTACGGCAGCAGAGGCAATCCACACTGGGGCTCAGAGACTAAAATGGGCAGTGGACCAAATTGAGAGAAGACAGGGAAAGCACTTAGACATCCTGATTTAACTACACCTGCAACTCCTCCCTGACTGTGAAGGCCACTTGCTATAGTCTAGCTTCTGACCTTAGGCTAGATCATGGCACACAGATCCAAGTGAGGAAGACTGTCCCCTCACTTGTATTTAAACTTAGTGAGAAGAAAACTATTCTCTTTTGCCACAGAAAATAAAAATGCATTCTAAGGACAGAAAGGCACAGAATTGTTCATGCATTAGCAGTACACAACACTTAATCCAACAGCAAGACTGACAAAGCTTTAGGAAGATTTTTCAAACTATGGTCAAAGACTGAGCAACATAGAAACATTCACTTGGATTGGCAGGACAGGACATACCTCAAACCTTTCAATGAGTATTAGCTGGTGACCACAAATACCACATTTTGACCACAGAAATATTTTATGTTGCCATTCAGAAGTCTCTTATAATTGCCATTAAAAGCCTCTTCTATGGCATTTAACAGGCATAAAGAATTGTCTGATTATGTATTTTTTTTTTTCTAAAGTGTTTTAGAGCTAACTAGCTCTCTATTTTGGAATCATCCTTTCTTGCCAAGAAGTGAGATTACTGAGACATTGTTGTTCAAAACATTCCTGGCAATATGACACAAAAAAAAAGCAAATGTGAAAGACAACTTAAAAAAAAGCTAGGAGACATGGAACAGCAGTATGGATAATCTGACACAGTTATAACCTAAAATATTGTTAATTATATTATCTTAGACCAACAGACTTGATAAAGGGAAGTTTGAGGAGAAAATGCTTTTCTGACAGAGAAGACTAAAATTGGCTTTTACCCCATCTTGATAGTTTAAACTCATGGTGTCCCTCCAAACATGATTCAGACCCATACACTCGCATGACCAGGGCAAGTTTCTTTTATGCTTCTCAGAAACAAGAAAACATTTCAGCCAGAGCCAGTGACCCACACAATAGACCACCACTGTTATAACTCAAATATAAGTTTTCCCTTGGAGATTTCAAGTTCTTGAGAAAAAGATGTGAAAATATTGCTTGATTTCTGTTTTTCATTAAGTGTATCTCCGCTCCAGGACATAAACAGAACTGCTGTAAACAGATTTATAGCAGCAGAACTTCCTTTGGTGAAAGGAAACCATACGGGGGTGGCGTTCCTCACAGGATGAGATGATGTCACATTGCTCAATTTTACAGAACAGTTATATTAGATTCGTAAGACAAGTGAAGTTGCAGATCATTGTTAGGGTCCATCAGCATAATTTCTTACTTAATAAGAAGGTACTAGTTAACAATCTGATTCTCTAACCATCAGTGAAACAAAGCAAATCTGATGGGCGGAAAAAAAAGGATTATTTCTGAAATTACAGGCCATACAGGCAATGCCTTGTAAAGTAGCTAAGAATTCTACCCACAGGACTATTTAGGAGGTGGCTTTGCACAAAACAAAGAACAAATATTTGAAAACAACTGCATAAAGAAAATTAGCTATATGAGTATGAAGTCAGGGTAGGTAAATATTGTTAAATGAAACATACTACTCACCAGCAATTGTATGTGCATACAGTCTGCTGCCAAAAGTAAAAACATGTAATTCATAGAGCTTGGCAATTTTTTCCAGGAATTCCTTACAATGAGGACGCAAACGTGTGTGCAACATAGGCTCACCTCGCCCTAACTGGAAATGAAATATTCCCTAGAAGAAAAACCATGTTGAATATTATCAAAATAGCAAACAAAAATGTCAGCATTCCAGAGCTACCCTCTTCCCTCACTTCAACTTTATTTGGTCTTACTCAAAGAGGGTTTTGGTCACAGGATTATGTAGATAAGTAAAATCCAAAGCATGCTTTTGCTCTGTGCCAGGCAGTCCAACAATAATGCTTTCAAATGCAGGAAACTGCATTGTTGAAAAATTTATGATGCAGGTGTCTTTCATTCAAATCTTCATTTATGGCAAACCAATCTGAGAAACTTCTCAATGTGCTCATTTCACAGAAGTTCAGGATCTCACTACAATCAATACCTCACAGTGAACATCTGACAGACTCATTTCAATCTGCATTGAGCTCAAAGAAAGTATTTTATTTTATCCAGTAAAGTCTGCCTATGGAAACACAGCAACAGAGAGCAAACCAGGAAAGAAGCTTATAGATTGATCCCAGTTAAAAACCTCACAATATTAAAAAAAAAATTTTTCTCCAAACCATGAATTTATACTGATAGAGGCGTAGCCTTTCAGACACACAAGATTTTTTAATCCAAGTTGAATACTCATGGTTTCCTTTCCTCTTAATTGCAATGCATATTTCTAGCTTGCTTTTTCCTAGCAATTGTGAACATATGCTTAGCCTACTGGACCGAATGGCTACATGCAAGAATGGCAAGAGGAAAGAAAAGAACTAAGCAATCACAGTTCTTCATGCTATTGATGTTTGAATTTGTATCTTCTTTTTCCAGACACTGTACACATTTCAACGTGTTTCTTGATTTAGAGCTTCCACATTCGAAATGTTACAAGCCAATATCCCTTGTCAGTTCAATAACAAGTGTTTCGTGAAGAAATTAAACACAACCTCTCCCCTCCTTACTCCCCCAAAAAAGATTAAAAAAAAAACCCTACACATAGTCATGGAATGACAGACAAAGGAACACAGGATTGCTCAAAAAGGGACTTTGAACAGTAATTCACTGTATCTGCCTCAGAGTTGGTAGTCACATTACTGAGTACTCAGCTTGTGAATTGCAGAGGAAGGAAAGGAGAGATTAAAATTAGCTACCTGAAACATCTCTCAAAATTATTATAAAGGAAAAGTGCAGGAAAGCATGAATGGATGAAAGAAAAATGTCCATTGAAATGTAGAGAAAAAGGAACACATTACAGAAGACTTGCTTCTCATTTTCTTTTATTCTTCAACTACAATTTTACCTAACCACAGAATGTTCTGTTAAAGAACCATCATTTAAATATTGTTGGAAACACTTCTGTTGTTATATTGGATTGAAAGGTAACCCCAGATACCTTATTGGACATTTGCTGGCAGTGCTGTTCTGTAGTATGGATCAATGTCTGGTCCAAATCTACCATGAGCACCAGTTTCCTATTTCGATGCAGTCGCTGTTGATCTTCTCTTCCCAGCTGCTCAGCTTGCTGTAACAGAAATATTCACTGCTAAGCTTAGCTTCATAGAAATACATTGGGTTTATCACCTTTTGTGCACACCTGAAAAGCCCTTCTGCTACAAACTAACTGCACAAGAAATGACGCTTATATCTTCAGTTTCCCTCACTGGAGTTCTTTGATGAATTACCAGGAAAAAAAAATCAAGTAGTAACATAAAAAAGTATAAAGAGACCAGATTGATAAAGAAGATAAACAGAATGTTCATCTTCAAAATAAACATGCTCCTTCCCCATCACAAACTGAGGAATAAACAAGCATATTTTGATAACTCAGATGAATGTTTTAACTATTAACAGATTCAGAATACTTACAGTATTTGAAAAATAATGAAATAATTTTACCACTCAGGTAAGTTGCAGCAAACTACCTTCACCATATCTAGTGGGTCAATTTCAAGGTGAAGGTTAAAGCTAGGTTTCAGAGACATTGCAAGCTTTGAACAGATGTCAGCTAATGGAACTTCTCACTAACTGTTCACTCCTGGTGACAAAAATGTTTGTCTGCTAAGTTTACAGGCTGCTGTCAAACTGACATCTTTGCAGTATATAGCTCCAAGAAACACCAGTATGAACCATGAGAAAAATCAATCTACACTAAGATAAACTCACAAAACCCTGGGGCCATTAATGTTCAACCCCAAATTCTTCTTCAAAGGGACACCAAATTTCCTGTGTCAAGTACATACCTCCTGTAATTAAGTTTCTCAACTGTGGAGCTACTGTGAAAGGTATGAACAAAGAAAGCAAATGATGGTACCTACCTCAGAGCTAACCTTCAGTTCTGGGACACTGTGAACCATTGATACAGTTGCTGTGGATAACGGTACGCTCTGCTTTCCATTCTTGCTTCGTATCCTAATCACATAGGGAAAAGAAACATCACATGAGAGAATAATAGTTTAGCAAAATGTTAAACAGACTAAAATCTGTAGCCTCAAACTATTCACCACCAAAAAAATTATTAAAAATATCTATTTTAACTAACACACTTTTTCAAATTCTTGCTAATGCAAGTTACTAGACAAAATGGATTGAGATCAAACAAGCTCACCAGAAAAAAAACTGTGCAAAAAGTCACTGTACTAAGTTATACTTCCATACAATTGTTTTGTAACACATGCTTTCACTAAGATGAAACACATTTATGGATTGATTTGCATCAAAAAACAAGCTATAAACTAGTGAAAACTACCAAACCACTCAAATTTGAAACTACTCAGTTTCTTTTTTTTTTTTCTTTTTGGCAATCACTCAGCAAGCAATTATCTACTTGTTTTCCAAGCCAGAATATGAAAAATATGAGCAAAGGATAGACACAGACAAAGTTACTCTGCACACAGAGTGACTTATGGGTGACTGCTGCTTCAAAAATATCATTGGAAAAAAATGATGTGTGCATATACAGATATCAACACAGAACAGGTGTCACCCTTGTGTGCATATACATATATGTGAGACCGGGTGTGTGACTGCACACACAAGTACAAAATTGCTTGAAAACTCAGAAAATAACCCTCTATAGGATCACTTTCACTATCTCACATCAACCAACTTATTGTGAATTCTGACATCTAATTGCTCAACAATATTCAAAAAACCTGCCATACAAATTTTGACCTAGGTGACACACTTTTAATTCCACCATGTACCAGTCCCATCAAGGACAAGATTTGGTATCAGATCTACAATAAGAGTTAAACCAGATTTCACTTTGTGATAAGCAAACTGCTCAGGATCAACTGTACTGAACTGAGTTGAGGCAGACACAACCACAGAGAGGCATCTTTCCCTGTACCATAGTGTATGGCAGCATTGATGTCCAGTACAAAAAAATACAAAAGTATTTATTTGGTCTGAAGTCTGTACATTTTAGTATCTTACATCCTTTGCTTCAGATTTCAGAAAAATTAATCTTTAACCCTAAATGGCATTTTAAATGAGCTTTTAAAAATTAGACATAGGACATAGTAAGAAGTATTAAGTGAATAAAACTCAATTTGCTGGATACCTTGAATTTGTCTGGATTTATTATATGAAACGATAACAGTAGAGCAATATTTAGACGTGACTGTATTCAAACCTCAAATCAAGTGTTCATTCAGGACAGACAAAGCCCTATTCATGATTATCCTGACTTTGCTAGGTTTGCCAAACAATACTTGTTTACAAAATATTAATATTTAACTCTAAATAAAAAGTTATACCCAAACATTAACCAAGCTACTTCTTCCACTCTCAATATTCAGTTCACTTGCACTGGTTTGTGGGACAATGTTCACAAAATAATTCTTAACAATGAGCATGAATTAAAATGAAACATAAGTATTTCCAGCCAAATGAAATGAGTATGCAACATTAATTTATAAAATCCAAGCAACTATACAGCTTGTTTTGGAACAGCTGTTGAATTAGTAATTTGCTATGCATAAGAAACATACTCTTTACCAAGCAATGAGACACAGCAAAGGAGAAATACAATCATCTTTTGAATTTGCTTTCTTTTTTTTTTACCTAAGGCTTAAATTCTTTTAGTTCCATGGCATAGTATTTCACAAAAAATTGAAAACAGTTAAGAAGCCTTAAATTGAAAGCACTGGAGACAAGCTAGCTCCCATTCAGACACAGTACAAATGAAGCAAGGGCATATGAAAGAGACTGCTATTACCTCTAAGCTATTTGCACCTGCACAGATAAAGCTCTCAAGTTTATTAAGCAAGCCACTCTTGACACGCCATACAACTCCCAGTCTCTGGTGAGTACATGGAAAATCAGTGTGCTGAGAATTTACCTCTCTACACATGCTCCTTATATTTTCTACCTAAGTTACCCTGCATTACCTCAATGAAGAAAGAGCATGCACAGTTCTTAAATCCTAAATGAGTAGGGACCTCAGAGCAGCCTTCTCTTTACAACCTTTAGCAACCTGAAGGTTCCTGGAGAGGAACTATTTACAAGGATGTGTAGAGACAGGACAAGGGGGAATGGCTTTAAACAAAAAAGGGTACATTTCATTAGCTGTAAGAATGAAATTGTTCTCTGTGAGGGTGATGAGGCACAGGAACAGCTCGTCCAGAGAAGCTGTGGATGTCTCATCCCTGTTTAAGGCCAGACTGGACGGGACCCTGAGCAACTTTGTTGAGTGGAACGCTCCTCACAGCAACGGGGTTGGAATTAGATGACCTCCAAGCCCCTTCCAGCCCAGAATATTTTATGATTGTATTAGATGAGAGAAGGAAGAGCTTGAATTCCTAATCAGAAGCAAGGAGAAGTTGGAAAAAAAAGCTGACAATACTTACTGAGTTAAATCCTGGCCACATTCTGCACACAAGCCTTTCATAACAACAGGATGGCTACAACCTTCCAGTCTCACCAAGACAGCCCTGAAAAAGTCATAGGCATTCCATTTACAGAAGGCAGATTACAGACATGTACATTAGTAACCCATAGACTGAATTAATTCAAGGAATAAATTCTGGTTATGACTTGAGTGTCATAACCTCAAGATATATGCTTTTGCCACAGCATGGCGAAAAAGACAATCATCTATATTTTCAAATTATTAATTTTCACAAATTTAGAAGCCAACTGAATCATATACTAGGGTCACTTTCTAAGCACAGTTTAGCAAGGAAGTTCAATGAGAACAAGTATTGTTTGTCCAGAAACAGTTTACATTCATTTACATACAACTCCCCATTAATACCCTACTGAGCTACACAGTAATGAAAACCAAATGCAGAAACTTTAATATCAGAGAACAGCTCAGGTTCTCTTTTAAAATCAGAGTCCAACCATTAACCTAACACTGCCAAACCCACCACTAAACCATGTCCCTAAACACCACATCTGCATGTCTTAGATTCATCCAGGGATGGTGTCTTGACCCCTTCCCTGGACAGCCCATCCCAATGCTTGACAGCCCTTCCTGTGAAGAAATGTCTCCTCATATCCAGTATAAACCACCCCTCGCACAACTTGGTAATTTCCTCTCCTCCTATTGTCTGATACTTGGAAGAAGCAACTCCCATCTGGCTACAGGCTCCTTTCAGGCAGTTGCAGACAGTGATAAAGTCCTCCTTGAACCTACTTTTCTCCAGACTAAACACTCCCAGTTCCCTCAGCTGCTCCTCATCAGACATGTGCTCTAGATTCTTCACCAGCTTCACTGCCCTTCTCTGGATATGCTCCAGGACTTCAATGTCCTTTTTGTACTGAGAAGTCCAAACTTTAACCTAGGATTTGAGGTGCAGCCTCACCAATGCCAAACACAGGGGCAGACAAATTCTATACCAACTTAATCTTATTATTTTCATGGCAGACATATATTGCTTCAATCTTCTCATAAAAATATTTTAATTTCTGATCCATAAGCCTTGACTCACCACATGTTGAAATAAAGGCATAGGAACTGGTATTTTATTCTTTCTTTTAAACAATGGCTAAAACCAAACCAGAAATTGGAGCTGGAAACAGAGAAGTGTGACATTCACTATTCCAAACTCAAACTCTTTAGAAGACAAACTCTACTTTTCAGTTGAATAGTCCAACTAAAGTATTCCTGATCCAGTTATCAAAATTCCTGGTCTTGAAAATATCATTATTTATTTTCTCTCAAACACTTAACAGTCATTGTAAGAGACTTGTTTCTGTCATTATAGATGGAGAAATTGATCTTTCAGACTTCCTATTTTTAAAAAATTCTAAGTAGATAGCAGTACTTCAGCTACTACAAAATTTCACCAACTCTGTGATAATGAGCTACAGCATCTCTCTAATATTAAAAAAAAAAAAAATTAAAGGTCAAGCAGCTAAAAAAAACCCAATCAAAAAGCAAAAAAACCCCAAAATCTGAGCTCTTTCATATACTGACTGTAGTGTCTGAAGTATGGCTTCAAACCTGTATGCAATAAGCAGACTGCAACATGAAGAAAACTGTTTTGCATGCCCAAATCTCTCATTCACATATCTGACTACTAAGCATTTGGGAATTCTAAGCAGAAATTCAGTTTCTAAATAATACCTACAACTGCCTACTTGCAATGTGTCCCTTGTTCTTCAACAACCAGAAGAATGATGACTCTACTGCAGTAGAGAATGATGAACAGAAGAAGAATTTTCGGCTTGGAAATTACACTTCCTCTTCCTGTGTAGGCATCTCAGATCACCTTTTTTTTTAAACATGGTATGTATTTCACAGAAAACAAATTGCCAGAAAACAAAGCCAAGACTCTTGGCTCTTTAAAAGAGCTGCACAAGATAAAGTGGCCCTTCACTAGTGGCCCTTCACTGTGTGATCATTTCACAGATTGCACAGAATTTTGGTCTCCTCTCATCCCCCTGTGTTTGCATTATTTCATCTGACTCTTCTCCCCACTCCCTTTGACAATATCTCTATCTTTCTGTCTTTCACCTTGATTCACTGCAAAGCTCCTTTTTAGGCTACCAATGCACACTAATGACCACGCCATTTTCATTCTCACCATGTGCTCAGTGTACGAATCAGAGATTACAGACACACCTAAAAGGTCAAAAAACATGCCCCACAGTACAGGGTAGAGAAACATGCTTAAGAGATTACAGTGCCTGAGTTTATACCCCAAATGAATTGGTTTTCAATAGTTCAGAAGAAAAAAGCCTTTTAACGCCAGCTTGGAAGTCACAATATCTCTAGACTTTCTCTACTTCACAGTGAAAGTAACCTCACACTCCAGGTATGCAACAGGAGAAGTTGGCATACTCCTGGGCCAAGATGTGATTCAAAATTGGACATGCAAGAGCAATGAGTCTTTTAAGAAAATTAGAGTTCTAAGTTACTCATTGATACTGTTCCTAAACAGCACCTCTGTACCTTATCTCGTACCAAGCATGACCACTAAATAGCATTTTCCTCTCCTGCAAAATCTAAACACAACCAGAACTCCTGGTCACACTTACATGTACTGGAGATAAAAAGGACATGATACAAACTCCTCTGTCATATTGTTCTCTGTGATGCTTAACTCAAAGGACACAGGAAGAACTCCAGAGCTGTGATAAAGCTCTGAGCAACATACAACCAAAGGGTCAAGTTTCAATTACAACTGTCAGGATCTTAGGCAGACCTCTCTCAGGGAAAAAGCCCAACACTTCTTAGTGCTGAAGAAGGAAAGCCTCAACTCTAGGAAGGCTAGGCATACTTATATTTTAGCACATGTGTTTTAATTACTAAAGAGGAACAAACACAGACCTCAAGTAGAATGACTTTTTTAAATTTCATGCCTAGAAGCTCTCCTTTACTGTTGAAGTCAGAGATTTTCAAAATGTAATGGCCAAGATCAAAGCCAACTATCAGACAAAAGTGAGCTGAATCAGAGTGTGCATGACTGGTTTTAAATGGGTGCATACACCAAACACAGGTTCAGGTTTCTTCCTGTTCTCTTCTCCGGGCTGTAAGTGAAACCCACTTAGAAGAACAGAGCCTTTCCCTATTCCATTTCTACAAAGATAAAACAGATTTCTCCTCCCACCCCCTCCAAATAAGAGGAACTAGGGCACACTTTACTGCTGGCAACATTAACAGCGTCCTTATCTTCTTCAGGATCCACACGGTGATAAGCAGAGCTAACTGGCTACTTCAACAACAGCATTCCAAGGAAACTGCCACAAAAGATGCAAAATCTTTTTCTAGTTTTACAAACTGTCCCAACTGTGCTGATGAGCTGGGTAAAGAAACTGGGTAAGAATCACTGCACTATGACAAGCCAACTTTTTTCTGAGCAACCATGGAGGTGGTAGATCATTCCAATACCCAGTCTGATAGCTAAATGACTGCAACAGAACCACGAACCACCCACGTGGTGTCTTTAGTACAATGAAGCTCGAACTAGTAAATAAGGAAACCTACTCTGGGGCCTTAATCACATTTTTTCCAGATGCACATGTAAACAACACAGAAATTAGGCAAGCCATTAAGATAAAATTTTACTTTTTGTGGCCACAAACATGAATTGGAACAGATATTTACCAAGAGCCTCAGGATGCAACTGATCATAAGCTCATCACTCTTCTCCCAGTACTTACACACACTCTATTTTTAAACCAAGTCTTTTAATAATATATCTGCTTTAAGGAAGCAGCATGGTAAAGAAAAAACCCAAGGGGGAAAGTTTTTATGAAATCCAACATGAAGGTTTTGCTTTTATTAACAATGGAAGTTAATGCTTGTGCTAATCCTAAGGCCTGGTCATTACTGTTGACTCCAAAAGGAAGAACTTTGTATCAAGCACAACCTGGTTCCTGGTAACTGATTTACATTAGAAAGCCAAAATAGAGTTCCTCTATTTGTGCTACACCTCAGTTGTAGCAACCAGTTTACTGGATCAAGGGAACCCACTGCAAACAAAAAGCAATCCCCAAAACGTTTTATTATTGCTTAAATTTTCTTTTGTGGTTGGTCATTTTTTTTCAGCATGTCTAACACTTCCAGCAGCAAGTACAAGAGTTAGAGAACAACAAAAACAAGAACTCCCTGAGATTTTTTTTCATAATAAGCTTACTATTTACATCAGGAAGGGCTGGCCAGCTGCAGCACATGAGTACAATGGCCACAAGATATCTTCACAGCTGTCTTCAGTAAAGCCCTGTATCATAAGGATACTCAGCATAACACAGGAATAGAGAGGTTTCCTCTGTTACTCAGAACAAGTCAAACCTGACTGTACATTAACCACGGCCTTCTATTACAGCTTGGCTTCACTTCCAGAGGCAACAGCTCCAATGTCACGCTGCCAGAGAAAGGCAATGGCCTACTTTCCTTACTCCCCACCCTCGCATTTCCCCTGAAAGCCCACCCCCTCCTCTGGCACTACCAGAAAAAACGATTTCAGTACCCTGCAAGATAGAACTCACTAGTCCTAACCAAGTTTTCTGCTGGTATTAGAGGCAAGCAGCTGGTAAAACCAGTCTAGCAAGGGTGACCGATCAAAGCTGCAAATGTTCCACAAACAAGGCTAAGACTGGGGAAAGACAAGACACAGTTTGAACAACTCACATTTTCTCTCCACAGTAAACAGGCCACTTTGTTAGCATTTATCTTGCCTATCTGTAAAGACTAGCTTGGACAACTCCAAGTCATAAGTTTTACTTATTATCTTAAAGTCTGCTTCAAGGTATCATGCACTGACATTGAAAATACAGTGCAAATTTCCAAGATGAAGGTACTGCCCTGCACTGATTCATATCTCATGCAAGATATGGCAGCCAAGCAATTGCTGGGTTTCCTCAGCTCTGTTTGGTATAAAGAGAGACCTCAAATACCACAAGAAACACACAGACCAAGTTGTGACTGTGATCCCTTAAAGCTGCTGCCTTCAATCTGATGCCACATACCCTTCCAATTTGCATTAGAAGATGTCCAAGAGTAGTAGTGCAGCAAAAGGAGATGCTGGTGTGCAAGCAAACAGAATAATCACTGCCTTGGTTTGGCAGAATTGGCTGGCTCAAGGAGATTTTACTGGCAAACTGTCAAGGGGTAAAAATACCAAATGAACACATCTCCAGATCAATGATTATTAATACCAACCATTACTGAATCAACCAACTGAGCCACAACAAATATGAGCATAAAATCCTTTAGTTGTCAGATGAAGTTAGCATCAACCGAAAGCCTGCTTCTACGGTTTCATTAGTCAGATTTCTGAAACACTGATATTTTTGTTTGCTTATACCAGAACAATATTTTGTTCAGGTATAAGCAAGCGTGTGTGTCTGCAGAATTTAGAATCCCTACTAAGGGCCCTTACAACCAATTGTCATCAAACTACAGCCTTTGTTACACAGGACTCCAGTTTTGTAGCAAGGATATTTCCAAAGCCTGAGTCAACTTAGTCTCTCCACATAAGAGTATTTAACAACTGGATTTATATATTTAACTCTCATTAATATCTGTGAGGAAGCAGAGAGGGTCCTTGAATAATTGATTAAAAATACCAAGGACTCACAAAACACATGGCCCTTGTTGTTCCAGGCAACACATGGCCAACAGCCTCTTCAAGATATTGGAGGAAATGTCCACTACAGCAGCAACTTGACTTACACTCAAGGATAGCAAACACACAGAGCTGCATTTCAAATATGCATGAACCCCAAATGCCTCACCCACACAAGGCAGGCTGTTTGATTAAATCCCCCAAAACCTAAACAAAACCCCTGTACCCTAGCCTAGGTTACTTGCTAAGAACTGCTGTGAGCAGTAGCTCACAGAAAGCACAGTTCACACTTGAAGGCATCATCTCAGTTTTTCAAAGCTAGTGGGGAAATTAATGGTCTTGAGATGATTTTTCCTCTGTTAAATACAGGCTATTCACAACTAGGAGTTAACCTGTTGGTGAATGTTTTCTCTACTTTTCAGGCAAAATACCTATACAGGTTGAGACTAAGGTCATAAATGCCAAGAGAAACATGGGCCTGGAGTTTCTGGGTTTTATTTATAATCCAAAAAAATATCTTAAGCTTGAAGTAAATCTACTTCCATGATTTGCAAGGCTTTAAGTATTTCTATTTACTTGTGGAGAAGAGTTAGCATTACAAGCAAGGAGGTAACCCTCTTCCACCTTCTATGCAGACATCTGTGAACAGCTTCTTGCATGTTTCTAAAAGCCACTTCTAAGAGTTAACAATGTATAATCATTACATAAGATCTAGTAAAACTTTCAAATATTATTTATTATGTGTTTTTTATTTAAAACATTTTAAACCAGAAGTATTATTACTTATGAGAATTCAAGACTATTTTTTTTAAAGGGAGAAGGTAAAAATACAGTTCGCAATGCTTTTACATAGAACCCCTTCAAAATAAGGAAGGTCACACAGAATTAATTCAGAAGTAGAAAGATGCAAGCCTGTAACTCTGTAACTTGTATCTCTAACAATAAGTACTTTGAATAATCACAGAAGAAAACGGGCTGTCATATCTCAGTAATTCATTTAAGCAATAAACAGTTCTGCAGCCCACTCCCCCCCACTGCTGTTGTCAAATGCTGACATTACCTTTATGAATTTGCTTTTCTATTGCTACTTCTCTCTGACTGCAGTATTAGTCACGCAGCAGTTCTCAAATACCTGCTGCAAAACTCCACCTGGGAGTTGAGGAACATCCATCTGACAGCAGGATCAATCCAAATCTATGTGATGAACCCTGGCTATCTAAGTGGCACTTATTCAAAAATTTGAACTGACTGAGTTGCGACCGTATAGCCTTCTAATCGGCAGAACAACAATTAACCTAAACCTGCAGTTTTCTCAAACCACACTTGAACTTTCGCATCAGTTACTAAAGAATGGTACTTGCAGATGAACTGCTGCAAATCCAGACAACAGGCTAGGACTAATTCCACTGCTGGCTAATTTCTGGGGTTTTTTTCAGGCATACAACTCTCCCTCAGATAAAGGCACAATTTCCCCTTATCTCAGAACAACTTACCACTGCATTCTTCCTACACCCAGTCAAGATCACCTGTAATTACCAGAACAAATCTGGTTTGCCTCCTGCACCTATAGGTTCACATCTAGACAAACAGCAACAGATGAACACCAACACAGCCTGGACATCAAAGCAGAGAAAGAGTTTCAAATACAAACACACTGAGAGCTGACATCTTCTTGTGCTAAGAACTCTGTGAGGATCCTGTGATCTCTCCCCCTCTGCCTTGGAAAGCTGCATCTATTAACAGAATATTACATCTTCTTCAAACATTTTATCACTTTTCCCACTAAAACTATACACTTAGGCAATCACAGTCCTTTTGCCTGTTACTTCCAAACAGCAAATAAAATGGGAAGAGGCTTACTGCAGGATGCACAATCCTCCAGTCTAACAGCTTCCTCCCATCCTTTCCTTTAATAGATACTGTGACAAACTGAGCTGAACGCTACATCCTGCATACTCTCCTCTGGGACTTGCTGTTAAACCAGATGAACACAGTTACATAGGAAAAATTAACAACTTTTAACACCCTGAAGAGCAATTATGAACCAAACTGTCCTAAGTTACACCACAGTGTTCAAACAAGGAGCAGCAGCTCCACATTTGACAACAACCATATGACAACAGCATCGTGTGAGCCCAGAAACCCAATACACTCTGAAAGCAGAGGACAACAGCTTAGAAAGTTGCTCAGCTCATAAAAGGTAAGTGTGATAAACAGCTGTAAAGTTGATCAAGTTCTCTTCTTGAGCAATGCTTTCTTTGGTTAGGGCCACTTGCCCCTGCTCGGCCTTTCTGTGAATGGGAATCCACAGCATTCACTCCACTAAGCTTGGACCAAGACCATTTGCCTTTCACACCTTTTCAAATGCTGCAAAGTCTTAGATGCCATCTTCAAACTAGAAAACACTGGAAAGCAAACAAATAGGCATTATTCAATTCTACTACATCAATACCTCTGCCTTATGCTACACTGTTTCTTAGAACGGTAGTAGAAAAGTATTTTTTTTTTAAGATACTAGTGCAATAGTGACCTGGCAATATCCCAACTGTTATCTTAAAAAAGAAAGCATTTCCTTTAACACAGCAACACTGTGTTAAAGAAAACGAGGGGAGCCTTTCCATCTTCCAAAGCCTTTTTAAGACCAGCAGTCTCTCCTACTGGTGACACTTCTATCCTTCCCACACTTCCAATTCCATAGGTCTAACTTCAACATAACCAAACTTAGACAAAATGCACAATCAAGATCCTTAAACTGCAACCTGTAATGCATTACCTGCTCTCCAGGAAGTAATTTCATGCTCCCCTATTTGCTTTAAAAGACAACTACTGCCAATTCAGCTATCCATATATAGCAGAAGACCTTAAGTTAACCTTTGATTTTTAAACTACATAAAATACATAACCACAAGAATATTTTATAAGTGACAACTTAAAATGAATCATCTATTATAATTTTCCAAAAGAGGTCCCAAAAATTAAAGGCTAGCAGCTCTTTACTGAACCTTGAGGCTAATACGTCAAGACAAACTTTCAGAACAATTCAAAGCTAAAGTCTTGTCACTCCCTTCCTCAAACTTTTTCAATCCTTCCCAGGAAAAACATCTATGTACTGTGCAACATAAAAATTAAAGGTCTCATTGCAGTCCCCCTGTGAGAATTTTTATCCATACATTTTCTCTTCAGAAGAAAAAAACTACAGAAAACCAGGTCGCAGTTGCAGAGAAGAAACAAAATGTGCACCTGCCTTTGAAAAAGACTGGTTTTCTAAACAACTCTAGTATTAAAGTAAAGCTCAAAAGTACCCTAAAGAAACTAGACAGCAATAACTAAGAAAGAAAATCCATGACCATTTGGGTAAAAATACAATCTATTTCCAGCACAGACATTCACAAACCAACATTTTTTAAAAACTGCTATAACCTGCTTGTAGTTCTCCAATGGGATGCATAAAATATTACCATGAGCTATCTCATTCTGTCTGCTGGCCCACAGACTCACACACAGCAAAAAGTCCTTGAGCTCAAGTAAGGTGAGCAACTCATAGTACAAATTAAGAGAGCAGAAAGTTCCCTCATTTGGGAGAAACCTTTTAAAGATAAGAACGTTAATAAAGACTATCATACAAAATGCTGAATGGAACATACACAACTTAAAAAATGTTATTCCCCAGTGTTGACATGCCATTTATTCCCTTGATGAGTCTTCTGGCATTTACACAATCACTTTGATCTGACCCATCTATGGGCTACTGCTGAAAGGATAAATTACTCCCCCTTTCCCTGTACCACACTCCTGTTGAAGCAACTGAATAAAACAAGTGAATTGATTACTATGGACCATTTAACAGGAGATTGGGTGGGAAGGATGAGAAACCAAGCCATCTTTACACGTTTTCCAACACCCTGCTCAATGCAAGCTGAAGGCACTCAAGTCCGAGCATCCCTTCCAGCCAACTCTCATATTAGCATGAAGCAAGCAGGAAACCAAGGTCTAAGAAAGCCACACTGAGAAAAACTGCATACCCAAGGCTGCTACAACCATACTACTGGTAAATTCCAAGCCTGATGCCTGTTTCCAACCAAACCCAAATGAGCAGCTTGGTCCTCGTAGACAAAGAAGCTCCTACAAGTTTTGTGAAACAAGGCCGTGTAACAAAAAGGAACTTTGTCCTCTACCATTCAGTCCAATGAACAATCCTGTGAGCTTCCAACTTGTTAGGTGTCTAGGAACAGGCAAAAGAGAAGGCAATCAAAGACAAAAGCCCTCATTTAGAACTTGCATATTTTTCACTATCCAGTTCAACTAAACACCAGAGAGATACTCTTCTTTTAATGTTTCTTGGTATCACAGTACACAGCAGAAAGGAGAAGGGGAAAATTAAAAAAAAAAAGAGACTGAAATCAGAAAGATGCATACTGAAACTTACTATAAAAATAATGGGATGAATTCAGGCATAAAAAGGAATTAGACAAGAGATACACTAAGTTAGGATTGTTAAGTATTATTCAACAATCCTCAATGTTTGGCACTGAGGGGTTTTTTAGACTCATACCTTCATCAAATATTTGCCAGGATATTATGAAATCATTTGTGTCTAACAAACAGCAAGGTACTTTTTCCTGTAGTTTGTTATAAGTGTCACCATTTTAAAATGAACTGCAATTCATTAGCATTTTTCCCCCTTAGAAGACTGTCAGATACATGGTACTGGGGTCTGGCCTTAAGTGGACAGTAAACCAGGCCCTGAGCCTATGTGACATTAGATATTATTTTAAAAAAATATAATCAAGTTTCTGGCACAAAAAAAATGCCAAAATACAAACCAAAACAAGCAATGACACAAAAATCTAGAATTTTAGAGAACAAATCCCCACCTCTTTCCTGCTATCTTCTCCACAACCAAAACAAGTTTTGCTTCACTAGGATCCAGATAGTTTAAACGTGATGTTTATTACAACATGAATATACTCCGTAGAAGAATGTGAATTTTTGCTATTAAAGGTATGCGGGAAGACACAAAGATACCCAGATTAAATATACAGGCAATAAATCTTTCAGAAGACTCTTCTAATGTGAACCAAACAAGACACTTGTAATACTCTTTTACATTTTATATTAGAAACACTTATGTAAATATTTGCACAAAGCATTAATACTGACCCAACCCAGAATCCTGCCATACCTGTAGCACCTTCAGAATGATTAACCCAGATGGCTAACTGGAGCAGTGCAGAATTTTTGGCACTTTATTTGTTGCTCCTGCTACCCATCAAAATTACGCTTCTTAAACATCAAAGGCCTTTCATTAACTGCTTCCTGCACTCCCTGTTATTTACAGTCCTAAAAGGTTAGACACCTTTCTCTCTCAAGTTCCAGTCTGACTCGTGGTGCAAGCCTAACTCTGCAAGAATAAGCAGAAGTTACCTACTGCCTGCATGCCTTGGGTTCTTCTCTGGGAAAAGTTTGCAACCCTGTCAATACTAAAACGTGGGTAATAACAGTACAAAAAAATTAAGTGCTGTAAATGTGCAAAATTACTTTCATGCAGCAAAAGATTCCATCTCATGCTGGATATGAAAGAAAAATAATCAAAAGTTAGAAATGTGTCTTCTTAATTGGGAGAGACTTCTGCTAAATGATGTCTTTATTTCCAGAAATATTATGATCTGACAAAGAAGAAAATTCAGCCACTCATTGCTTATCCTCAAATAAAAAGATTTGATCAACTTATGTTCTCATGTTCTAATGAAAAGGAAAAATATTTTGAATAGAAACAGTACTTCTACAGTGTTTCAGAGTCTGACAAATACTTGCAAGTATCTTTGGTTCAAAGAGAATTCAGTGCTAAATCAGCCTAACTTGCTAAATGAAGTTCATTTTTCTAAAGGCAGCATGGCCATTCTGGATAGTTTGGATCACAAAAAGGGTATCTTCAGCAGATGATGAATAAATTTCAGCTGCTATTTACTTTAATCACACCTGTGTTTTAATAATGCAACATCTTAACACATATTGAAATATTGTTACTGAAATGCTATTATTTCAATGCCACAAAATGGGAAGCCACAGGCAAGAGATTTAATGTTTGCTAAAAAAACTTTTAAGTGACCAAAAAATGCATTTATGTCTGCAATAGCTGAACAGTTCTATTACCCTTAGGTCATGCTTATTCTACCTCTTCATTTGAACTTTTCCCTTGCACTCACCCAGTACATACCATAGCAAAAAGCAACAGAGGAACCTGACTGAAAAGTCAGAATTCCAGAAGCGTAACACCGAGCAATGATCAATATCAACCACAAACTTTTAGTTGTTTAAGATACAAATATTCCAGAAGCCAAGAACAATGGTAATAAAGAACACAGTTTATTTTCTAATTGTCTCAAAGCAAGGAATTGCTAATTATAATCAAGTGACATTTGACTGGACAAATCCAGTAAGCACAATATATAAAAATTGGTGCATTCCAGTCCATGAAGTTAACATTGGGCAAAGCTAAAACTAAAATGCTGCTAAATCAGCAGCAGACCCAGACTACTTTAAATCGATTATATTTTTCACTTATAATATCTTTAGTTTGGTTTTCCTTCCAAGTGCTTAGCTAAACAAAAAAACTGATAAAGTTATCTCCCCTTTTATTCAGTGCTGACAACATGAATTTCATCATGCATATGGCATTTTAAAATCTCAGTCTGTACTTTTAAGATATTTTTTAGTCCGACCTAGCATTTACAGTACCTTTGTTCTACATCAGGTATTAAAGATTGCCCATGCTGCACCAGATGCAAAAGCAGAATGCTGATGCAGCACAAAAGGAAAGCCAGTCTTATCCCAGAAAGAGATATCTCTATAGCAAGAAACACATAGCTTCCACCTCCTCAGTAGCACATTATATGACTGACTGATATAAAAATGCATCAGACTAGTTTTTCTTGAACCTTCCAGAGCACTCCCATTCACAGATGTTTTGCATATACTAGTGAATTTCAATCAAGAAAGTTTAGGCCTGGCTGCTCCCACCTAAAAATCAAGAGAACTGCAATCAAAGTAAATAGCTTGCTATAATAAACCAGAAGAAGTAGATTGTTTAACGAGTTTCCTGCTGAGAAAGACTAAATCTGCTTAAAGTACAGGGTAGCAGGCTATTTGCTCAACTCAATGTAGAAATCTGGGCGCCCCACTATCAGGCATTTAAGAATTTAAAAGTCAATGAACATTCAGCCTTATTAGACAGACCCATTGCTAAACTATAGGAAAAAAAGAAGTCTTTTTTAGTCCCTTGCTCTTCTGAAAGATAAAATCTTGGTTGTATTTGTGAAGTCTCGTACATTAAAACATTCACAGTATTAAAAACATTTAGACGGCCAATGTTACATGTAAGGTACTTAATTTTAAAATGCCTTGCCGCACTGTTGTTTCCCATTAAAACTCCTTCTATGGTTTGAAATTATCTGTCTGCTCCCCGAGTTTTGCACCAACCTAACAGGCGAACAACAAAGACTCTATTAGGAGAAGAGGCAGTAGGCAGAAACTGATGCTCAGGAAGTTCCACCTGAACACGGGGAACAACTTCTTTATTGTGCTAGTGGCTGTACACTAGAAGAGGCGCCCCAGACTGTGGAGCCTCCCTCACCGCAGATATCCCAGAGCCATCTGGAGGCAATCCCGTTCAACATGTCGTAGGCCGACCCTGCATGAGCAGCGAGGCTGGATCAGATGACGCACTATGGTCCCTTTCAATCTAACTCGTTCTGCGATTTCGTGATTTCCAAGTAGCGCTTCCAGTAAGCGCAGCGTCTACAGAGCCCCAACACAGCAGGAGGGACGCACCGCTCTCTGAGACAGAGCTCACGGCAAAGGGCTCAGCTCTGAAACACGGGAGTGGAGCACGATCCCTCGGCACCTCCCCGGCCGCTTCCTCCTCCTCCTCCTCCTCGCACGGCAGCTTCCCTGCGCACAGCGCCGGAGGAAGGGCCTTTGTGCGCGGGGCCCGGCCCGGCCCCTCGCAAGGAGCGCGAGCGCCGCGTCCCGCCACGGCCGCCCCCCCCCGCCCCCGGCCCGCACTCACCCGGGCGCGATCACCTGGCCGGGCCGCGCGCACAGCTCGCGCACCACGCCGGGCCGCTCCGCGCGCAGCCTGCGCTCGGGGCCGCCGCGCTGCGGGCGGGCGGAGGCGCCGCTGGCGGCGGGCGGCAGCGGGGCGGCGGCGGGGCGCGGGGTGGGCGGCGGCGGCGGCAGCGGGGCGCAGAGCGCCAGCACCGACCCGATCTGCACCGCCGCCCCCACTGACACCTTCCACTCCAGCAGACGCAGCGGCCGGGGGCCGGGAGCGCGGATCTCCGCCACCGACGCCGGGCCGTCCGCGCCGGGCCCGTCGCCCCGCTCCGGCCGCTCCTCCATCGCCCCGGCCGGCGGCGGAGGGTGAGTCGGGGGTGCCCGGCAGTGGGGCCGGACCTGGCGCTACCGCCGCCGGGGGAAGGGGGGGGGGGGGGAGGGGGGGTCGGTTCGCCCCGACAGTCACCGGTGGCGCCGACGGCGGCGGGGTCACGGCAGCTCCGCGCAGGCGCCGCGCCGCGCGTCCGGCCGTGCTTAAAGGTACAGGCGCGGGCGGCCGGGCCCGCGGGGCGGCGCGGGGAGGAACTACGGCTCCCGGCAGCCCCCGCGCCCCGCCCGCCGGCGCCGAGCGGCGTCACAGAACCGGAATTGGGAATATCCCGAGTTCGGACCCGCGGGCGTCTTGGGGTTCGACTCCTGGCCGCGCACGGAACACCCCCAGAATCACATCATGTGCCTGAGAGCGTTTTCCGAGCCGTTCTTGAATTCTGTGGGGCTTGGTGCTGTGACCACTTTCCTGGGGAGCCTGTTCCAGTGCTCAGCCATCCTTTGGGTGAAGAGCCTTTTATTTTCCTATTATCCGACTGTTTTGGTTTAGCCCCAGCCAGCAGTCACGCCCTACGCAGCCACTTTCTCACAGCCCTTCCAGCAGAACTGGGGAGAGACTTGGAAGGGTAAAAGCTGGAAAACTCATGGTTGAAAGGATGACAGTTTAACAGGAAAACCGAAAGCCATGTGCTCAAACAAAGCAAAACAAGGAATTGATTCACTGCTTCCCATGGGCAGGCAGGTGTTCAGCCCTCCCCAGGACAGCAGGGCCCCATCACATGTCACAAGCTGGGAATGCAAACACCCATCACTCCAAATGTGCCCCCTTCCTCATTACTCCCTCCTCTATATTTACTGACCGTGATGTCCTGGGGTCTGGAATATCCCTCTGGTCAGCTGGGGTCACTTCACCTTTCCTGGCTGTGTCTCCTCCCAAGCACCCTCACATTCATTGCCAGCATGGCAGTATGGAAAGCAGAAAAGGCCTTGGCTCTGTGCAAGTCCTGCTCAGCAATAATAAAAACATTTCTAAATTATCAACCCTGTGCTCAGCACAAATCTAAAACACAGTTGCATTCCAGCCACTGTGAATGAAGTTAACTCTACCCTAGCAAAATCCAGAGCACCAATCTAAACCTCCCCTGACACAGCTTCAGGCCATTCCCTTGGTCGTGTCACTGGTCACAGAGAGGAGATCAATGCCCTTCCTTTTTGTGTTGTGAGGAAGCTATGGACTGAGTCCCCCCTCAGTCTCCTCTAGGCTGAACAGACCAAGTGACCTCAGCTGCTCCTCATACAGCTTCCCCTCAAGACCCTTCACCATCCTTGTGGACCTCCTTTGGACACTCTATAAGAGGTTTATATATTTTTTATATTGTGTTGCCCAAAACTGCACACAGCACCCGAGGTGAGGCTGCACCTTTGCAGAACACATTTGGACAGTCACACCACTCTGCTCTGTGCTGCTGCTGCCCGATGTCTGGACCCTGAGGAGCCTCTGGAAGCTCTGCAGCACTCTCCAGCTCTCCCCTGGGTGGGAGGGCAGGTGGAAGAGGAGGGCGCCCTTGCCTGGCAGAGCAGCCAGCTCCCTGTGGCGCTGACCCCACACTGCAGTACACTGGCAGGGCAGGGAGGAGGAATAGGGATGTCTGGCAGAGAGGAGCTTGGATGTGGGTGTATCCACGGAGGATCTTGGATGTGGACATGGCCCGGCAGAGGCACAGCCAAACAAGGCCAGCGGGGCTGACTGGAGCTGACGTCCCTAAGGGCATGTGTTCTCCACCAAAAGGTGCCATGGACATGCTTCTCACCCATGGCAGGGTACTTTTATCTCTTCAGCCACATGCCAAGGATGGAGGCCTTGTGCCATGTGCCAAACCTAGTGCAGCCTGCTATGGGGCAATGAGATACTCCATAGCTCCATGCTCCAGTTGAACATTCCATGGGAATTCCATGGGAGTGCTCAACTACCTCAACATCTCTAGTGCTTATGTAGCCAGTGCACCAAATCTTTTTACCTCATTAGTGTTTCCTGAACTAAGGAAACTTGAAACTTGAACTTGACCTAAGAGCTCAGAGCAGCAGATGCCAGGGTCTTCCACAAGGAGTCTTTTCCAGAGAGTGACTGGCTTGCTAGTGGACGGGATTTTGGTAGGGATGTTGAGGAATACATGTAGTGCCCATAGCTCAGTATGCAGGTGCAGTGTGAGCTGCAGGTGGAGCACTGGAGGGGCAGGAACCTGAACCTGAGTCCAAGGTGAGAGGCTATGACCTGGCAACCCTTTGCATAACAAAGGGCCTGGGGACCTGTGGTGCACCCAGGGGACCTGGGCAACCCAGAGACACAGCAGGAGCTGGTGACTCCAGACTTCCCCATACTTTAACTTAGAGGGTATAAAACCCCAGGGTTTCCTTTGTCACTCCTTAGAGGCACCCACCTCAAGCTGTTATTTTTGATATTGCACCATGATTAAATTATTTTAAGGATCAGGATGTCTGAGATTCTGCTAAAGGAAACCTGGGGTTGAGCCCATAAGGAAACCTGGTCTGACTGGGAGTATGGAGGATGCAGCTGCCAAAGGGGCCTTGGTCCGAGATTAGGTGATGTCAGAGTGGCTCCTGGATGGTCAGACAGGGAAGTTTCCTTACCAGGGAGAAGACTGCCAGCATACAGTCTACAGGCAGTCTCCAAACAGTAGGTACTCCTGGGTTTTTCCCTTTTAACATTGGTTAAGAGAGACCTTAAAACCAGTGTGGACTGGTTGGGAACTGGACCTGCAAGACATTGCTATGAACATCATTATGAGCTTGGGTTGTGAGACAGCCAACATCACCAGCAACCAGAAATTGGAAATTTTGGAGTGAAAGTTGCTGTGCCTCTATTATGAGCTCCTTGTACACAGATGCAATGGCATATTGTATTGTGTATTATTCTTAATGTTCCTTTCATGCTGTCCTGCACATGTGGTAAAGCTGCTTCATAAAAAGTGAGTACTTTTTGCATAGTATTCCATCTCTCTACTACCTGTGTTGCTTTATTTGCTCTTTCATAATCTGAAATAAATAAAATTTGAAAATCTGAAATGAAAATAAAAATAATCAGCACTGAAGCAATATGCCCTTGTCCTCTTGCACATGAAAACTGAACTTTGAACCCCCAGTGAACTCTGATGAGGCCACCTTCAAACTCTACCAGGAAGTGCCGACTTGCAGGATTTCTCCTCAACTCTCACCTCAGTGTTTTTATCTCACACCCAGCCTTCTTTCTTTTGTAGAGTGGATTGATACTGTTTTGCTCAGGGACAGCAGGCTGATGACTGCCTCGAGAGTGCAGAAGAAAAAAAGATAGCCTCAAGGATCAGGAGAATTCATCAGGAATTCCACTATTAAAACTTTCTAGACTTCCAAATCTAGCAAAATCTGGTTCCATCAAGACTGGTTGTCATAACAGTCAAGGAAAGGATGAAATAATAGCTGGGGTGGGAAGGGACCTTTAGCAATCATCTAGTCCTAGCTCCCCATCTCAAAGCAGAGGCAACTAGCAGGTTTCTCTGGGTCACATCCAATTCGGTTTTGACTGTCTCCAAAGATGGAGACTCTAGAGCCTCTCTGAGCAACCTGTGCCAGTGTACGACCAACCTTACAATGAAAAAAGCATTTTCTTGTGTTTAAATGGAATTTTGTATGCTTCAGTTCATGTCAATTGCCTCTTGTCCTTTTACAGGGGCACCACTGACAAAAGTCTCTTCTTTATCAACCTTCTCCCATCTCTATCAAATATTTATACACATTGGTAAGATCCCTCTGGAGCCTTCTGTTCTCCAGGCTGAACCATCCCAGATCTCTCAGCCTCTTCTCACGTGACAGATGCTCCAAGCATTTTAACAGCATTGTGCCCTTTTGCTCCTGTTATTCCAGTCTCTTGCACGGGCCCAGCACACCCAATGTGGGGTCACCAAAGCTGATGTAGGGGAAGGATCACCTCCCTTAAACTATTGGTAGTGCTCTTCCTAGTGCAGCGTGGAATGCTCTTGTCTTCTTTGCTGCAAAGTTTACCTTTGCTTGTTCATGGGGAGCTTGGTGCCCATCAGGGTCCTCAGGGCCTTCACTGCAGAGCTGCTTCCCAGACACTTGGCCTCCAGCCTGTCCAGGTGCCTGGAGTTGTTCCTCTCCACAGGCAGGACGTGGGATTTCCTTTTCTTGAATTTCATGAGGTTCCTCTCTGCCCATTTCTCCAGGGAGTCACAGTCCCTCTGGACGGCAGCAGAGCCATTTAGCTTGTCACTCCTCCCAGCTTGGTATGACCTGCAGACTTGCTGAATGTGCACTCTGCACCATGGTCAAGGTCATTAATGATGATGTTAAACAGTATTGTTCCTGATATTGTCCCCTGGGCAAAGCATCTTGCCTTGTGTTTGAAGGTTAGCTCAGGTAAATAAACTTTGTTGGTACTGAATTATTACGTGCATTATTGTATGTGGAGAAGATAGTCTTGGCAGCAGAGCAGAACCATGACACAAAAATGGTCTGGCTTTGTTTGCCCTGCAGGTATCTCAAACTGATAGTTGCTCTGTTTTCCTTTTGCCTGCTAATCCCCCTTGCTCAAAGACACACATTTAAGGTCATGCATCTTTAACACCTGTCGTTTTCTTGAAAGCTGGCCTACCACACAGCTTTTATATGTTCCAATGTCATATCTATCTTACCAGGCCTCCTTGGAGGGGTAAGGATACACAATATTTGATCCCTCACTGGTGGGTTTGATGGAGTGACTGAATTCTGACACTTCCAGTCAGAGATGAAGTGAGAAGAGCTCACCTCCCCCTAGCAATTCTGATACATTAACTCTTATGTCTGGGACAAACTAAAGGTGTGCTGCAGCTTCTGCAGTACTGCTGACCTCAGGAAGCCTCTGCAGCCCCTCCTTCCACAGTAACTATTTTGGGATTTTCTCTGCATCGGTAGTTGTGCAGATGAACAGTTCAGATGGGAGAATAACAACAGAAATCTACTTAATAATTATTATTGTTTTTGTTATATTGATTGCCCTGAGACAAAAGTTTACAAAATATTTGCACCAATCAATCCTAGGTAGGTGCAAGGGAAAATCCCTGAGATGGTGTGTGATGAGAGCATTAGGGGCAGAATCTGTAATTCTGTGAAGCTAGTAGAATCCTAAGGAGCACACCATGTTAGGATGCTTGACTTCATGTCTGGTTATACCAGATGGCTTTCATCAAGAGGCAGATGTTTTTCCCAGTCTTCCCCTCAAAAAGGACATCAGAATTTAACCACGCCTTTGTATTTGAATACCTAGCATGAACAAAAGCACATGGTGTAGACATCAGTTTCACAGAACTGTTGGGTGAAAGCAGTGCAGTGGTAGATACAGCCCTGTGGCAAAGCACTCTTGAAAATGATCAACTTTTAAAAATACAGACATTGTAAAAATACAGCTGACTTCTAAGAGGATAAACAAGATAATCTGCAGTGTAGTTACTTAAGTTGAAACATGCTTAGCTAAGACTTCTTTTAAAATAAAAGACATGTTACCCTGCTTTATGTGTTGTAGCTTTAGTGCAAATTCAAAATGTATTATATAATGCCTCTTAAAGATGACTTGGCTGAGTGTTTCCCTATTCAGACTGATGACTGATGCTGTAAGCCTCAGTCATACTTAATCCTCACTAATACCTGTTCCATAGTAATTCTTGGGAGTGTGTAGAATACAAGGTGGTCAGCCTCCCAAAATCTCCAAGTGGTTTAGAGAGATCTGCAAATGGGGGAGAGCCACGAGGCTCTCGCTCCATCTCTCAGTGCTCTCAGGAGAGCTGTGGGGTGGTTTGCAGACAGGCTGTAACAGCAGCTCACCAGCAGCTCAGGGACCCTGCTCCAGCCTGGAGCCCAGGCATGCAGCTGGGGCTCAGGGTGTCTGGGCAAAGTCACTCTCAGCTTCCCCTGTGGCTGGGGATTTGAATGGACCAGCTGCCCTGGTGCTAGACAGCCCCTTTGCCAATTACATGATGTAATGTTATTATGGGAGCTGTTGCTGAACTACTCAGAAGTGATGCAGAAGTTGTTCAGGAGCCACAGATTGGCCATTCCCTATGGCAGGGAGTTTGTAGCTGTTTATATAAAATTCCTCAGTATAAGAAGTCTGCAGGGTGGTATCACTTTTAAATAGTATGAAAAAATATGGAGGCATTTAAAAGGTCTCACAGCTCTTCTGTGCCCTGACACCTTATTGTATCCACTGTGATAACCAGTGACAGATTCCAGCTGGGGAAGCTAAATAACCTCATCCTGTGTTTTGAGCAATTCCAGTAGGAAGAGAAGCTTTACCCTCCTCAAAAACTGGCAGAGCTTACTATCAGAAACTAAGGCAGCTTGTGCAGGATGTGAGTGCCCTGTGTGAAAGAGGTTTGGGTAGTTTCCATTGTGGCAATCCTTTCCTGACTCTAGATTCTTGAATTCTTAGCCAAGGACCTTCTGCCAATGTTTCCCCTGGCTTTTACAGAAGCAACCCAGGGAATTACTTTAACACACAGAATACAATAAAATGCATATCTGCAGCTTGATCCCACTCCCACTGAACTATCAGAAATATTGTCAATTGCCTTCAAAAGGAGATAATGCAAATTCTTAACATTGCAACAGTCAATTAGCCAGCAGTTTAAATTGTACTGTCAGCAGCTTTTCCATCATCTGTCTCTTAGTGTCTGAAAATGTGATCTTCATACTGTGTTAACTGAGGATCTTTTTTTTTTTTCCAGAAAATATCTTTGGCAAAGCTCTGTGCTCCTCAGTGGAAATATAGCAGAGACTAATTTAGCTTTTCAATTTTTGGTTTTCTTGGGCAACCTGAAAGTAAAAGATATAAAAAAATGAACAGTTTGTGAATGTTAGTGTTACATTTTCCCCACAGTTCCTTTTCTGTGAGTGGGGTTAGTATTGCACAGGTGTATGTTCAGCAGTGCAAATACCTGTGCATGGAAGTTTTTCTGTATAGCAGCATCAAGACAGGCTCATGCCAGATCAGCTGCACAGGAGATTACTGCATGAACATCATCAGGTATGTGGCTGTCTACCCATACACACACCAGCACAGACACATCCTTTTGGTCCTGCCCTTGAAAACCCTACAGGTTGCTGTCCTTAGTCATAAAGTAAATCATTATTTACTTAGGTTAGGGCTACTCCCACGATGCCTTCACAGTCACGCTTCACATCTTGAAGCCCACGTAATTTTGAAGTGCATGACTTGGAAGCGTGAATGAACAGTTCTCCCTTTCCTTAGCAGGGATGCATACAACTTAAATCCCTTCCTCCTCTGCAGAAGTGAGACATGTCTAAACATTTTCATTTCAGAAGAGAAGCTGATGACAGAGTTTCCTGTGCCATCACAGCAGAAGTTCATTCAAGTGCTAGACTGGGCCATTGATCAGACAGGATGGGGAATTTTTATAACCTAGGCTGTTTGTGAATGCAAAATGTTAGAGCAGTGATTTCCAGCCTGTCCTGTGCAGGCTTTTGGGACTGCTGAGTCCATGGATGGTGATTAAGAAAGACACTTTGCTCTCTAGTAGTCTACAGCTGGGAAAATTTCTTTTCCTCTCACGTCCCCTGGAAAATATATAGAGATGAAAACCAGCCAAAAAGCCCTGCCTTAATGAAACATCTGCTCTTTTTATCAGACTTGTGTGAAAGGTTTATTGAGTCCAAATTTTTCAACTTTCACCCTGCCCCTCCCTTTATGGTAGGCAAAAAAAAAAGAGAAAGAAAAAAAGGGAAAGAAAAAGAGAAAGAAAAGTGGGGGGGAAGGTAAAGGGGAAGAGAATGGGGAAGAAAAAAGACAAGGAAAAAGTAAAAGAAAAAAAGAAAAAGAAAAAAAGAAAAAGAGAAAAAGAAAAAGAAAAAGAAAAAGAAAAAGAAAAAGAAAAAGAAAAAGAAAAAGAAAAAGAAAAAGAAAAAGAAAAAGGAAAAGGAAAAGGAAAAAGAGAAAAAAAAAAAGGAGTTAAGTTTTTATCAAATCTGAATTTTTTCACTGTCCCTGGCAGGTGGCGGGGCTGAAGTGCTCCCACCACGTTGAAGGACTTGCCTTTCTCAACTGTCTTTTTCTAGCAGAGTGCCATAGGGTGGTTCTTAAAAAAACCCCAAATATTTAAAATACTGAGTAAGATAGCTCTTACTTAAACAAGAAAAAAATGTTTATTTAGAGCAACAGAGAAAAAAGATCTACTAAACTGGGGAAAAAAATCATATTGTTTCTTCTATACAGGCAAAATGGGACAGATAAATTCAAAGTTCAGAACAGGATTGCAGGTAATATTTCCCCACTTATTGTGTATCAGGAAAAGTTCAGAAAACCAAGCACTTATGTGGAGGGGGAAGAAAGAAGCTGTCAATTGTGATTTTTAAGCAAAGAAAAGTCATAGCACTGCAAAGAATCAAAGGAAACAGAATCAAAAGTGATCAATCAGGGAGCTGCTGATTGAAGGGACAACAAAAAAGTTATTTGGTCTAGTGTCTTACTGAGGAAGGACATGCTGGAGACAGAAGTCATTACCAGGTGAGGAGAGTGAGGTAAGCTAATTTTATTTTATTCAAAGCAGGGATGAAAAGAAGAGCATCTGAAGAAGAAGGGAGAAGACAGGACTATAAATGATCAAAGAAGACATAACATATACTATGTAAGAGACAAGCATGGAAGCTTCATAAGCTGATCTTAAAAAACCATAAGTTATGGCAGTAGTGCTAGTTGTAAGCCTCTGAACTGGGGTTCCATACACATTACTAATAAACCCATAATCATATATTGAAACATGTAGCAGCCATGTGGGTGTCTGCACAAGCTGAGAGTTAAATCTTCTTCTCCCTTTTACTTCATCTGAAAACTTGCTGTATGGATGGTTCTGCGGGGTTTTTTTTCTCATTTAGGGATATTTTGCGGGAGATATTTTTATAATCTGTTCTCAGGATGGCAAAGTTTGGACTCCCCCTGATCTTTCTGATGGACACTTTTAAAACAGAGGTGAGAAATGATCCTCAGTCAGGATCTTCTCTGCTCCAGGTGCCAGCTTTTTATAGCTTTTGATGGATCGCACAGGTGGAGAGGCCAGCTCTTGTTGTGCAATCCTAGACTATGACAATGTTTATGAGGTTAGTCCCCTGATGGAGATATAGTAAGCTATGAAGCCACACTGTACTGATGAACCACTCCACCACTGGTTCTTGGAGAAATTTATGTGTTCTGTTCTTCTTGGTGCTGCTGTCTTAGAAAAGTAAGTGAACAGTGTATGCATCTGGGACAACATTCAGTATACTAAATGCACATTTCTACAGGAGCAAAATCATAGTAGAAAAGCTAGCATCAGATGTGATAGCACAAGTCAGAACTATCCTCACATAGAATTCAATTGTGGTCAAGATCTGGTAAACATTTTACTTTTCAACTGCATACTTTGCACGCTATTTGTATGACATCTCCTTTTCTCTCATTCCCTTGTTGGCTGACTTTGTGCCCTTTTGGCTGGTCCCCCCCCCCTTTTTTTTTCTTCTTAAGCCTAGTAGTGATTCACTGGAAAAAAATTCATTTAGCCAGCGAGCAGGAATTTCTGACCTATTTACAAGTGAACTTTGCTATACTTTTCATAGGTCAAAGTCAAGCCAAAGTACTCCCCATACTGCCAGTTAAAGCCCTGTCAAGTTCTCAGTGACTTCTGATGTTTCCCCTCCAGTCCATCCATGCTTACCTGGCCTGCTGTGTCCTAGGTGCTATTCACTGCTAATACAGGATACTTTCCCATAAAAGAATCTATATTCTTGGGGATGGGCCGTGTGTCTTCCGAAAGGTCTCTAGAAGACCTGGAGAAATAATGAGAAATAATGTCATTGGAGATTCTTCTCTGCTCTCCGGGATAACATGGAGCTAGCTCTTGGTGCTTGAGCTGTTGCTGGCTCTGCTGTGTAGCCTCCGCGTTTCCGAGAGGATCACCCGCGTGTCTGTGAGCAGAACAACCTCATGTTGTACTGGCATTCACCACAGGATGGCAGTGCAAGATTTTAATTGTCAGTGTTTCAATTGTCTGTGTATGTGCCTTGTGCGTGTGACAGCATAGTTAGACAGAAAATTAAAACCAGTACTGTTTTTTCCATTTTGAAAACAAAGATATACTGGTTTCCTTTGAAATAGAGTGGATTGTGAAAACACAGAACCAATAAGAAAACAATGCTGCTGCTGCACGTGAGGTGCTGCCATATTTCAGAAATGTACTTCAGCTTTCTTTGTATGCTGACTCTGCATTTAATTAATTCACACCTCCTCCCGCAGTGCAAAACCTGTATTGCAAAGGTTGTTTACATGATGTACTCTGAGTGGCTTTTGAATTTACAGAGCTTTAGTCCTGACATTGCATCTTTGGCCTGTGTGCAGGCATACTCCCTGCCGGTGTGGTCTCAGAGCACGTCCTGCCTACAGAGCTGCAAATGATGTTCAGAAGGTCAGTTCAGCCTTCCTTCTCTCTCTCAAGTTTCATCTTCCCATTTTCTTTTTGCATGTCGAATCAGGAAATTAGTTTAATCTGAAAATATACCTGACAAAACCAAACAGTTGTTAATTAGGTCCCCTCTTGGGCTTGCAGCTTGGGTGCCAGCACGGGCAAGAGGAGGCAGCAGGGAGCCTGGGATCATCATTCTGCCTGCACCTCATGCCCCAGATGTTTTAGATGATGGCAGAGTTGAAGAAAGATCTCAGGCCTGGGCTCTGCTGGTTGTTGATTCAACTGACTTGCCACCACTGGTGCTATTTTCTGATCTGGTCTTCACAGTGAGAAGCTGATGGTGTTTCTTACTCTGTGACATTTATCAGGATGCAATACAGTAAAGTCTTATCAGGTCTATATCATTGCTGCATGCAATTCAAGTTTTCAACAATACATCCTGCTTTGAACTGCTGACACACACACACATTCACACACTCTCACACACTCAACATTTCACTGATACTTATAATTTCCAAGCTAGAGCATTGCACTGGCTACATGGCTAAATCTGTACAAAGAGTGTAGCTCTTGCTGGAGACAGTTTGATAAACAAAAACTAAAGAGTTGTTCAAGCAGTATCTATCAGTGATGCCACTTTTTTAAAGCTTGTGTACATGTCTTTAGTAGTCCCAGTAGTCCACTGACAGATAAATAAAAAGTAGAGTTCAGCAGTGCTGCTGGAGGTGTGATAAAGGTTCCAGAGCTGCAGTTCTGTTTTGTCCCCTTCCCAATAAAGGGCAGTTTTATGTTTCAGAAAGTTTCTGGGATGACTACTGTGATCTGATACAGAACCAGCCTTCACTGGAAGACTTAATGGAGGAAAAATGCATTTTCTATAGTTAGTACCCAGCACTCTTAACCATATCTGAGAGAAGTGCTGCTCTTACACTGAGTGCTAGACTTCAGCCTATATTTGTAACATTTCTAAAATTTGTGTTTTTCTTTGCAGTGTAACTTCAGGAAAATACCATTTGATCTGAAGAGAAGATTATTTTTCTTTTTTAATTCTTACAGAACATATCTCTCTGTCAGTTCTAGTGATATAATGATAACTGAAAAGTGGACAGAAATATACCTATTTAGTATGAGATGTAGCTACATTTTCTAAATTGAAGTGAGAAAAAACATCTACCTCTTCACTCAGAACTATACAAAAGTTCTTTCATCTTTTCCAGGCGTATAATCTGAGTTTTCTTCTTGCACAGATAGAAGCAGTAATACATATTAAATGTGTCTGTCCAACTGCAGCAACAAACTGCAGAACAAGAACAAACACCTTCAAGAACAAACCTTGCAGCTAATACTCAGTTAATGTTCTCATATGTTTCCAGATATAGTATCCCAAACCAGAGATACTGCAAGTTCACAACTGCACAGACCCTGAGCCTGTCACACACACACATTCCTTAGTTAAGGACTGAAACTTTACCCCACCCCTGTGGCACAGAGATGGTGATGATGTCTGTTTCCATGGCAGGCAGTGGTTGGCACACCTGCAGCCTTGGTATGAGTTGTGGGCTGGTGTGACATGCTGTGTGGCAGGGGAATTAGGGGCAGAAGGAGAAAGGGACAGCATCCCTGTAATTGCTGCTAGGATGGAGTCCCAGTAGGCTTGTTGTCCTACAAGACCATGTAAGAGCAGTCATTTTTTTCTTCAAGAGGGTTTGCAATATGATGAGGTCTGACCAGTACACAGCTGCAGCACAGGTATCAGGAGCACAGATCCTGTACTGGTGTGTTCATCCATATGCAGGCACTTCACTGTGCCACACTCTGAACACAATTCCTGTGGCAGGGGCATTTTTGGGGCTGGAGAGGGGAGGGAAAGAGACAGTCAAAACCAGAACTGAAAATGTGCTAAGGGAAGAGGAATATGGGAAGGAGGAAGAAAAAGGGAGGAGGGCATTAAGAGGGCATTAAGAGACTTAAGGTAGCAGCTGAGAACTTACAATGGTGAGAGAGGTTCTTAAGAACAACAGTAATAAGAGAGCAACAGACGAAGTGGTATTGTTTGTACACAAACACACAGTCACACATATGTCAGAATTGACAGAAAATTGGTATTAGGAGGAGGGGGACTGTCTCACACAGAAAAAGGCAGGGTTTAGACATCTGTGGCTGTCCTGGTTACAAGAAGTCCCCAAACGCCTGCTGCTCTGCATGCAGTGGAGCTGCTGTGGAAACCTTGAGGCTGTGGAGGTGCCCACAGCTGCTCTCCCAGGACGTGTCTCTGAGGGCAGCCTTCAGCCCAGCAGCAGGGCAGGCGTGCAGCGGCAGCAGGGCTCTGTCTGTGTGCTGGCAAGCAGACGGGTCAAGCCGTGCTTCTGCGGGAGCCGGGCAGAGCTGAGAATAAACCCCAGATTTCCTGTGCCTCAGCTCCATCCATGCAGCCGCTGCTTCCCCACGCACTAATCTGACATTACAGAACGTATGGCGATGCAAAGCCACAAAGAAACTAAATTAGGAGAGCAGTAGGCGTATGACTTGCCTGCAATGTTTCCCTTTCACTGCAAATTTCTCGTTTACTGTTATTTTTGCATCGGCCCGTGTGACTGAATTCCCATAAAGTGGTCTCCCACACCTCAGGCAGTTGATAGAGCAGGAGGCAGTCACTGGGCCAATCTGTGCCTGAAAATTAGAGAGACACACACCAGGCATCTGAGAAAGAGACGCTGGTGTGGGAAGGGATGTATGAACCACTTGGGCACAATTCAGTTGTTAGGCAAATGATTAAAGCTAAAATGGAGGAAAAGTGAACTGCTTCCCTGGTTGTATATATAAGCTGGACATTTGTGGGGAGTGAGCAAGTGGAGTGGTTATCAACAATAAAAGAGCAATAAAAAGATAAGATCTTTGCATTCCAATTAAAAGAAAAATCATTGCAACAGGATCAGATGTTTTCCCTGGCAAAGAATTTTTTTCCAGGCAGGAGAAAAATACCTACCTCTTTCCTTTTATCAAGTATTAACCCATAGGCCTCTGACAGGAAAAGGCAGAGAACTAGCACAGAGATTTCTATTGGAAATGGGAAAACACTTTTCCCCCCTTTTTTTCTCTTTGTTGAAATTTGAAGAAGATTGGACCAATGAATCAATGGGGTGGAGGAAAACCAAGCTATTAGGAGATTAACACCAGGGGAAACCTTTGAGCAAGATGGCTGCTGTGATGGAACTGGGTAAGAAATGACAGAAAAAAATATCAGCTTTGCTTCCCCTTCCTGTTGCCTGCACATTAGCCACACGTTTGCAGAACACACCATGCAGCATGTGCTGATCCAATGGCAAGGCTCACTTCTGCAAGAAAGCTTTTTCTAACTGAAACTTTCAGCTCCAACTAATGAAAAACAAGTATCAGATGAAGTGATCTAATGACAAATTCACAATATTCAGGAAGCATATGTGCAAATGCTTGAGTCAACGGAACAAGTAGGTTTGCCTTTTCTGTACTGTTTTTTCAAGATAGTTCCAAAGTGGCTGCAGTGATGCCTAAGGGTTAAGCACATGATTTACTGAAGACATTCAGAGGCCACATTCTGGCTTGTCTTCCGTCTGTCAGTGCCAGGCAGGTAGACAGATAATCAAGGAGCAAGTTGGTTTCACTGATTAACCTTAAGGATCCATTGCGGAGATTGCAGCTTTTTACAAAGTCAAGAAATGTTATTGATTCAACTGCCCAGGAAGCCTACTACCTCCTTAAACAAAACTTGAGAAATTGTTTCAAAAATTGACGCCCTTAATTATTTACTATTGAGTACAGTTTTAAAATATGGTTGTTGCTTGATTTTAAAAAAAAATCTGTTTGCAGTAGAAGACAGAGGTTTGTTTTTTTTTTTTTTTTTTTTTGCTTTGTGCATGTGCAGTGTAGACCCGAGAAGAATATCTGTTTATTACTATGGAAAATGCTGATTGTTTATTACTATGGAAAATGCTGATTCAGCTAATTGCTGAATTAATGCAGGAAAAAGTAAGGAAATATACGTGACAACAAAGGGAATGCAATATTTCAGCCAGTATATTCCAGACAAAATCATTTGAATGTGACAGAGTGTTACCTCTTAGAAAATGTAATGCAGTGACTTGGTGTCCTGTTCTATGAGCAAGTTTCTCATCCTGGCTTCAGCTCCCACAGCGCTGGAGGAGCCGTGTTCATGCTGGGCACAGCTGTACTGGGCCGTGGGAGATGGGGACTGATGGGGAGACTTCCTCAGGCAGATGGGACTTCTGGCCTGAAATGAGATACTGCAGTCACATTTATAGATCACAGTTTTGAAGCTATTGCTCGTCTGTTGAAAGATGTCAGTTTTCCAGTGCGAAATCTATCCTCCAGATTTTCTGGCCAGAATTTATGTTTATCAGTCTCCTAATTCCAAAACCTCTTCTCCAGCACTTCCTTTTCTTTGACAATCCACTAACAGCTTCATTCCCTTCCCTATCATTGCCTCATCTTTCTTCTTATGTGGAAGTGTAGATCAGCTGAAACATGTATATTTCTTGTCTCCTTCCAATAGCAGTTTGATTCTTTACATTAACCTTAAATTTCAAACACATTGAGGAGAAAGGTAGGAGGTTTCTGTACCTGTCATTTGTTTAGGTATTGGGATCTAAACATAACTTCATTACATCCCCCACTTTTGAGCTTTACATACATTATAGAAAATGTTTTAACAGCATTTGGCAGGACACAATTAACCAGTGAGCAGACCCTCCTGATAAATATTCACAGGTTCAAATCTGCATGTTGTAGGCTGAATTAATATCTACACCTACTGCATATGGTAAGTATAATGTCATGGAAGTACTTCAGTGAGTTGCTAATTCTTAGTGGATGTATATATCTATATAGATATATATATCTATATAGATGCATATATCTATCTCGAGCTGTAGTTCCAGATAAAGATTCCTTGTGTGGATACCCAAGCAGTATCTTGCATGCATTCCTTGTGGTCAGTGAATATGATGGGTACATCCTTAGTGGCAAGATGACAGTTACTTCCTCATGCCAGGGGAATACCCAGAACAGCATTAATAGGTGTCAGTTGCAGGAAAATTGTCTGACCCATTGAACCTTTATTTTTTTCAGAGTAGAGAATTTCTATTTATATAAACATTTTTAATGTTGCATGTATTTAATAAAATATGTGTTTTAAAAAGTGGGTTTCTAGAACTGCACAATTTGTCTAAGTAACATTTTCCTAGTTAACAAGTGTTTAGGAAAACACCAAGATCCATCTTAATATAAGCCAACAGATGAACTTCTCAAGGGTACCTTCTAACCTAGGTTTTTCTAATTTAGCCCTAACTTAGGATTTACACTTAGTCTCTCGTATTCTAGGTGACTGCCTGAGTGACCAGTCTGCTGGCGGATATGGGAAGAATCTCCCATCTTCTCTTCTGAGGGCTCCACTTAATATTAGTAATTAAATACTTATTTGAGAAGGTCTTTGGACTCTGAACTTTGCTGTGTCTCCTGACTGGTGGGCTAGAGGGTCAAGGTGTCTTTTTTCTCCCTGCTATCTTCCCTCTACTTTGATTTCTAGAACGGAGGTAGCTAGTAATTTATATGAAACGGAACATTTCCAAAAGTAAAGATAGAAAGAAACCAACCCCTTGGTAGCTATATCATTCCCAAGTTATGCCACTACGGAGAGATTTGGGAGAAAGTGTTTGGATGCAAGAACTATCTGTAGACAGACAAGAGTTTGGATCAAAAACAATATTTTGATTGAGTTGAACTTACACATTTTGGGTTTAATCTTTATCTGTCAGCACCTTTATACTGCCCTGACTCTTCCCCATATGCTGAATTTGGGGGAAAATGAGAGAGACCAAGCCATAAGAAAACGTATTAAAAATATTTTTTAAAAATGCAATACTGAGATACATACTGCAACTCCATTGACTTTACAATGTCTTTGAAAGATATTACTAAATCCACTTTCTTTAGTTAGTTTTAAATGTTATATTCCCCTGGTTATTTCTGTTAGCTGTATTTCCCTAGTTTTGCTTTTAAAATACAGAATTAAATATTAAAAGGTTAAGATTTCTTTTTTATGCTTTCCTCCCCCCACCTCTTCTGGTCTAGCCTAAATGCCAGGAGGAGAAAATGCATTCTCAGACTTAACTCAGCTGCTAGCTCTAAATATTCTGTACTAAATTAAGTACAGAAACATGGTACAGATACAGATACATGGTACTCTGGAAATATGGCTTCGAGCAACATAATTGTGATAGCTCAGGAAACTGCCCTGACAATCAGCAAGAGCTCTATCCTGATGAGTAATGGGGCAGATTTGTCATTGTCTTCTCACACCACATATTTACATATGAACTCTACTTTCAGAACCAATTAGGCATCATATACTTTTGCACATGGGCACATTTTCCTGAACAATATGGGAAGAACAAACTTTGAATTAAAAAAAAAAAAAAAAAAAAAAAAAAAGAGAAGTTCAGATCAATCACACTCTTATTTTAATCTTGCTTTAAACATGCTGTTTCCTTTTTTTCCCTAAATAGTTTTTTATGTGGTTGCTGAAACATCTTTGTAAGAAAAGCTAGAATACTCATACAAGGAAAGTCCCTGGTGGTTTTTCAACACCATTTTTATTAATTTTTTTTTTAATATTAAAAGGGAAGATCTAATAAGCATATCAGCCATAGAAACCTCTTATCATCATGGCTACGGTTTAAGTTTTATGAAGAGTAAAAAATGACATCTATGCCATGGGTTGTCTATGGAGATATCTAAAGTGGTTTGGGAAGGTACATTCTGAAGGAAACATTTTTATGTGCAGAAAAATTAGGTCTGAAAGTGTATTGATTAAGCAAGGAGATTAGCCATGCAGATGAGCATTTAGGTGTTTGAATTGTTTAATGTGCACTGTTATCACAGGAAATGAAGATACACACATACAACAACACCAGCAAATTAATTGATTAGCTGCAAGAAACATAGACCTTTCTTCAAATGTTTTCTCCTTCTACATCAATTTTCCATAAATAATCTTCTAATGATTAAAGTTGACAGCTCTGATTTAGTCCATGACCAGTATAGGTAGGTACAGCATAGATGAAAATATTTGATGATTTTTCTATATTGCCATGTATTATTCTCAAGAATTTTTGGCAGACCCGTGAAAAGAACTTTGGAAGAACCAGAAAAACTATTTTTTCCTACCAAATGCATTTACAGTATTGTACCAAACTCTCCATAATATTGGGAAGGACCTTGAGATGTTGGTGATAGTAGACAAAGGCTCTGACAGACCAGATGCACTCATCAAAGATCACTTTACCCATCTTTACAAAATCTCTAGTGTTCATTTTGTTAATTTAAATGCATCTTCCTGTGGGTGGATGAATTCTGTCAAGCCATGTTTCCTCTAGATAAGACTGGAGGTCAGATTATCTAAACTATTACACGTTTTACTGCACAAATCAGGACCAGGTTCACAGGTGGTAACTCTGGATTGCTTTTTCAATCAGGAAGCAAAAGGCATATATGGTGTTGGAGCAAGTCCAGGGAAGAACAATGGAGATAGGGAAGGGCCTGGAGCACAAGTCTGATAAGGAGTGGTGGAGAGAGCTGGGACTGTTTACTCTGGAGAAAAGGAGGCTCAGGAGGGACCTGAGCTCTCTCCAATTACCTGAAAGGAGGCTGTATCCAGGTGGGTGTTGGTCTCTTCTCCAGTTAACAAGTAATAGGACAAAAGGAAATGACCTCAAATTGTGCCAGTAGAGGTTTACACTGGATATGAGGAAAAGTTTCTTCACAGAAAACGTTTTCAAGCATTGGAACAAGCTTCCCAAGCAAGTGTGGAATCACTGTCCCTGGAACTGTTCAAAAAATGTGCGGGTGTGATGCTCAGGGACATGGTTTAGCGGGGTACCTGGCAATGCTGAGTTGGGGGGGTCTCAGGGGTCTTAAAGGTCTTTTCAAGTCTAAACCATCCCATGATTCAATGAATCCCATAGGTGTGTGAACAAAAGAGAGTGTGTCTTGTGTGCTTCTTTGTTACCAGATCAGAGTCTGGCAGAGAAAAACTAATGACTGGAATAACTTTGAGACCCAATATGTGTTACATAGCTTTTGATGACTATGAGATACTGATGATCTGACTGCCTCAATTAGCCAGGCTGTGCAGGATCAGTTCCTCTCTATAGTGTTCTGCCACTTGCTTGGCATCCAGCAATGGGAATCAAACAGTTGAAGTCAATCAGAAGAATCTGAGGAATAGCTAAAACTTTTCTAAAGGCTGTCACCTGTATGATGGCATCCATCCTGTTGCAACTGGTTTGAGGCAAGGGGTTTTCCAGGGTTTCAAAAAGTTGTCTTTGTCTTCCTTCCCCTATCAATCAATTGAATATAGGAGCAAATTTAATGTATGGTCAGAAACGACTTCTTTTCATCTTGAGATTGTTGGAAGATATGGCCTTCACATCTCATTTCAGGGTTTCACATCTAGCATTAATGTAAATCATAGAATCATGGAATCATAGAATGCTTTGGGTTTGAAGGGTCCTTAAACATCATTTAGTTCCAACCCCTGGCCATAATCAAGGGTGCCGCCCACTAGATCAGGTTGCTCAGGGCCCCATCCAACCTGCTTGAACGCTTCCAAGGATGGGGCATCCACAACTTCTCCAGGCACCCAGCAGACTGCTGTAGTGCCCTGCCTGTGGGGCTGCCATGCAGAGTGCGGGCTGTGCCTAGCATGGCAAGAGGACAGTGTGCAGCCCTCTGCCTGGCAATCAGCAGTGCCACACAGCTGGGAAAGCTGGGCTCACTACTTGCCTCTGATAGGGCTGACAGCAAACCACTGTAGCGTGCAAAACTGAAAAATATCTGGCAAATCTGTGGTGTTGCCTGTTGACCTACCTGTTACTGTGGTGACTAAGATCAGATGAGTTGAAAGAAGAGGCAGCACTGGCATGGTATCACCCTGAGACGATGCGTGTCAACTTCCAGTGATTTTTAACTGTTTCCACATACACGCAAAAATTTTCCACATATATGTGCAAACAGCCCAGACTTCTTTCTCCTGATATATGAACTGCTTGGAGCTAGTGGCCAGACATATTTAAGTGTGTGCAGTGTTGCTAGGTGCTTACTTTAAGTATATTCAGATACTCTGGAAAGGTTCTATCTTCCCAGACAGGATAAAATTATGATTGTTCTGCTTACTGGACAAGGATTTTTTTTCTTTTAAACTCTTGTTTTTAATTATATTTGAGCAAAGCACTCAGAGGCTTAAAGACAGGAATCCCTTCTTTACTAACTTGTTATTAGCCTTGATTGTTCCTTTTCATGTCTGTTATGAAAAGGAAGAACAGAAACTCAGAACATGTATTGCTATATGATGACTATTCAGCATCTTTCCAGTGCTGGGGAAAATGTAGTCTCCTCATAGGACAGCTCTTTCAAATGTACAATGTTATGCCACCAGAGGAAGTACTCTTACTTATTATTAAAAGGCAGCTATGAGTCTGTCTAGGTATTAATTTAATATTCCCCATAATTACCAAGTGTTCGCCTCTGCTTGTGCAAAAGGTAGTGAGTCACCTTCCAAACCTTCCTCTTCCTCTCACTTAGGCTCTGTGCTACATCACCCTCAGTTCAACAAGAGAAAAAATCACCAGGCAAAGCTGACTTTCAGCAGTGACTTTTTAGGCTTCTTTTAGAATGAAGCTGTGAAATAAAATCATAGTGTTTTGTTTTCTCCAGGTTTCCCCAGTCCATTCTCAGTGGCCTCCTTCGGTGTGCAAGTTAAGTGTGGCTCTTGTGCTTCAGCCTCTTTCCAGCATGGCTGTAGTTAGCAGTTGGCTGAACACCCAGCACTGTCACTTTGTTTTGTAGCTTTGCCATCAGAAAATGACAATTATAAACCAGCTTTTTCAGCTTGTTCTTCAGGTGCTTGCCCCAGACTGGAAACCCAGTATTTGAATAAGTAAGATTTTTTTTCTAAATTAGCATCCCTGAAAAGTCCCAAGCTCCAAAACATCAGCCACAGAACAAAGTTTCTGAGCCTGGCTGTCCCACCTTGTGTGCTCCATTAGGACAGGGACATGAGCTCAGCTATCAAGATACGGCAGCAACAAGAGATGCAGGCTACTTCACATGCATTAGGCAGGGTCTTCATGACAAGTCAGTCTCCTAAAGCATTCCTAGGGTCACAAACACTCTACAGTTAATACATTTTTGAAGGGTAAATGGAACAAGTATCATCATCTCATGTGGCCTCTAAGCCACAGTTCTCATCTATATTCTGTGTTGGACCTTGCCACTGAAGCTGAACTTGAATGTTTGTTCAAGCTGCTGGGATTTTGTCTGTAGCTCTTTTAAGACTACAGGCATCTGCAGAGGAGGCAGGAGCACTCAGCTTCTGCCTCTGTGCCATGACCTTAAACATTAAAGTTCCAGACTTTAACTCCTCTCCTGTATAAGTAGCCCATGGACTGGGAGAGCGATTTCAGTGGGGTGCACACTCACCATGTGCTCACCATGTGCTAGCCATGTGCTAAGGTAGCTTCACATGGCAAGGACCCCTCCTCCATGCAGTGCAACAAAGCATCACCAACAAAGCTGGTGCAGTTTAAGTTGATCTCTCCTCAGCTTCGCTGGTTTATTACTGCTCCTTATCTGAGTATCATGACTGATAATATGAAGACTCTGTGTCTGCTTCAGTGCAAAAGAGAAAACCACCAAGGCTGAAGAAGATCATAATACCACTAATAATTTCCAGACAGTGCTTTCCAGTGACATAAACACCCTCTGGATCATCAAAGGAACCTGAAGAGGTTAGATTAAAAGAATAAAATAAAAACAGAAGAAGGGCAGTATCAGCATTCAGGGGATTTGTTAAATTGTGATTGTAGAATTAATGAAATCAATAATTTCCTGAACTGAAGAATGAAGTGATACACAACAACAACAACAAAAAAGCCTGAGTCTTCTACTCTACATAATCTCTGCACAAGATAATCTTCCTCTGAGGTATCTGTGGAGTCTGGGAAGGGGAAATGTTCAACTTGCTCTTCCTTTAAGTCCTAGTACAGCTAGATAAGAAATTTTGTAAAGAAAAAGAAAAGCACATTTAAGCACTCCAACAATGCTAGGAAATGTAGATGCCTGTTTAGAATGTTAACATCTCATATTTCCTCCCCGCAGCTTCTAGACACAGAATGGGCGCAGACCACGCTCCTGTTGGGGCTCCTCCTGCCTTTTTCCTGGAAAAGCCCTGTCCTCTGACACAGGGCAACACCAGGGCTTTTCTCCTGGGCCTGTCTGCACAGATGGACCTGCTGCCTCTCTCCTATTTTTCTCAACATCAGCAAACAAATTGCTCTGTCCTCTTCTTCGTCTTCCTGGTGTTTTTCCAATATACTTGATTTCGCTGTTCCAGACAGTACTTAATATAGTGAAATTTCACAGTGGATGAGGATAGCAGTTCTTTAATGTGTCTTTCTGAGTATCCTTGCACTGAAAAAGTGAATCTCATTTGCGAGTGTTGGTGTAAGAAATATGAATGCAATTTCCTGAAGTTTTGCATGAGACGTGTGGGAGCAACAACATACCTTTCATATCCTGCCAACTTGATTTCATTAAGTCTTGGAGAACGTTGGGTCTAGGGACAATTGATAGCCAACTTGTTATTTTGTATAGCTGATGGTTTTTATGTGACCTTTACATAAGCAGGTCTTACTGTATATACAACAGCATATGTGTGCATGTGTGTGTGTATATATATATACATATAAATAAATATATATATGTATATGTGTGTGTGTTTGTGTGCCTCTCCCTCTGCCCATGGCAAACGGTACACCACATCCATCCTTTGAAGGCAGTCAATTCTGCAGCAGCTGTCCAGCAGAATAAAAAGACTAATTCTTAAATTAATTACTTCTCACTTAGACAATGTAATAAGTTTAACCAGGACTCTTCCCCTTCTCTCCATATCAGAAAACATAAATTGCTGGGTACTAGGTAGGAAAAGCAGCTGCTAGCACGCTTAGAAGGAATGAAAAAGTTAGATTAAAATATAAGTGCTATTTCATGTTCGTCCCCTCGTCCTTTCCTAAATCCTCAAAGCTTTACCATTTTTAGAACATAATTTTTTACAGCATGCTTATTAGGCAGTGGGGGAGACAAACATTATTATCCTTATATTACAGAATGAATGAAGTGAGGCAGAGAGGTCTCAGAGGATGTGTCTGTACTAATCATCCTATTAGCACAGACATAGAATAATTAGTATACAATAACTCTATATTAATCTAAAATGATAATAAAATGGACTATTTCAAATTCCCTGACACCAACATGATAGATGCAATGTATTTTGTGTCCATATGATGGTGAAATACTTCAGTCAAATCAGTCTGGCCACTTTCAAACTGCCTACCAGGAATGATTCATAGTCTGTGTTTAGGGCTGAAAAACGTGCCTGCAAGTCTAGAAGAGACTTGCTTAGGTCAAAATGATGATTTCCCAGTGTGCTTTGGCCCATGGGCTGTGAGTACAGACCTAACCAAATTATTTTACCTAGTGCCATGGAATAGCCATATTGCTGTACTTAGTTTTGGCATAATCTTTTGCTTCTGTGAAATCTGACTTTTGCCTCTGCCTCTGTTGCTCTCCTCTTCCAGCCTGGCTAGGGTGTGTTGCCACTGGGGGGCAGGTCTCCAGAGCAAACAAGCATGCTTCTTTCCTACAGGCTTGGAAAGAAGAGGGCAGAGAGCCTTAGCAATAGTTTTGCAGATATTTCTACTAATATTTAAGTTCTGATCAAATGGAGTTCCTATGGAAGGACTGGATTCTGTCACCTGTATAGTCTTGAAGCAGCACCTGTGTGCAATCATCTGTTGAAAGCAATAAGAAAAGATACTGCTCTTTGTTAGGATGCATAGGATTTAGCCATAGTGTGTTATGTTATAGAGGAAAATAAAACCACAGGAAAAATTCAATACAAAGCAAAAGGGACACACCATAATTCTGCTACTGTCTCTGTCAAAGTCTCTGTTTTGGGTAAGTGGAAACTGGTGCAACTAGTAATGAATGTGTAGGAATCCTACAATACTGCATTATAAAGGACCTTAATATCCTTTGTTACTCAAAGTATGTGCAATGTGGACCAAATTAATCTCTGGCTCAGTTCTATCCAATGCATTAAAATCCCTTGGTTTATTAATTAGTCCAAGACCTGCATATTTTTCCACCATTCTGTCTACCACTATTGGAGCAGCAAGATTTTCATTAATTTTCATGCAACACAGCAAATTACTTCCTAGGAATTAAATCCTCGTTTATCTTGCAACATTCAGGGACTTTGATGAATAAGTGAATTGAGCCAGCATTAGTGGGACATTATATTCCAAAAAAGCTGCATGTCACCTAAGGTGCCCCTTTCTATACACAACTTATCTACTGCTGTGGGCAACATATATGTCTGTTAGCAAAAAATATTATTTTATGAGTGACTGTTCTGTCTGTCTGAAACAATACCAGCAATCTGCAATCGAGACCCAACCAAATCTCTCTGCATCCATCTTGCAAACAGGAGAGATGAAACAGAACATTCATTACCAGTCCAGGGCAGAAATCAGAATACCTTGGATGGTGTGAAGGTACATAAGGGCAGTCAGAGCAAACTGCTCGTAGTTGTAGAAAAATGAAATGCTGCTCATTCCATCCCCAGAATACCTAACATCAATGGGCTTAGCAGCTGTAGCTCACATGTGCTGCAGTTCAGAATAAGCATTTTAATTTCCACTCCACAATTTTTGATCTACCTGGAATAAAAAAAAAAATTCCTCTAAATGGAGCTTGCTATGCTTGTCCACAGTCTTTTCACCTCAAGATTAGCCTCCTGTAATATGCTTTCCTTTTGGCCATTGCCATTCAGAGCCTGAAGGAAGTCAGGAATGCAGCAGTTGTATATTAATCAGATCTTAAATTCGCAGCATGTCACACCAGTGCTGTCCGAGCTGCCTTGGCTGCCAGCAGGATTCAAGATATTGGTGCTGGCCTTTAAAACCCTGGATGCAGGCTCCCTCCTCAAAGCACACTACTAGACAGCCATCAGTGGAGGCATTTGGGAGGCAGCTCTGCTGGATAGCAAGGACTGCCAGCAGGGCATAGTTTGCCAAAGCCACCTTGGGTCTTCAGCTCTTTTTCCAGAAAATTTTAAGAATTTAGAAAAAGAACATCTAAGAGATGGACTGTCTTTTCTCTCTTATGAGATGATTCCAAAGGATAGTATGGGTGTACCCTATAAATATCACTGAAACAGATTAAAATGCACTTGCAATTAGCACCTGAGCTGCAGCCCTGCTGTACTTGCAGGCTTGATGTACCCACCTAAGCGGAACCTCTGTTTTACCTTACAAAGTACTAAAGAGCAAATCTAATTCCTGTGCTTCAATGAGAAATGTCTGTATCACATCAATGGGGCACAAGAGACAGACACTGAGGGCTGGTTCCAAACCTGACCTGTGGAAAAACAGCACCTGAGCTAGTTAATGTGAAGTCCAGTTATAGCACCATGTTTTCTCTTGGGTGCTAGAAACAGCTGAACATTCAAGCATCTCTATGTTGGCAGTAAATGAATTGTGTAAGTGACCCTGGCTACAACACCAGATTTTACCATCCTCAGTGCTAATAGAAAATGCACTGATGCATATTACTGAAGGAGAGTCCTGAATATGAAGTAGCAATAGAGTTAGAACCAATCCTTGGGCCATTGTACAAAGCAGGAACTACTAGCAATAATGGAGGCTTCTGCCCTCTGAAAGGGGCTTCTCTTAAGTGACAAGTGAAGTGCAGTGGCAATAGTGTGCCAAAGCACGCACAGGGACTGACTTATGATGATGCAGCTGTAACAAAATCCCATTTGTAATGAAGCAGAATTGAACTGTGAAATTATTTCATAAGCTCTTTGGATGGTTTGGAGGAGATGGTTCCCATGATCTCAGGCTGTCTTTTGTGAAGGCTCAGGAAGTATGCAGGTCCTGTTCTGCCCTAAGCAACCATCATGGCTGTGAAAAAGCAATGTGGGTTCTCTCTACAGGGAACTCATCACTGTTCTTTGCAGTGCTGTGGGGCTTCATTAAGGTGCTATTATTTGATAGCTTCTGTGCCTCTTACCCATTCATAGAAGCACATATTGCTATGTTTAAGATAAAATTTAAAACGCTGGAATGTAATAATTTTTAAAATTATTGCTCTATAAGTAGTTATGTATTCCCACATGAGTGTGTATTCATTAAGCTGTATTTTTTAGAGAGAGTAGATAAGTATGATATTTGAAAACATTTGAAAATAAAGCCACACAGAGGTAATTTTTTCAATCTACTATTAGAAGTTTTGTCATTCTAAACAAATTGGTGGCAGTTACACTGGTGCCTGGCAGATCTCCTTCTACTTTGCTATATTCATCTACTTAATATTTTTCCATATTATACATACCCAGACTTGAAGATTGTGTGCAAATAACCTCTCCATTGCAGAAAATAATAAGCAGGAATCTGTGACTGCATCCCCTGGTCCTTAGTGCTTGTTTTCCTATCCACAGTTATCACTATGTCAAAAGTAAAAGAAATATTACCACAACTTTTACTGCCTTATCTGGTTGCCCTATGGGATTATTCAAGTAGGTAAGGAATGCATCAGCAAGTCCAAAACCTAGCTCTTTCTGATACAAAAGAAAAAAAATGTAAAGAAAGAGTGTTCTATGTGACTGCTGGGAACTGAGAGCACTCTGCACCTTGCAGGATTAGGTCCTGTGATAGAGAGTACTTCTGCACTAAGAGGAACTTGTGTGAGAACCCCCCACCTACACATCTCAAACCTGAGCAAGAGGAAAACACATCTGTCAAACTGCAGTGTTTCAATGCAAACAGAACAAGGTTCTCTATTTGCAGATGGAATCACTATGCCACTATGGACAAAATTGTGAAATTTCTCAGTTCTAGACTGCAGCCTAATTTTTTACAGAGATGTTTCCCTATTTTAGTAGCTATGGAAACAAGCTTTTGTTTCTTTAGAAATAAGCCAAGAATTAGGGGCCAGGCCACAAAATATTCTGTTTTATTACAAAACCACCAAAACGTGATTTCTCACCAATTTAACTGGCAGCAAGAATATTTCACACAGCAGTACCATGTACTGATGCTCTCCTGGGGAAGCTCAGCAGCAGTAACTTTGGCTGAGAGTTAGGACTATTTTTGGAAGTTTCAAAAGTATCCAGGGAAAGTAATTTTCACTTTTATTCATATAAACAGTATCTCTATTTATTAAAAAAGTGAGAAATGGCTTCTCCTCAACTTCAAATGGCTGTGACAATAAAATGCTGCTTATATCAAGGTCTTGGGAGACACATGAAGCTTTGTGACAAATGGGGTGTTTGGATGATGAAGAGATGACTTGAAGACTCAGGAAGAGACACTTCAGACTCCTGCCCCTGGAGCACAGTGAAATAAAGGTGAGTGTACTTAGATCCCAGCTCTGTGTCGCCTGCCCATTTAATGTCTCATGCCTGCATGGGGATGCACTATGATGAACTATACAGTCTGTTCCATCTTAATTTACTAAAAGGCTAAGTAAGTCATTCCTGCTGTGGAAAGAAGGAAAAAACCCCTATGTAAATGTTTAGGTTCCTAAGTACAGGCTTAAATCTTATTGAAGTCCAGAGAATTTAAAGTGCTTAAGTGTTTTGCTGAATAGGGATATGTTGCTGTATCACAGCCAAGACTTTTTAAGTTGATGTATTGTTACCTGTGAAATTACTAATAAGCTCAATATCAACCCTGTAGTTAAAAGCATTGTTAAAGGGGAATAGACTTTTTTAGGGCTTCTTGTTCATCCTCTGAAAGAACCTCTGGCTGAATCAGGGACTCAGAATAGAGTCAATGAGTAAAAATGTGAGAAGACATAAAGCCTAACCAGAGCAGGAAATTGTGGAATGAGCCAGGGGAAGAATTTTCTAGACAACTATGCTGCTATTGACAACTTCAAAGTTCAGTACTCTCTGCTGTGGTGTTACCCCTCATTCTGAAATTTGCTTTCCATTGAACTGAAAGCAACACTGGGAATTTTATTGGAAGTGTATTATCTTCATTGGTATAGACTGTCAGATTTCCATCCCTTTGTGTCCATCACCTAAAGATGTTTCCATTAGAGGCAAGCTAAATCTCATGATATGAACAGGAAATAAAGTTTGAAGATTAACACTGTCTGTCACTGCATATTAATTTCTAGTACCCTTTTCTAACTTTCTTTTTCTGTCTTCCACCACTTCTGCAATAAACTCTGATCTACCAACATGTCAAACCTGCAATGCAATCAGATGCTCTTTCTGCAAGATATGGGTTGGTGCATTAATATGCACTTAGGCACACATACAATGACAGGATTTTCTGGTTATGGCTGGGGTGATCAGCAGTGATGAGATTAAATGAAAAGTTTTGAACACATCATTGATGAATTTATCAATGAGGTTTTAGATGTCAAAGATGGTCTTGAGCACATTGCCTCTAAATGTCAGAAAAGATCAGGCTTGAGGTCAAACATTGTAACCTAAGGCTGTTCAAAAGAAAGCCTGCAGTGAGGTGTTGTGTCTGTCACTCCTTATCAGAAGCACCAGTCTCAGCTGTGTGGCAGTACATTTTCCCATTCTGTCAGGTAATGCACTATTCTTTGCTCTCAATTTCTCTCCTTTTTGGTGTTGATGACTTTCTGGAGGTGAGACCTCACAAAAAATTGTTGCCAGTTGATTTCTGAATCCAGGTCATTCAGAGAGCAAGCCCACATGTTAAAGCATTAAGAAAATAACATGCATGTGGTGTGGTGGGGGGGATGTTGCTGCCACCAGCCACTCTCTCCCATCAAGTGCCACTGCCACCAGGGTCCCCACTCACCCCCCAGCCTGGAGTGGCCACTGCACCCATGCCTGGCTCTTTGCCAAGATGTGCTTTTGAAAAAAAGCTATGGGAAAAATGCCCCACTTCAAATGACTGCAAGCCATTTTCCATAGAGTGGAAACAAGAGGCTCCATCCAATCTCTCTTTTCACTGCACGCTTCTCTGCTCTGGAGCACTTTTTGTTGCTCTTTCAGTAGCTTTTCTTTGCCAACAAATAACAGGCATTAAGGATAGAAAAACAATAAAATTACATGAGGAGAGAGCAACAATCAGTACACAAAGATAAACATCAGCAATAAACACTTGCAGCTGCCAGCCCTACAACATATATAAATGACAGAGGGGCGTGTGTGAGGGAAGGGAACAGAAGTGGTGTGTGCACATCCAGGAGGGGATGGTGCAGAGGCTCCTGGCAGAAGCTTGGCAAAGCCCCCGTTGTTCAAGAATGCTGGAACCACAAATAGCCTATGCACAAGACCTGACTGTGCCTGAATGCCACATCACTGTGAATTCCTTTGGCTTCTTGGAGTTGAAAATTGAGCTTTAGGATTAATGTGATGTGTCAAATATCTAGGAAGGAAAAGTGGCACAAATGCCATAAAACTGACCCTCTGAGGGCAAAAAATATTTTTTTTCTCCTCTCTATGATATTGTAATTTACAAATAGAACAAAATTCTTCATGTTTATGGGGAAAGAGGAGCTTTGCTTTGTACTTGCTAGGGATATTATTCATTGTTTAGTATCCACTTCTAGATGGCAGGTCTTAGCTTTGTCATTCTTCTCCCAGTGTCAATACTGTCCTGCCCAAATCTCAAGTTGCTATTATTTTGAAAAGGAAGATTTTGAATCTGGTTAAAAGAGCAACATTTCTTGCAGCAGGTTGATTAGAGGAAAAAAGAGCTTGCTGTTTGCTGCTGTTTCGAAGTCTCGGTAGTTCAGCAGAAGAGGAATGTGATGGGCTTAATGCACGTGACGTGGTGCACAGGCTGAATTCAGTGTGCCCAGAGCTGGCAGCTCCTATGGCCCCTGCAGCCAGAACCAGAATTTCTGGACCAGTTGTTTTTCATTTCTTTCTTTGGTGTTTGATGTTTTGTGTTTGTTTCTTGTCATCTTGTTTTACCTGTTGACACTAACACACAGTTTCACAACTGTGGACAATTTCAGCTTAATTTTCTACATGTGAGAAGTGGTGACTGGCAACAGATATTCTCCGGGGTACAAAACCCCTTCAACAACTGCCCCCTGAAGTAAAAGTCTGGGGTTTTAACTGCTTCCCTGCTGTTAAAACTGATGGGCACTCAGCTTACAGCACTCTCCATCACTTTGCTCCAGAGTTACAGCTCAGACACTACCATTTTGTAAGTGACAAAGATAATTTTGGAATTAATAATGTATTAAAGAGATTAAGGGAAGCAGCTATTACACTGAGGTGTGGTTTAACTTGGTGTCCAAAGATCTCCTTTCCAGACAGACACAGGCCCACTGTCAGTGGAGTGATACCGTTGCTGATCAGGTCTGCTCAGCTGTGAGGACCACTGCAGAAGGTGGAGCAGACACGGACATCCTGTTGCCCTCAAACACTCCAAATAGATAAATCCTATTTTCCCAGCACCTGGAAACTCAGAGGGAAAATGGAACAATCACCCATATGACAAGAGATTTGTCATGCACAGACTTAAGGTCCAACTTTCATGGAACAACAGGATTTCATCTGATTCAAGGCATCACGTGCTATGGAAAAGCATTATAGCTTGTCCAAGACAGAGCAGTCCGTCTTTAGCTCAAATTGTTGGAACAAACAATTTCAACAAACCCTGCTCTCTACTTTTAAGGAATGCTAATATGAAATGGGAAAAGTAACTCCTGATGAAGTCAAGGAGAGTCATAATGAGGAAATATTTTTGCCTTTGATCAAATAGAAATTGTGCTTTTCAGTGCTTGAGACAGATCAACTAAGCTTGTGCAGCAGAAAACTGAACAGCAGTTTTAAAATACTCCAAGCACATTGTCATTGTTTGCTATAGAAGTCTTTTAAATGTGTTTCTGTATCTCTGAAATGAGACTTTATCAATTTTTTTCAAGCTGGTACCTCAAGGATGTGACTCATTTAGGGTTACACAACAGATTAGTGGCAAAGATAGAGAGTAGAAACAGCATCCCAGTTCACTTAGGTAAACCACCTTTCCTGTTCAATTTTTTGTGATCTTAGAGCCCCCTAGTTAGTGCATATCGCTCATTTCCTCCAACATTATACTAAGCACTGAGGGACAAAAACAGAAGTGACTTCACATTCTGATTTGTCTCTTTAAGCTGGAAGTTGTTTTAGTCAACTCTTCAGAGTGTCTATTGTTTGGGTCTTTTTTTTGCCTATTGGCAGGGTTTTTCAACTAATCCAGTGTCCCAGTTTTAGCAGAAACCAGTGGCAAAAGCAATACCAATGTTGAATGGAGTGTTATAGACTACAGGGTGCAGTTCTATTCCTGCATGAAAAACTGCCAGTCACTTAATCTCTCTGTGGGTGTCTGGTGCAGCACAGCAACACCTGAACTAGCTTTAAATTAGCTGAGTGTGACAGCATTAGCACATGCACTGCAGCAGCACAGGGCTCACCACTGGCTGGGAAGCTTAGCTTTGGTAAGGAGTGGAGCCCTCAATACTTGTGGTGAAAGGAACATGCAATTAATACCTCTGTTTTATAAAACACTGTCCTTAAGATCTCGTTATACTTAGTACGGCTAGATAAAACTGAATGCCTGTCACATGCACTTCCTTTTTGAGTGTGGAAATGGGGAATTTAGTACAGTGAAAAACTGGCCAAGGAAGTGACGGTGTGATGCTTCAGAAAGCCAGAAAACACCACCTTACCCTTCCTTTCAGGTCATAATTAGTACAAGACTCCAGAACAAGCCATTGCTGGGTAATGTGCACATGAGGAAGTTAGAAATATTCAGCTCTGCCTCACCATTTGCTGTTAACCCGAGTTAAGTGTCGCTCAGTTCAACCACACAGAGCCTAGCCTGTGTGGAGCACTTTATTGCCAGGCATCAGGAATGGCCCACGCACGAGGAATATGATTAAACTTTTCAAACATTAGGTTAACATGCATTTTGACACTTCTTGGCTGCATTTTGCAGTTTGTTTTCTTCTTTAGAAAGAGGCAAGATATGCTCATATGTGAGCATAGTTCACCTTCAAGAAAAACCAACACCAGGTTTATCAACTGCCTCCAGAAGAAAGACGAGGAGTAGCCAATATTTGATAGTCTCCTCGCACACTGTAGTGTGTCATTTGTGGCATATTAGGATGAATCATGAAATTTAAGCCTGGTCAGTTGTCAATCTGTAAACAAGTTGCGATAGTTTCAATTTCCCCAAGTGAACTCTTCAGTAAATGTTTCCTCCTCCCAATGAAAAAGTAAATAAACAAACTGAGGTTACAATAGATATCTTTTAGAAACACAGACAGTAAAAGAGAATTATGTTTTTGTCAGATACACTTTTTGCCACAGGGACAAAAGGCAGAATCTCTGTTTTTCACTCACTCTCTGACAAAATGTCCTGCTTAAATGCTGTTGAGACACGATACAAAAAAGTTGTTTTATCCCCACCAGGGAAAACTCTTATCTGTTCTGGAGGTCATAACCACTCCTTGAAAGGAAAGTAGGCGCTATGTTTCCAAGCTGTGAGAAAACACATCTAGTAATTTTTTAGTAGCTCATCAGGATAGTTAAATACTGAAGTGATAATGAAATTATCTCATAACTCTTTGCTCTTGGGTTATGACAGGCAAGTCAACAAAGTTAAATAGTTCTACTATCACATGGGAAACAATTCCTGCTTTATACTAACTGGAAAGCAGCACTATTATTAGCTGCTCCCAAAAGCTGCAGTTCTAGAGAGGAGTGTACATCCAGCAGTAATGCTTTCCAGCAGAAGACAGCCGTGGTGAGTCCCTCTCTCTGGCCTTCTAGGTGGTCTTTCACTCAGATGTAATGATAGGCCTGTCAGAGTGATTTATGGCACTTATCCATGCCTCTGTGTTTTCCTCCTTGGCTTTGGGTCAGCTCCGGTCTCCAGCACTCTGTGGTTGTTCTTAACACGTATTCAGTAATCGCACAGACCGAGACTTTGTTTTTCTACATTTGTGTTTTCTTTTATTTTGCCTGTCTTAGAGTTTTCAATAACACTCATCACCACGGGACACTGCTTCCATATTTCATCCGTCGGTAAGGCTTGTGTTAATCTTGTGCCGCCTGCAGCCTCCTCTGGTTGCCTGCGTGCCCTCAAACTCAAAGTAAAAATGTATCATTGCATTGCTGATGGTTCTGGATCCTGGTGGCTTCTGTACTTGATCCACATCCCATTAAAGTCAGTTGGAAGTTTACCATAGCTGTTAACAGGAACTTTAATAAGCCCACTTTAGCTAATATGGGGATGGACTGAGTTCTGCCGTGTGGTGCACAGATGGAAATAAGCTGAGGCCACTTCCACGCTTCTCATGGCACGCACTTGCACAACATGGAGGGCTGGTTACCCATTTCTGGGAGAAAAACAGCCTGAGCAGGGCTGTGGCAGGAAGAAATTCTCTGCTCCACATTCCTGGGGCACTCTGGTCACTTCATCACAGCGTAAGCAAAATTCCTCCCGGACTCGGATTGCACATCCCTCCAGAATGTGGGAGCAGCAGCAAATAAAACTCATGACAGAGCCTGTAGCCTGGGACTCCTTCATATGATAATCTTCTCTTATACTTGGCTTGCTAATAATAAATCACACATCACTTTCTGCATGGATGCCAAACAGGGCACCACCCATTCTTTTTTATTTAAAAACAGTTTCTGAACAATGCTGCTTTATCTGATCATAGTTCTAAAAATCAAAACACCTCTGAGATAGATAGTTTTATAGGAATGGTAAAATATTAGACGTCTCTCTAGGGTAGTCTAAAGCATTTCTGTTGAAAAATGTATCAAATTCTGGATTCAAGTGAAGGAGCAGGCAGATAAAAGGAGTTCAGACCACTGTGTTAGCTTTAATTAAATGGGAAGAAGAAAGGCCTGCTATATGTGTTTTACAGACAAACTAAAACCCTACAGCTTCTTTGAAGGTAAAACATTCATCTCAGGTCAATGTGAGTTTTGCCCTAATTGCAGAATCATGCTGGTATTTACATTTCTTTGCACATCTGAGACTATATTTCATGATTAAATACAATTTCTCTGAATCGGACTTCTGTCCAAATAGGAAGCTTCCTGTCCTCAGTGATTACCCAAAGTGTCATTTCTCCCCATCATTTTAGAAGAATATTCATTTTGGAAAGCAGCCATGAAAAGAAGCAAACAAACAAACAAACAGTTAAAATAGATGAGAATAAAATTGTCATGGTGTTTCATCCAAGATGTTTCACCACCACCTGACAGCCACAATCTGCAAGAAATAACATTGAGGTAGAGAGCAAAGTGCAGCTCAGAACAAGTGATGAGCTAAAAATTTCCAGGAAGTGTCTAAGATTTGTTTCATATTTTAACTTGGGTTGCAGGAGAGGTAGCAGGAAGTTTAATTAATTTGCAACACGACAAAAGTAAAGAACCTAGAAGATACTGTATTTCTGAAAATTTTGATATGTCAAAAGAGATAAGGAACAAACCAAGGGTAGACACTTCATGCCATGATGATAGGGTAATTGTAGCTGACTGAAGCAGCTCAATGTTGACTTGTGAGCATGCACATGACAGGGTTTTTATCTTAGTCTGCAGCTGACTGACAACAGAGAAGAAATCCTTTTACTGAGCAGTCCTACTTCAGTTTAGGCCTTTTCCTTATTTAGTTCTATTCTTGTCCTAAAGATGGGAACTGTAAATCCTTCCCTTCTATGAGATTAACTGTTTCACTCTTCATATAGATGTGAAACAAGAGAATCCTAATAAACATCTCCTGGTAAATATCTTCTGGGTGCACCCTAGAAGGAAGAAAATCAGGGAAGTAGGAGGTTCCTCTCTGCAGGACTAGCCAAGGGTGAGCCTGAGGGCTAACAGCTGGAGAAACATTTAAGAGGCACTAAGTTTTTTGGTAGACTTTCACAGGTGGCATACTAAACCCTGAGGCCTAACTCCAGTTTTCTTCCATCAAACGTAGGTAGGAGAGAGCAGTTGTTCTCAGGCAGAGATAGCAGACTGAAAAACCAAAGACATTTATCTCAGAATTTATATAAGGTTTTCTCTTCAGGAGATGCAACAGGTTTGGAGGTTCCAAAGGTGTGACCTTGCTGAAATAATTTGCTTAGCATTGTGGTGAACCTCTGTTTACTAACCTTTGCTAGTGTTTTGGAGCTGAGACAGTGTCTTGGCACTGGTAGGGTGAAAGCTTCTGTAGGATGGCGGGAAACGGCAAAACACATTCTCTCCTTACCAGAGTAACAGCATCATCTTGGTTTACAGAAGTACTCTTGTAGCTGATGATGCCAGTTATCCAGCTCAGATGTGACCTTGACCATCAGGAATGATGGATTGCTGCCCTGATCCTATGATCAGGGCTTTGGCTCAGCTCCTTCTGAAAACAACCCCAGAGACACAAACTGAATAACCCTACTGGACTAAGTTGTACTTAGTGTACTACCAAGAAGCCATAATGTCTAAACTGTGATGGACTCAAGGTAACATTACTTGACTTCAGACTTTCTGTCCCTGCCTTTCTGAAATCTACTTCAGTTGAATAATAATTCTTTGTTTGGGAGAGCTCATGTGATTTAAAGAACAATCATAATACAAGTGACGTCCAGCTGTTTCAGCTGTGACACCCACATCCAGCTGTGACACACTACAGTGGTAGAATACAGGATTTACAATGTTAAAGTGGATGAAACACCTGAGTGACATCTATTCTGCTGCCAGTGAACCAGTGTGGAAAGTATTTGGTGGTTCCACACTCCAGCAATGCATCTTGCCAAGCCTGCCAGCTGGGAGGGACTAAAATGGGCATCAGTACACAGATGTCAAGAAAGCTGTGCTGGTCCCTTCCAGCAGTCATCACAGTGGTAACAACTGGCTCCGAGCAGGCTCAGGCAAGGTAAAAAAGCAGGGAAGAACAGGAATGAATGGCAGCATACAAGAAAGGCCAAGAAGTTTGGAGGTGGTTTGGGAGAAGATAGTCTGCAACTGTAAATGGATGGTCCACCTGTATTTGTCCACAGTGAGGTATTCAATCACACATCCCCAGTGACATTACTGAAACCACAGGCCCTTTTCTGCACACCTCATTTTCAGACACTGAAGCCCAGACAGGTACATGGTGCTCTTAAATCCTTTTAGCTGGCTGCTCTTTTGGGGAGCTATGCCACATCAGAGAGACCCACACTGCTAGCCTGGCTGCTCTGGGCCTCACTGGAGCTCACATGTGTGAAATTAAAGTCAGACCAAATATTTTTCAGGTGACACACCACTTCCAAACCCTGATATTGTTGCTGGGTAGAGTAAAAGCAGAATGTGATTTGCAAATATGGGACTCGCCCTCTTTCCTTGTACATCACTGTCAAAACTGCCCTAAACTTTTCTATTTGTAGTATTTGAACCTCTACAATCTGCTGAACTCTGAGTAATCAGTTCATGGCAATGAAAGTCTTACTCAGCACATCTGGAAAACACTTCACTGGAATAGTTTGGTAGCACTCCATAATTTCATTGAGCCTTATTCCCTGCATTTGCTCCTGTGGTCAATTGGAAAACCTCAAATGTAGGAAAAAAGGTAGTTTTTCCTTTTCTTCTGTCTAATACACCATTGCATTAAACTTATCACCTTATTTTAAGGAGAAATGTGCTCCGAATGAAAATAGCTCTTGGGACTTGCAGTCCCCACATAGTGGGGCTGAGGAGGTTCTTATAACTCCCTTGGAGGCTGAATTGTCAGAGAAGCAGGTGCTTCTATGCACAAGAGGTAGAGGTTACTGAGAGGACAACGAAGAATAATGGAGCTACTTGTGGGCTGCATCTGGCACAGGTGACTACACATGTGAGGGTTTTTCCCTCTGCCTTTCTGATTTTCAGGCAGCACTAGTGTTTTCTCCTCTCCAAGCAAATGGTAGTTAAAAACAAAAAAGAATTAAAAGTTTTCAGTTCAACAGAGATCTCAGTTTTCTGTTTTTACAGTAGACAGAGCTCTGAATATGTTAATTATACCAGGTCATGAATAAACAAGCTCCGTGTGCACAGAGCTCTTCTGTCTATCACAGCCTGAGAGAAAACTACCAAGTACTTATCTTCCTTCAAGTGACTGTTTTTTCCAAGAAAAAACTAATAAGCAGACAACACTTTGAGTGGAATGAGGAAAGGAAATGCATCTCTGTGACACATGTTCAAAGGAAAAGGATCATCCATAGCTTGTAATGAATTATCAGATTTTCATTGAACTTACACGCTCTGAATAAATGTTTGAGGATGTACAGAGCTATGGCTTCAGAAGAATTTTAATTCATCTGGAACACCAAAATCTCAGTAGGAACTAGAGGACCCAGCAAGCTCCTTGTTGTGGTATCTGCTGGGTTGGGTAGCAGAGGATAATTTACAGTCCATTCCAAAACTGCTGAGTCTAGACCATGACTTAAGGAGACTTTGTGGAAACACTACTGGCTGTGTTCCTGTTTAGGATGGAAGAAAGGAAAGCTGCAGAAGCCCAAGAGATTGGATAACAGCTTCCCTCTAATGTGCATTTTTGCAGTGTGTCAGGGGTCTAAGTGACTCATAGCATTTAGCATTTGCCATGCCACTAGATAAGCTGGGCTGTTCTCACCATGACCTCAAACATGAACTGCAGGGGTCCTGAATGTGTCTGTGTGTCCTGCATGAGCATTTCCATAGGTCAGAAAACACCAAACTTAGCCTGATCTCATTGAATACTGAATTGGTGCGACAGTAGATGTGAGCAAGTCTACCATTCACTGAAGTTTCCTGGAATAAGTGCTGGTTGAGAACACAACTGCCTTTCTAGAATTAATTTAGAAATAAATCTTCTTTGTTATGCATTGCTGTTTACAGCTGAGTTAATGGTCAGATGAACAATTAAATAAGATTTTTAAAAAGTAAGGTTATGTGAGGATGTGAAAAGGAGGTTCCAGCTGAGGTGGGTGGAACTATTGATTTTTGTGGCTTGTCACAACGTGAAGATGGCACATAGTCATCTCATTTATGGACAATTATGAGTGTAATAGGAAAATAACCCTGGGAGAATATCCCAAGAGACAACAAGAAGAAAAGAGAAGACATTAAATCAAAAGCAGGCATGATAGCAAAATGGAGATGGAGGAATGTGGAAACATTAGAAATAAAGAAGAAAGGGAGAAAATTAAATGGAAGCAATGCAGAAGCAGTAAACTAAGGATTTTCAAAAGTGCCTCACTGTCCTAAAAAGTTGTAATTACTTTTCCAGTGATGCTTGCAACAAAAATGAATAGTGGTGGCAATGTCAGGCTAGCAATGAACACTTTAAAAAAACCTCAGCTTAGAGTTTCATTGCCTTCTTACAAAGTCTGCCTGCAACAATGGCATCAAGCAATACTCATGGCTACTAAATTACAGCTAATGTCCTCTTAGATATTCTGGGAAATCTCAGATGTCTGTGGAATTAAGACATCCAGCAGCAATTAACACATAGGAACTTCTTGAGGCCCTCAGAGGCTGATTGGAAAACTCACTTTAAGTAATGTAAAAATATTCATTATTGTGGAGTGCAGAAAAAATCTGTTTCTCAGGATAATTAAAATGAAACCCCTGAAAGTCAAATTGCATTTACAAACTGCTTAGGCTTCTATGCGCCCTTTCATTATTTGCGTTTCTGAAGTGTAGCACTCAGGAAAAGTGCCAAGTTTGTGTCTCTGAGGACTGGGCTGTTTATCAGGGCTGATCAGAGAGGAGGGAGCGGCGCTGCACACTTCCCAGTGCTGCCCTGCCAGCAAGCCCCAGCCCTGACCTGGAGGGACCATCCCTGGGCGTGAGAAGGCGGCTCAGGCTCCACACCTCTGAAACCTTTGGCATCTGTGCTGAGCCCCATGAGAAGGCAGCCAGTACTGCTGGTGATGTCTGTGATGTGTCCTTGTATCCCCAGGAGACTGTTGTGGTCCATTTCTTCTCACATTTTCCTTCGGTGAGTGAGTAACTTGCTAATGGGACTGTTTTGGTCACTACTGCCTTGAACTTGGTTCATCCCACTGCTTTAGTACCTCAGTTTTAATCTCGGTACTCAAATGAGCACCAAAGAATTTAGGGTCCCGAGACATAACTCTTTTACATTTCCACAGGGGTCAAACTTTTAAGTCTAGCAAATGACATGTTGTACCACTAGGACATCTTGGAAAGCTCAGATCCTTATGTTTATTAGTTCAGAGCGCAATAGTTATTAGCTAGAGAGAAGCACAACTGCAATCAAAAAGAAAGCCAAATAAAACCCACCTACACAGATTTCTCACACTGGGCCCTGGGCATGACTCACTGGTTATGCATTAGGCGTTGTGGGTGGGTACTCTAATTTGTATTTGTTCCATTGTTTAGATGTGTTTTGCACACGCTAATTCTGACTTTCTGTTTTGGCAAAATCTTACAAAAAAGCCCAAACCCACCACCACCCTCTTGGGTCACAGTCATGAAAAGCAGCTGCATTACCTCACTCACCTATCTTGGGATCAGGGTGGGCTCTGGAGAGAAAAGGAATCAGCGCTTGCTCAGGATGCTGGGAGGAAGCACCTCGTGTGCAGGCACAGATGCTGGCTGGCTGTGGAGGAGTTTAGCAGCATCTTACCCCCTGTGTGGAGTCACTTTGCATTCTCTTCGGGACACATTTCCAAGACCAGAAAATTATTTTGGTGCATTCACTTTAAAGCATTCACAGGAGAAATAACTTGGCTTGTTCTTTAGAATGCATTTTTGTGCTCTAACATGCCAGCAGACAAGAACATATTAAAAGTTAAATGGAGAGGACTTTTAACAATGAAGAAAAAGTGCATCCTTTTAAAGTATTGTAATGCTTGTGCATGTCTAAGCATAAGAAACGTTATTAGAAAAAGTAATGAGAAAATGATTAGAACTGAAAGTATTTTCTTGGCATTGGATCATCAATAGTCACCTTCATTTGTGGAGCATGAACTAGAAAAAGGAATTCAAATGGTAATTATTTAAATTATACAACATATGAGTCATAAAGATATATAAATATAATACAGTATGTCTATTAGTAATAGGATTGTTTATGTGGCACTTGTCACCATGAACTGAGAGAGGCAAATAAGAAAGCTTGAAGAATGAATTCTGATGATGACTAGAAAAACACGGTGATACATCTGGGAAGCTGAGTAGAGCTACTAACCATTTTGGTCACCCAGGAAAACTGTAAGGCTCTCTACTGCTTTCACCGTACCATGTGTCTCTGTGACAGTCCAATGCATGGCTCCAAATGCATTCTCAGGAAAACTCTCCTGGCTGTGCTGTGAAGTTTGGCAGGAGCTGTCAGCCGTGTAAACAGCTGTGACTGTCACTGTGGAGGAGTAGCCCTGCAGCGAGCACAGCAGCACTGTGACACTGTGGTGGCTATCACACTGCCTGTGGCTGGGTGACAGCCGTGGTGAGGTCTGCTTCCTGAGAGTTCATGCCCCTTCTGCAGATGGATGCCCTATTGAATGTATGCAGGGACACCAGAGGAGCCAAAAATCTCCTGCAGAACAGGAGATGGCAAAACCCCACAAATACAAAGCTATGCCTTCACAGAACATTAAAAGACCCAAGAGCTCTGACCCATGTGCACTTTGGCTTCTCTGGGCTTCCCACACCTCTGCATCCTGGCTCAAACTTTCAGGAGACCTCAAAGCTGCATCTGACCTCATCTGTCATTCCTGACAGTACTGATGTCAAACTTTGCAGGAGACAGAGTCTAGATCAAGATCATGAGTCTTGATAGTCCACAGCTACTAAAAGGAGGTGCTCAACGCACCACCATTTGCTGCCCTTGTTTACTTCACTCACAAAATATGCAACTTTCTTGACCTTAAGTACACTCCTTACGAGTGTTCAGGCTGAAAGGGGCTCCACATCTGCCAAAAATAAGCGTGGCTGACCTTAATAACTACTTTCCTTCAATCACAAGGGAAACACCAATGCTGCACTGTGTGCATCACTTTTCCTTTAACGCCTACATGCGCAGTGAAAGAACTGTGCAAGTTAACCCTTTCACTGCTGCTGCCAATGCCAAAGCTTACCGGTTTGAGGAGAGTCCTTAGCAGCCTCTCAGGTTTGCTTTCAAGGGGTTATACTTGTGGGATAATGCAAGTCATTCCAATTTTCCACTACATCACAAAATAACACTCACGCCTGTTCCCACTGTTTGTTTAAATATAAACCAGCACTCAACTTTCCAGCAGCAGCTTCCTGTTTAACAAGTATTTAAATGAATGGTTGAGTAGGTTTTACCAAGCACACTTGGCAGACCTAGAGGTGCACTGCTTAGTGTCTAAACAGCAAACAGGGCTTGAAGGTGCTGTTGAGGCAAACAGCAGGTAGATGGGGCAGAGTGACAATGCTGTCCCATGTGTGCTGCAGGCAGGGCTGGCTGGCAGGTTGTCTGCAAGGAAATGGGAAATCACAGAAGCAGAAAGGCAGGAGGCTAAGTGTTCCAATATGGATCTAGAAAAGGAACAGTGGGCTTCCTCACAGACCCACAGAATATTCTGAGTTGGAAGGGAATCACAAGGGTCATCTAGTCCAATCTTTTAGTGAATTTTCCATACAGGCATTGAACCCATGACCTCTGATCAACTGAACTTGTCTCTTCAGTTGATTTGAAACACATAGCCAAAGAAAGAAGGTGCCTCATTGCTCAGGCACCCTAAAGTAGCTGAGTGGGAATAAAATGTGGCCCTTTATCTTGCTGCTCCTTATTAACAAGGGCATTGCCTTCCAAACCAGCCTCTGAACTGCACTAAATAGGCAGGGGAAAGAGGACATTTGGCCAAAAAGGGACAGTACATTTTGGCTTGACAGAGTATGAGTTTCCTGTGTTTCTCACTTTTATATCCAATGTGATTTCTGTGAAGTCTACGAAATTATGCCAGAATTAAAGAGGTGCAATGCACAGCAGAATTTCATCTTTACGATTTAATACTGATTCTTCTTAATTAATTCATTATGCCAAGACCAGAAGCATGCTAGGTGCCTGTAACATTCTCATTTACCTCTCTATTTCTTATAATTTTATTTCATACTGCAAAAACATTTCCTGTAATTGGACCTCCGGATACCTATTGACTTACCATAAAACTGGCTGAAAACTACCACTCTGTTCTTAAATTTTCACTGATATTTATTCAACTGTAGGTTTCTTAATGTTTTAATTGGTTGCAGAAGCTCATATATATATGAACGGCTCTCAGGCAGAAAACATTCTTCCAATGAAATTTCATATCAAGGCAGTTACTGCACTGGGATGAGATCAGCAGCCTTGTTAGAGGTATATGAAATTCAATTAAATGCAAAATATATACCATAGTACTAATTGACAAAATAGCAGGGACAGAGCATAGCATCCCCTTGATGGAAATAAGAGTAGTGAATTGGAAAACAAAGGCCAGTTCAAATTAAGACGAAGTGTCAGAATTTCTGGAACCAAAATGAGATGCAGCACAATGCTAACATTAAGAAGCTTTGGCAATTATTGCATTTGTCACTACAGAGTCTTGCAACAAATGATTTGCCATTCAAGAACCCAGAAGGCAGACCCACAATTTTATTCCATATCATTATGAGGAGCTTATGCTGCTGAGAAAAAAGGGACTATATTTGGGAAAGCAGCCATTGATTCAGGTTGTCTCTGGGCTGGTTTGATGATTTTTCAGCCTCATATTAGCAGTTTGGGTTCTAAGAATTCCTGTGTTAGTTTCTGGAAGGAACTCACAAGAGATGCTAAAACCGAAATGAGACTCCAGAGCTCCTGACCACATGGTTTGAACTTGCAGGATAGCAGAAACTGAGTGGACTTGTGTTTAGCTCATTTTGCAGTCAGAGAGGACTGGGGTCTGTTTAAAATCAAGCTGCAGTAAGTTCCTTACCACTGGTTGCACAGACCTAGAAATAAAGTTCTGAGTGCCTACAGCCCTGCCCTGCCATTCAAAATTTTGTTGGGCTAGCTAAAGAGTCTGTGTAACTGTCTCATTAAAATACATTAAAATCTCTGTGAAGGAAAAAAACCCCTCAATATTTAAAGGCATATTTTTAAAATCAGTCATACCTTCTGTTTTAAGAGTTCATGGGCTAAAGCATTGTTGCCCCTGGCCTGGATGATCATGGGCTACTTCAGTTGCCTCACTGCAGAAGAGATGCTGGGGAGAGGAGAGTTGGGGTCAGGCTGCTGTTTAAAAAGATTTGCTGCCTGTGGTTAGAAAAACAGCAGTAATGTTTGCTTTTGGAGTCCTGGAAATGACTGCCAAGTTATACTCTCTTTTAGTTATTAAGTCTTAACCAATAAATGATGACAGATACTGAAAAAAGAGGAATGGAAAGCACACACAACAATCTTGATAATGAACCCTTCTTTCACTTGCTCTTGGACCAGCTCTTTTGGAAACTGTGTTATGGAGCTTCTGGCTACTCATTCAAACCCACCATTTTTAACAAAACCATTTCCTCACATGAGGCACAGAAGCTCCTACCAGGAGCCACTCAGCCTGTAACTTGAGGCTATGATTAAGAAAGCCTTGGTGGCAGCTCCTGGGCTAGCTGCAGCTCTTGTCCTTCCTGCCTTCCAGCTGCATCTGCTCAGAGCTTAACCTGCAGCGGCTCCCGTGAGGTGGTGTCAGGCACAGTTTGTACCCCTTTCTCACTCTGTGGGACTGCCTCAGGAGCCTGACTTGCCTTCTGCAAGTTGGTGTAGGTGCTGTGACAATGGCAGTCAGGAAATCTAACTGGCTTTTCCAAACCAGAGATTTTTGAAAACAGAAACATGAGAGAGCAGTGTGTTACAAGTTGCAAGATGTTCCTCCAAAGATCCTCAGCAGCTGTCTAAACCACCATCTCAGAGAATCATAGAAAAATTAATTTTGAAAAAGACCTCTGAGATCACTGAATCCAACTCTTAACCCAGTTCCACTGTGTTCACCACTAAACCATGTCCCCAAATGCCACATCCACGTGCCCTCCAAACATTTACAGGGATGGGGATTCCATCACTTCCCTGAGAAGCCTCTCCTAATGCTTGCCCACACTTTCAGTAAAGACATATTTCCAAAAATCGGATATAAACCTCTCTTGGTTCAACTTGAGGCAGTTTCTTGTTCTGTCACTTGATACCTGGGAGATCAACCTCTACCTGGCTACAGCCTTGTTTTAGGCATTTGTAGAGAGTGATGAGGCCTCCTCTGAGCCTCCTTTTCTCCAAACTAAATACCCCCAGCTCCCTAAGCCACTCCTCAACAGGCTTGTGCTTATAAAAGAACTTTTATAAGTGTACAGTGATTTTCCAAAATCTAGGTTAGCAATACATGTCATGTTTCTTTACTAGAGTCAAAAACTCCTGATCTCCAGCTTAGCTTGCTATCCTCTCAAGCCTAGCACAGCCTAAGCCTGTTTGTGCCTTTGGAGATATTGCATTGATTTATAGCCTCTAAGATACCCTAAATGCAGTTAGTGGATAAAGTTAGTGGATAAATCACATAAATTATCATCGTCCATAATGTTGATTATTACAAATCAGCTATGCATTAGCTGAAAGTCCCCTTTCGATAATACACATATGAGACCCTAAGAAAATGCTATGATTGCTAAAGACATTAAAGACCATGGGTCATCATAGTGAGTAAAAGAATATCAAACAGGAAAGAAAAAGTAAAGAGGAAGAACCAGTGTAAGCAGGAGAGCTACTTACAGAGGGAATTTGAAGTTTAACTCCATCACGTGCAATAACATTGTATTACACTAAAAATGTATTGACTTGCATAAATAGACACAGAAATGTTTCTACTGCTATTTCAGAACAATAAAGTATTAGATTGCTTCATTTTTTTCTCAATAAATCAGAAGGTTATGATTTGCTACCAACAAGCTTAAGCTGATTTTGCCTGCCATATGAAAGAATCACTTGTCTTAATGAACTACAAGCAATGTAGATAAAATCTTGAAAATGCCAGCGGCAACAGCAGCAGTGTGTCCCTGCATCATGTTAAATGAATGAAGACATCATCTGCATGAGCAGACAGATTGCAAATAAGCCCATTTAATAGCTTTATGTAGAAGCCCTGGCTACCTGTGCATCCTGTTGCTCTGGCAGACTCTGCAGGTTTTAGCATGGGGCCGACTATTTAGAGATTCTGCCTAACAGAAAGGGAACATTTTCTGAAATTTCACTTATACCAACTGCCTTTCCCATTTTTCTGTATAATATTCACAATAGTACAGCTTTATAAATGCTTCTCTCTCCTTTACTGCATCAGAAACCCCAGCAACAGAGAGAACCAAGAGACCTGGCTGCAGGAAAAGGGTTGAGAAGGAAAGGAAGCCAAGGTAAAATACACAAGCCTTTCCCTAGATCATTCAGTTTGGCAACACCGGCACTAGAGGTAAAGCATATTCAGAATGTAATTCCATTTGTGAGTTCACTGCTTCCCTTTCCATTTCCCCCCTGTGATATTGCTAGTATGAGTCAGAAGGCTTTAGTGAAATGTTTTTGTTTTACAAAGGCATTTCTACTTTGCTCACTGGCACAGTACCTTCTGGCATGCCTGCTCCTGGTAAGCCCCAGGTTTCCTTTGTGCATGACAAAGGTGGGAAGGAGCCTGCCCAGGGAACAGGCCTTCCCGCTGGTGCCACCAGCAACACAAACCCTTTTCCTGGTGAGCTGGCTTCCAGAGATCTGCTCTCTGCCAAGCCATTTGCTGTGGCCACATGCTCCCACTGGAGTGTAATTACACCCTTCATCACACAAAAGCAGTTAATTCAGGCTATAAATCATATCCTGACATGCAAAACTTCTGGTGTCTCATTTTGTTTGTCTGAAATTGTTTAATGCAATTGACTTTGAGGTGAGGAACTCTTTTATGCTGTTGATGTTTAGAGAAAGATTAATAGATTATTTGTTACTGGTTTAATAAATGCACTCCACAAACTACAATCAACTGTCTCCTGTTCATTTCACTGCTTCTAATTGGCTCAGGGAACAGGTTCCACTTCCAGTCTGAAGTGCCAAGCTTATGTTTATTGAAACATAATTACTCTAATTTAATTGTTATTACATCTCCATTAAGTAGGACATAGTTAAAAATACATTCCTTGATCAGAGCTGGTTTTCTAACCAGTTATGGAAATGACCACAGGGAAAAAACTCAACAACAAACTCCATACTTCAAATAATGTTGCTTTCCTCAGGTTAACTAATCACAGTCTGTACAACCCCTCCCGTTGGGGCTGGACTTAAAAATGATTCTTTCACCTATAGTTTCTGTGTCATTCCACAAACTTCAAAATATACAAACTTAGTGATTTTAGGGGCATGAGGGTCTGCCCATTGTTCAAAAGGCTTTAACAGCAAAGACTGAATGAGGGTCTCTTTTTTTTTTGCGTCACCGAACTCCAGACTCAAATCAACATCAGAAACCTCAAGTTCCTGAAGAGTACTTAGCAAGGAAAGTTTAAGTATTTCAGCACATTGGGGGGTTCTAAAGACCCAGACACGTTCCAAATATGCATTTTGCAGTTTTCTTCTATCTTTAATAATGTAAATGCAGAGGCCAAGTCCTTAATGGATGACAGGAAGAGGGAAGATAATCAACTAGACTAGAGTCTGAACTATTTAAAACCTGGCTTGCAGTGGTACAGTTTGAGCTTATTTCTAATTTCCAGGAAACTTGTCTGACCAAATTCAGACACTTACACGAATTCCACCTTCCAATTAAGCTATATTTGAAGGCCTGGTTGAAATGTCACTTCACAAAAACCTGAGGAGTAAGGCTCACAAGCCAGCCTGTCTTATCCTGTAAGGAATCCATATCACTGAGACTTCAATGCTTTCAGTTCCTCTGGGGAGAGGCACCCATCCAAAGAGAGAGGGGAATCTTCCTTTGAATTTTTTTCCTCCATTTTGCTAAATTTGCTCTTCTCTGCCCCCAAAGCTACAGAAGCAAATAGATTTTTCCTGTCCCTTAGCCTATTTAGAAAAAGCTCTCCTAGAATCACAGCTGTGTTTATGGCATTTTAGATACTGGGTGGTTTCTTCACATAGTAGAGACAATAAGTATTGTGGCAGAAAATTAGACTTGCCAGTGTCACACATTCAGGGTATCTAGGAGCAATGTGACACGACTTGCCCTCCTCAACAAAGACATCAAGCACAGGTCCCAGTTCCAGCCTAGCTTTCCTTTCCCAGGTGCTCTGCTCACACTGAAGATGGCACTAGGTAGCAATGCTGTGAAGCTGGGGTGTGTGAAGCAATGTAAATTGTTATGATTTCAAGGCTGACGGTGCTCCTGATTTAACCATAAATCTTCTGTATTCAGTTTCTTAATTAAAACTCCTGGATTTACTTCTGCTTGCAGACCTCATGGATATGGAGAAGACTTTTGAACATTGATTTGAGAGCCACCTAAAAATATAAAAGTGTAATAATTTTTAAAAGCAAGTAGAAAGAAACCTGTGTTTATTTTTATTAAATCTCATGATCATTAGGTGAATTCCATGATTTTTCAAGACCTGATTCATGTGTTTTGAACATAAGGGTGTAGCCCAAGAGCCACTATGAATTAGGCCTCCCAGGCTGTGCAGTGCATGGGCCGTGTAGCTATAACTCGGCTTCACAGTCTCTGTGTACACCTGGGAAGCAGAGGGCTGACTCAATCTTACTGAAGACTGAGCCATGGAAGTTTTCCAGAGACAGGAAAGGAAAGGCAGCAGAGGAGGGGACAGTGCTTAAACCAAGTTGGAAGGGCAGGGCAGGCTGCTCTCAGAGTGGACTGCTCCTAGCATAGGAGAGAGAGGTGGGTCCTGGCCTGGGCCTGCCTCACTGTTTAGTGCTCATATTTTCAGGAAGCTCTTCAAAGCTTTTAACGAAGATTTAGTGCACTGCCAGAATGGAATTTCTAATGTCATTACCAGTCCAATCATTCACACCCTCTTATTTTCCTTTTCTCCCTGGAGGGAGGTGGGGGAGGCTGACAGGCGCAGGCTGCAGTGGGTGGCAGCTGGAAGGAGCCCCAGTGGAGTCACCCCTTGCAGGGAGCAGGGAGCATCAGGAAGGGGTGGAAGTGTTCAGGAAAGACCTGTTGGCTTCCTGCTGGCTACAGTACAAGGGCTGTGGTAAGGCATGGAGGGAGGCAGGAGGTGATGTGGAGTGAAAGCAGCCCCAGGATCCAGAGAGTCTGGGGAGCTGCCTGTAAACACAGTTGGCTTTGGTAATGTGGAGGTGAGCATTCAGCTTTTCCTCACGGATAAAAACCCCACAGGGCTATATTCCTATCTACCCAATCTACATAGATGTGCACAAAACCACCAGTTAGGCTGTGAAGCTCTGGGCTCAGCTGGAGCGTTCTGTCCGCTTTCTGTACGGTCACTGGTGACATCTGGAGCCACAGTGAACTTGTACCTGTGATTTGTGATGTACATGGATAGCTGCACTTCCCAGGTCGAATACTGTAACTGCAGGACCTCAATACTTGCTGGGAAGGCACATAGCTCTCACTGACTGCCTGGCCAAACCAATCAAAATGAATGCCTGGGAGAAAGCAGACGCTGTGGTCATTTTGGCTTCAGAGTCTGTGGCATCTGAGCAACTTACTGCAAGTGGGATGGTGAGGACTGCTCTGAAGAGCTGCAGCTGCTGAACAGCAAAACTAGCAAAATTTGGTGTAAATTCCACTTAGGATGAAAAAAACAAAAATTGTGATCTCAGACAAATTCCTTGTTTAGCTGCAAGCCTGGGTGACTCTTGGAGGGGAATACATGGAAACCCTGGCCGAAGTGAGGCTTCAATGTTTCCTTCATTTTGTAAAAAGGGGATCAGCAACAAACCTTAGGAGCTGAAAGAGCAGATTTTTTTCAATGTCAATTCAACTAATACATAACATGATGAAATGCATGGAAACTTCTAGGGGAATTAGATGAAAAATAAAAGTTTCAGCCTGCTGTGGATATGACAGCTGATTATCAGGCTTCAGTGCAGCCGTAAGATGTTCCTTCCAAATGAGGGCAAAACTGTTACAGGTAGCTATTGTTTCACACCAACTATTGATACAACAAAAATCAGAATGAACCCTTAATCAAAGGATACAGATGTTCAAAGGAACAGGAGTGATTTATATCCTTACATTTTGCATGCCAAAATTTCTGTAGTGAGACAAGAAACACCATTTTGGCAATCCAAAGAACCTAGGCATTTTTTCACTGGCAGAAAACAGAAGAAAGAAGAAAAATATGGGATATTCCAGCTAATCATAATGACTTTTTTTCAACTTGAGCAGCCTTACTTCAATTTTCTGTAATTAAAAATAAAATTTCAGAAGGGGGGCAGCTGAAGTTGAAATCATCTTAGAGGTTTACATTGCAATTTAGTGATGTTACAGGCAGCAGTGGGGTACTTAACAGAGAAGGACCTTCAAGAGTTTTGGTTTTTCAGGTGCTGAGTGAGTGATTTCCCATTGTCCGGGACTAAGTACTCAGAAATGTCCTTCTATACGAGCACAACCCTTCCCACCAGCTCCTGAAGGACTGATGGTCAGTGGATGCTGTGCAGGGAAACAGGAGATGAGGGGAAGTGCTGGAGAGCAGGCTGAGGCTTTGCAGCCCTTTTGGTGGGGCAGTGGCCAGCCCCTCTGATATGGGACGCCATCTCAATAAGGAAAATCTACTCAGATTAGACTACACTGACAATTAAAGAGATGGCTTATCCCCTTTGTGCACCTCACAGATAGCCTTCCAAATTATTTCTTCTATCTCTCCTAAATGCAGCAATGACTATTTTTTCCAAAGAAACTGTAAAATAGTACGCTTCATAAAGACCCATATCACTCTTGAATGGGGATGGTAAAATCTTTGCCAAGGTATATACAAATAGCCTAGCACCTTTTCTGACATCCATTATCCACGCTAGCCAGCCAGGGTAACCCCTCCAGAGGCAGGCCAAGAATAACATAAGGAGGTTATTAAATATTATTCATTACCTTCAGTGGAACAAAATAGAAGCCTTATTCACAGTCTTGGTTCCAAGAAAACATTTGATAGGATCCCAAGGGATTTTTTTATTCTTTACTTTGGAAGTTTTTAATTTTGGCTTGGAGTTTGTATCATGGATAAAAATGTTTTCCCTGAAAACTATGTCTTGATGATAACAACTTGAAATCTCTTCCACCTTACTTCTTGATTTAAGAGGAATGAGGCAAGAATGTCTCCTCCTCCCACTCTGTGTGCCATCTTAGCCATGCTCACCAGATCGTAGGTGAATAACTGGGAGGCAGCAATGCCAAAAGTTGTTGTGTCATGTTGACTTGGAAAATGAACTCAGTCCTTCCCAAAGCATTATCCATGTCACAGCTAAGACTTAAATCCAATCTACTGTAAGTCAGAGGCCATTCCTTTTGTCCCAACCAGTGAATTCTTAGGTGACATGAATTTGAAATATTTTAGCGTAAGAGTTTAGTAGAACTACATCATACTTTTCAAGAAAATGTACCTACTTCGTTAAAAAAATCACTGAATGCAGACATCTGGCAAAAACTTTCTAACAGCATTTAGCCTTATATCCTCCTCAAACCCAAAGTGCATATTTTAGCCCCTGCTCCTTCACTCATCCAAAATCACAGACAAAAACATGAAATGTGAAACAAGGCATAAAACTTCTGTGGAAACCCAACCATAAAAACGAAGCATATTAAAAAAAAAGAAAAAATAACTAGGCCATTTTACCTGCCCTGTCCTCCAACTAGTTGTTTGCACTTTCCATTACCAGTATTTTCCTCTTCTAAAAGAAAATGCGCCTGCTCGCTCTTGAAACTTGAGAAAAACAACTGGGGGACTTAGGGGAAGACCTTGATCCTGCAAATGCCCATTAGAGCAGCAGCTCACTTGAGTGAAGTGCTTTAGAGCTAGAATGTGTTGAACAGCCATGACTGCACCTTACACCTGGAAGTCACAGCTCCAGTTGAATGCCAAATTGATTATATTCAAACAAACCAAAAAATGTTAAGACAGAAAGTCATTCACATCCTGGGGTGCACCAAAAGCAACATGGTTGGGAGGGCAGGGGAGGGGACTCTGCCCCACTGATGAGACCCCACCTGCAGGGCTGCACCCACATCTGAGGTCCACAGCACAGGAAGGACACTGATCTGTTGGAGCAAGTCCAGAGGAGGCCACCAAGATGGTTATAGGGATGGAGCACCTTTTCTATGAGGAAAGGCTGAGAGAATTCAGATTTAGTCCAGAGAAGAGAAGTCTTTGAGGTGACTGAATTGTGGCCTTCCAGTACCTGAAATGAACCCACAAGAAAGATGGAGAGAGGCTTTTACCAGGGCATATAGTGACACAAGGGGGAATGTCTTCAAACTGAAAGAAAATAGGTTTCCATTAGACATTAGGAAGAAATACTTGACAGCGAGGGTGGTGAGGCACTGAACAGGTTGTCTAGAGAAGTTGTTTCCATCCCTGGCAGTGTTTGAGGCCAGGTTGGATGGAGCTCTGAGCAACCTGGTCTAGTGAAAAATGTTCTTGACATCGGCAGGGGAGTTGGAATTGGATGGTCTTTAAGGTACCTTCCAATCCAAACCATTCTATGATTCTATGGTAAGTGCTAAGGGAGCCAGTCAGCTGCCACCAAAAGAAAACAGAGGCTTTTCTCAGCTGGCATTTTTCACCTCAGGAATACTTTTGTTGCCTCATGTCTTGAGGACCTTTGTGGAGTTACTTTTGAAGCAAACCCACAGGGTTATGGGCAAGGCTTGAAGGCTTGAAGACAGAAAACGCTCCTGGAGACTGTGCTCTAACTATAACTGTATCTCAGCTGACCATATCCTTCCATGACTGGAAACAGGTACTAAACTGGCACTTGAAGACACCAGAGTCATCTTATGATGCGTCTTGATCAATTTGTACAATTTATGCCCAATTCTAAATGTGAGTGGGGTAAGTGATCCAGCATATGACTTAAGGCATGAGTGGTCATGACTGAGGCGAAAATTCATTACCTTTTAACTTGATTTTGATGCAAAATTATTTATGCACAAAATTATTGATATAAATGACTCTTTCTCAGGTTTACTAGTTAACATAGGTTGACATATTCCAACAGTGATGGAATAAATGTTCACATAGAAAGATTTCCAAAAACGAAGAGACAGCAGTACCATCCTCTTAGCTCTTGGCATGGCAATAAATATGGCTGGATGTAACATTTCCAGATAGTACAACATGATTTAGTCTCCTAAGCCTGTTAAACAAGGAATATTTGAAACTGGTGCAAAATTTAGAAAATTAATTTTAACTGACTAAATATTAGGCACCAGGCTTTATTAATTGTTTTTGCTGCATTCTTACTGAATTACAGAGACCTTCTTAAAGAGGACAAGTTGCCCAATATGATTCATTTCAGCATTGCAAAGTGGACATCTGAATTGTGGGTCTTTGAATGGCTACCTCAGTGTCTGACCTGTGGGCAGCTCTGTCCTCTGCAGTCTGTGAGGCTCTTTCTGCAAGGCCATCCCTGGAGGCAGTGCTGTGACCAACTGACTTTCGTCTGCTTAATCTTGAATTGAGCAGCACAAAATTGATAGCAGTGAGCAGCTCCCCATCCTGGGACAGACAAAGTGTGCATGGCTGACACCCCACATCTGTACAGACACTGGGATATCCACTGCTCCAAAGACAACTTGTTCATGCAATTTCTTCTTTCTCTGCACTGTAGCTATCTGTGAGTATACATTACCTAGCCTGTTTCCATTTACCTTTTGGGTCCTAATCTATGACTTTGGTGTCATGATTAGGAAAGATATACCAGAGCTTTGTTGAGCCTAATTATGAATGAGATCAACTGTTAAGTAGAAACCTTATGTGGTAAATTTTCATATATAAAAGCAAGCAAATGTCTATTCAATTGAAAGCAATAGTTAACCACACAGAGTTTTTTGAGCTACCAAAAGTAACATAACTACAAAGAGGTTATCAGGCCAGGTTCTAAGAGACAAATTAGCTTGATTTGTCAGCTAAATCCAGCAAACCTGAGGAGTTCTCTGTAATTCCACTGAAGGAACCACTTTAAGGAGAAAGAATCTTGTATAAAATTACATTTCTACTGCACTGAGATCTGCAGAAGCCACCCTTGAGCACCCCACAGATACTGCAACCCTACAGAAGTGTATCAGCAGAAGCAGCAGGCCAGATGACCCACATCTTAGCAAGACAAAAAGCAGGTAATAAATCTGTTCACATGTTGGAGGATGGATGTATTATTGGCTTGAACAAAGTGTCAAAGACCAAATTTTTACCTCACCAGTCAGATGAAGGGAAGGGACAATTTCCCTTTGGAGATCTTCTCTGAAGTGATCTGTTTAGTGACTTGGTGTAGACAGCAGGCAGACCTATTCCAAAGAGTGTTAGAGAGGATAATGGAAAAAGGCAAATTTGAGAAAGGGAGAAAAACAGTAAGCATTTTTATTAAAGAGCAGAATGTAAAAATGTTGAGGAGTGAGTGGGTTGGAGGATAGCCTGGGCATCATAGTAACTCAGTTAGATGTCTCATTCCAGTGTGTGCGTTAGCAGAAGATATTTAGGAGCTGAAATCTCCTCTAGCCAATGAGACTGCAATTTATGGTATATTTAGGCACTCCACGGTGATGAGGAGTCTTGGGCAGGCATTCTCAGAGAGTTACTGCAGCCCTTACATCACCATCCAAGCTCGGCAGTCATCATCTAGAAATGTATACCTCACAGCTAACTACTGTTTCAGTGGAGCAAGCACTACACTATTTCTAACCAAGAAGACAGCTTGTGATGATATGCAACTTTAAAGTGTCTTGTGAGATCTGGCATATAGGATAATGCACTGCTGGCAGCTTGTCAAAGAGAGAACTGCAAAAGCAATCGTGTTGTTTTGAGAAAGAGACAACGATTAAAGTTTGGTTTCTGTGGCTTCATGAAGAATTGACAGAGAGAACAAAAATTATGAGGCCAAGCACATAGTTGATATTAAATTACCAACACTTCATTTACTTATCCTCAAAACAACCACTAGAGATCTCTTACTTACTGAAATAGTTAAAAATAAAACCTCTAAGAACATTTAATGTTGACCACAGGCATTTCATGGAAGTCGGTGTTTCCCAGCTCCCCATAAGCCATTAGGGCTTCCCTCCTACACCTTGACATGCTTCAGTTAGAAACAGCTGAAGGCATGAAGCTTTTAAACAAGAATCTATTTACTTGAATCTTTTTTTGGTCTGCAATTTTCCTCTGGCAGTAGCAATGATGGGAGTCAGAGTAGGCAGGGCCCCAGGCAATTTAAGCATCTGTCTCTGCTGAGAGCACATCTGCACAGCACGATGCTGGAAAGGCCAGTGGCTCACAAAGCACCATCTGCTTCTCCATCCTTCCATGGCTGCTGCTTCAGCAGGCAGAAGGCCAGGCCTGGGGGGAAATGGGCCTCAGGACTCGAGGCATCAGTCCTGTGGAGCAGGTGAATCTTCTGGGTATATTAGCTCTGCCTGCTAAACTAGCACACTTTGTGGGCCTTATATTCTTTGAATGCTTTTTCCAGTGCTGGTGTAGTCATTCTCTTGCACAACATGAGATACTATGCCATATGCACCCTTCTGCAAGGGCTGACATCCAGGTGTGAAGGCAGGCTACGGTACATATGTTGTTCTCAATATCTTTGCATCACACTAAACAATTGCAAACACAACTGTACTCCTGTGACTAATACTCTTAATTATATAATATTTTTTGTGATACTGACTGGGTAGTATCTCTAAGTACACAGAAGACCAAAGCTGGCTTTTGACACAGACAATTTTCCATCAGTTTGTCTGCTTTACTATATCAAATAACATTGTTGACCTTGCTGGTTTAGCTTGGCCACAGAAGTGAACTGATTTGAAAACTGCCACAAACATTTAATGGGTTACCCCCACCTTAGCTTATGGCTGTCCTGAGGTGACTTCATGCTGCTTGTATCCCAGTTCATCTGTTTAGAAATAAGTTTTGCACCTTTAAGACTGGTTCTGACAATGAAGGGGGGGAGAGAAGAAGCGCAGAGTTTATCAGAAACTGCACTTGCTCCCCTGCTTCCTGGTGCTGGACTGTGTTGCCTACAGCATGGACAGACAGCGGGACAGAGCTCTCCTTTGCTTTTAGTTAGTTTTAGCTAGCTGAGGCAGAGAAGTTCCCTGGACTGTGGTTTGTCTTTTTCTTTGGTTTCTGTTTAAACCTGCTCTGGACTGAACACCCAGAGGAGCACCAGCAGCTCACACCTGTGGCCACCAGGCTGGGCCTGGGCCGCGGCATTTCCAGTGCTGGAGGAACTGATAAGAGACTGAGTGAGCTGAGCTGCAACCCAGGAAGGGGCCTTTCTGAGTTTGTCATCTCTTCAGATTGACAATAGGTCTTATTGTTTAGTATTGTTCATTTTTTTTGTGCTGGTGTATGCTTTGGCTGTTAAATAAACAGTTTGTTTCCACTTTTCTCCAAGGAAATATTTTCCTGGACCAATTGGGGGAGTAGTCTACTTGAATTTGCTTTCTAGAGGAGCCCCTTTGGAGGTTTTCTACCAAATTTGACCTAAACCAGGACAATGCCCAAACCTTTTCCTAAATCTCTAAGGCATGTAAGGGTGCCTTTCCTGCTGGCCAAATAGGGTGAAAAGGCATGGGTACTCTAGTTTTCTGATAGCTGTATCACTTTGTCATCCCTGATGACTACAGAGCACCTCTCCAGCAGATGTGGCAGCTTGCCTCCTTCCATGTGCTCAGACTGTGCAGAAGTTAGATGCCAAACAGCTGAGAAACTGCTGAATCCAGATGCTTTCCTTGGCCTGACCATCTCCTGTTCATGACCTTGCTCTGAAACTCCCCAAACTACCTGACATGATCGATCAGTTTCTGGCTGAGGAGACTGGGAAAAAACAGATAGAAAAGGAGGAATGTGGGGAAATGACATAGAAGAAGAAGGATGGAGGTCATGAACAGAATCAAAATGTGGGAGAGGAGAAAAAGGCAGAGGGAAATAGGAAGAAAAAGTATTAATATAGCACAATATTTAACAAGAAGTAAAATTATGTGGAGGGAAAACAGACATTGGAAAAGACCCAAGAAAGGAGAAGAGAAGGAGGTGAGGACTTGGCAGGGGAGATAAGCAACATCAACAAAAGAAGTAGATTTCTTATTTTATCTTCCAAAAAACTGCTGCCAAAATAAGATAATACTCAACTATAATCACCATCATTAATACATGTATGTGGACAACGTGAAGGTGAAGAGGAGATTATCAAAGGACGTAGCAGGATGCCAGGCACCAGGGAAACTCACAGGAGTTATCTTCTCTCTTGCTTTTCTTCTTCATAGAATTGCAGCTATTTCATAGCTCAGTTCTAAAGTAAAAGAATGAAGAATATGAAATAGAACAGTAATGTCATGAAAGACCCCAGAAAAACAAAAACCCCTTTCCTCCTAATCCAAGCATAATCTGCTAAATCCTTTTACACTGCTTTGAAAATAGATACAGAGTATCAGTGTTCATTAGGGAGTATGGAGAGGTCAGAAGCCCTCCACAATACACATTCCATGTCCTGCATCCAGTTATCTGTATGAATAGTGGGAAACATCATGACCTGTGCATAACTTGTTTAAGTCCTAAATCTGAGTATATATTTTCCTACAGATTGTATTGCCCAGCATTTTGAAGGTATTAGCTTTGCCAGGAAGCCTATTTTTAAAAAACTATTTTAAAATATCCTCCCCACTATGCTCAAGCACCTATAAAACCTCATTTCTTTGTACCCTGGGGCTTCTACACACTTTCAGAAATCTAAAATACCCCACCTGCTTGCCCCTTATATTTGTAAGCATTAGTGAAATTATTAGTCCCCTCAATTTACCCAGCACAAGCAACAGAAAACCTTCCAGTTATATTCAGTTACAAAAATAGGAATATAGCTCAGCCCAATAGCTGCTACATTCAGTAGGATTTTCCCTAGTGGTGGCTAGCCATTCCTAGGAGCCTTTTAGGCTCCTCTTACACTGAGAGGAGGAAATGGCAGATGCCTATCAACCAAATGAAGTTTAGTCCTCAAAGAGGGAGATGGAACAAAACAAGTCAAGCAATAAAATTTGATAATATGTTTGTAATTAAAAAGTTATGAGTGACTTCCAGATATCAAAGAAGGAAAAAAAAGTAATTATTTGTATTTGGCATGATTTTCAAAGTTGTCGTTGGACTCACAGGTTCTCGTTGAAGTCACTGTAAACTGTGGGTATACAGCACCTTTGAAAACCTTGCCAAAATTGCCTTTAGACTGTAAGCTCCTTAGGGCAGAGACCTGTTACTCATTTGGCAAATTGTATTGCAAAGCTCCTTTACCCAAACAGGCTGCTTGCGTAATAATAATAATAATAATAATAATAATAATAATAATAATAATAATAATAATAATAATAGATAACAGATTTGTGCTGGAATTCAGAAATATCTGATGTAGTTCTACAGCCTTCTATTAACATAGTATTTAAAAGCATTAAATAAAAGCTCATTTTCTAGGCAAATCACTAAGGAAGCAGGACCAAAGGAAGCTGGCTGAGAACAATTTAGAATCAGAGAGGTGTTTGCTTGGTCAAACATGGAATTTCCTTCCACCATACATTTCAGGTTCACATTATTTGACTCATAGGCTGTCATTTGGGAGCCTTGTTAAACAGGTAGGCCGTGAAATATGCATCTGCCTGTGGTTGGTTTAGAGCAGAGAGTAGATTCATATAAGTGCATACATCAGCGCACACCCTCAGCCCTGGGGCTGTTGTTACACTCCTCAAATTCGTGTGCAATCCCTCTGCCTGGGACAGAGACATCTACCAACGAGGGCTGACTCACTTTGCCTGTGGAGTGCCAGAGCATTAGGTTTCAAATTCAAAGGGTATCAGCAGAACAGCTATTATTCTCTGCTCTTATTTCAGAAATCTTACTCATTTCAGGAACTCAGCCTAACCCAGCTGTAACTCAGTACAGTATTTTGCAGTTTAATTTACAAAGTAAACTAATTACACATCTCCTCAATGGATGTATGAAAAGCCAGCAGTGACTGAAACATCACTCTCACCCCAGCAGTTTCAGGGAAGCTGCGAGTAGTCCACACCTTCTCAAAACTGTCGGCTGATTTCTCTAAGCCTGGCTTTCCTCCAGCTGTTCCTTGGCTGCAGAGTGTGGGTAATGGTACCCACTTTTCTGAAGGGCTCGGAGGTGGATGGGGAAGAGCACTGCCCAAGGAAGCTGTGTGGTACCATCAGAGGAGCATCTGCTGCACCGCTGGATTGGCACCAGCGTGGCTCCAGGTGCTGGCTATGTCAGCAGGCAGCATTGCAAAACCCATTTCACAGTAATATTTATCTAGAAGATAATTATGAGGAAAAGGAAAGAAAACTGACCAGTCCTAATAAATACCAGCCCTTTCAGGAATGAATTTGAAAGCTAGCTTTCTAGGTATCAGATGATAGGAATCATAAAGTTAAGCATGCGCTTACTTTAATGAACCTGGTCAGAAGCACTGTCTGGAATGTTTATTCATTCATTTTTACTTGAGTAGACAAAGTAAATCTACCTTTGATTTTCATAAAATCTTTCTTGCTACATTTTATTTAGTTTAAGCTGGCATCTATTTGATTCAACATGGAAAGCTCAGACAAATCCAATTAGTGTCATTGAAACTCATGAAGTTCATTTTTTCTCTTTTTTACCCTCACTTTAACAACCCCAAAAAAGAATTCCAGAGACCAAAATTTGAAACTGTTGCCCTTTCTCACCTGCACAAGGGATGAGATGGAAGGGAGTAAATAATAATAATGTCACCAGTACAAGACCAGGATGGACAGGGCTTTGAGCAATCTGTTCTAGCAGAAGATGTCCTTACCCATGGCAGAGGGGTTGGAACCAGGTGGACTTCAAGGTCCCTTCCAATTAAAATCAGTCTATGATTCTATGAGAAGTTAAAAAACCTCTGTCTGTGCAGCCCATTTTTGCCATTTTTGCCAGGCTGGCTGGTTGCTTGGTTTTCCCCTCTCACTGCAATACTGCATTTATTTCTGTTTAAACACCTGAGCAGCCCATATCAAATCCCAGTGGGTTCAGATGCGCAGATGTGGCGAGCCACAGAGCTCAGTGTGCCTCTCACAAGCAGGGAACCTGGGGCAGCACCTGCTTCCTCTGGCTCCTCCCATCCATCCCTCTGGCACTGGAAAGCTCCACACGGAGCCTGGGCTGGCGAAGGACGGCAGAGTGTGGTCTGGCAGGAGCAGGGAAGCACACAGTCCCTGTCTCAGCTCCTCCATCCACCCTGGCAGCTCCACAGGCCTCCCTGGGTCACTGGCTGCCCCCACAGGCACAATGTCTGCCTTGGGAATGAGGTGGTTCCTCTGTCAGCTCCCAGGTGAGGTGGCTTGCTCCACTTCCCAAAAGGGTGCAGCAGGTGGCAGAGAAACAAGTTAATTTTGCTCTCAAAAGCTTTGGTGGCTCATTACAGAAATGGTGCCTTCAAAAATATTGCTAAAATATGAATGTTTTGCAGGGGTTGCCACAGAAACTTGTAGAGCATATAATCCAAAATAGGATGTCTAGACAAACTCCTACTGTCTGACCTTTTATGTATTTCCTAATCCAGCCAATCTTGCCAAGCAAATTGGTGACTAAGCAGCAATTCCCTTTACATGGTGTCGTAAAGGCCTGACAAGGCCCAGGTCACGGTTATAAATTTCAGTCTGGCTACTTCAGCAACTCTGGGCTTCCTTTACCAGCATGGCTCCCGTGTGGTTTCTGGGCTATGATGTGTGCTCTGGATCATCGTGAAGTAATTTTGAGGCTGTAAAATCCAAAAGCCACAGCTCCGCTGTGAAACAGAAAGCACTTTCATCCTGCAGGACCCCAGAGTTTACATAAAATTGTAAAATAGGGAGCCTGGAGAGAGTCTCAGGCGAAAGCAGAATGAAGGACAGCGGCACCAGAGCCTGCAGCAGCTGCCTTCTTCTGGGGGCCTGGGGCCCTTTTCCCAGAGCCCCAGGTGCTGACTGCCTGGAGCCAGCAGCACCAGCATGTCATGGAGGTCCTTCTGCTCTGGGTTCCCGTTTCCTCCTCCTTGAACCAGCCCTTTTGTTTTCCTTTGTTTACCAGATGTAGCCCTACACAAAAAGGCTTCCATCCTCCCATCACAGCAGAAAATAAACAAAGTGCCCTTCAGTGATGCGTCATTTATCAGCATGGTCAGATTCCAAAAGAATCCAAAAAATGGCAATAAAAACAGGGGCAGGGGCATTGAGTCGGTACTCAGTAGCCCTTAAAACCTGTGTAGTATGTTGGTGTAACTCAAATACTCTGGGATTCAGTACCAGTTTCTGTGATACAGAAGTAAGCAGCAGTGCACACGTGTGTGCATGCATGCATTTGTATACATACAGATCACAGAATGACTTAGGTTAGAAGGGCATGGGCACCTTCCACTAGACCAGATTGCTCACAGCCCTGTCCAACCTGGCATTGAACGCTTCCAGGGATGAGGCACCATTCTGGGCAACCTATTCCACTGCCTCACCACCCTCTGAGAAAAGAACTTTTTCCAAATATTTAATCTAAATCTCTCATCTTTTAGTTCAATACCCTCCTCTCCGCCCCTTGTTCAGTCACTTTCTGCCCTTGTAAAAATTCTTTCCCACTCCTATTTGGAGTCCCCCTTTAAGTACTGAAAGGTGCTGTAAGGTTTCCCCAGAACCTCAGATCTCTCAGCTTGTCCTCAAAGGAGAGGTGCTCCTTCCCTCTGATTGTCTTCCTGTCCCTGCTCTGGACCTGCTCCAAGGGGTCCACATCATTCTTGTGCTGAAGACCCCAGATGTGGTGATGCACAAGCTTATAAAAGTGAATAGATTCTTACAACAAAAACAATCTGAAGCAGAAGCTTTTTTTTTTTTTTTTTAATATTTTGTTCCACATTACCCATTCCTCTCTTCCCACAGAGCAAGATTTGGGTCTGTGCTTAGGCTGAAGGTAGGAAGGCTGCCATGGGCAGTGGTCTGAGACTGAAAGTATTGGTGTTTGTGAGTTAAGTTGTCCCAGGTACATGTTCTGGTAAGCTTAAAGAAATCTTGTGCACACCTCAGGGCTGCAGAACACATATGTTACTGGGCTGAAAGCAAGTGTGAGAGAGAGAAAAGAGAGCTATTGTCAGAAGGAAATAGGAGTGAATTAGTAAGAAAAAAAAGTGAAATTAATTTCAATTTAGTCAGCCCATTAATAGTATCATGTGCTGTACAGTATTATGTAGTGGTAATTACACACTATGTGTATTAAACAGTGGTAAGAATTAACAACTTAGTATCTGGCCTCTCCATATAGCTTGTTATAGAGAGGTGTTGGATTTTATATATATTTTCTGTGAACTTTAATTTTCCATGTGGTGTTTGATCAGGAAATGGAGAGCCCCTCAGGTGGAGTGCCAGGAGAAACCTTCCTGAGTAGGATGTGTTGTGCAGTGTGTGTGTGGAGAAGATCCCAGGGGCAAATATTTCATCTCCTGAACCATTCACTTCTGCACAATACATTGTTTCTACCACAGAGGTTTCCTTCTAGAGAAATATTAAAAAAACAAAGGTGAAGAAAAAGATTTCTGTGATGTGTAGACAATTCATACAAACACAAAAGAAATTAACAGCTTGTAGTGAATTGGAGAGAAACAGGAGACATGTAAGGAAAAGCATTGCATTGAATCTAGGTCCTGCATTGGTGATAAATAGTTGCTCCTTCCATCTAGAGCTTCACAATTTCTTCTTCAAACAAATGGTTAGGCCCACCACAGCAGCTGAAATCTGAAAAAAAATTCCCAGGTCCAGAAAAAACTGTCTCCTGAGGGGGAGCATCAGGTAACCCATGCTTCCTGTGTGGCTCAGGAAGCTCTTCTTTGGATATAAACACAGAAGAACTTAACAGCACTCTTGCAGCCTGGGCTGTGTGGTTCACGTTAAAAATAGAGGAGACAATAATGGGCATGGCAAGAGGGTCACAGAGGTCTAGAAGAACAGATAAACAAGCATTTGAAGAATTCTAGTAGTGCAAAATAAATAACATGATGAAGAGTAGTCAGAAATTAGCAGCCCAAAGTGAAAGCAAATCTAGAAGTTTCTAAACCTCTTACCTTAATAAAAATGAAAAAACTGTAATTTCAACATTAACCATAAACTTAATCCTAACTTAAAAACTATAAAAAAAGGTTTACTCTAACCAACACAACCTTAACCCTAATGACCCTAAGCCTAATAACTCTACAAGTAAGCCGTAACTCTAAATGCCCTAACCCTAATCCTATGTCAATGCAAATTTAGAAGTGTCTAAAGCAAATCTTACCTCCTTAGCCCAAACCAGGGTAAGACTGGACCAGCCTTCTCACATTAGAAATCATTCTTTTCAGCTTTTCTCATAGCAATTCCCCGAGGCCATTTTCCTGGCCAGATAGTGTTATGGTTCCTCCTTCTGTCTTGAAGGAAAATGATGAGTGTGTGCTGTGGTCCATTGCTTCAGGGGCACACTCCTTTGGTGGAACAGAGACTTGTGCTCTTCCCTCTACACAGACACAAGTGAGGCCCCCTTGCTGGCAAAGCTGGTAGCCCCTGTAAGTTCATTTTAGCTGCTGGCTGCAAAGAGCTGCCTCATTGGGGTGCAGGGATGCTGGCCTTCCTCAGGAGGTTCTGCCACATCCCTCCTTCCCACTCCCCGCTCTTCCCAGAACAAGGACCTACTCTTTTTTTTCTTTTTGAAAGAAAGACTTGTGTTGCTTTCAAATAGCAAATATAGCCAAAATTATATTCTGATGTATGGTTAGATTTCACTGAGAAAATGGCAGTCTGATCTCTCTCGCTGTTTCAGCACCCTCACACACAATTATTTGTACTTGTGTATATGTCTGTCATTTTCTGTCATGTAGCTGTCAAACTGCACCACAATCCCACCCATGAGAAATGGGTTATTTAGTTTGATGTTTGCTTTAAAGTCTGACCAGGGCTGTTGTGTGTCGCTGGTTACTGGTTCTGGCAGGCTTTCCTCTGAGCACAGCACTCACTGCTGTTTCCTCTGTTGCCTATTAATGGTCACAAGATGATCCAGTGAGGAGATAGTGCTCCTCTGGAAAATATTTATAAGGGAAAGACAAAGCAACATGCTAGACTTTTTAAACTACAAAATTAGTGGGCTTATACTTTTCAAGATCTTCTCCATTTTCTCAGATTTTTTTTCTTGTAACTAAACAGAAAATGCAATTGGGCAAAATACCATGGTGTGCTTTGTTACAGAAAGCACGAAATGTACCCGGATGTATGAAAGGAATGCATTTTCATCTTTTCAACATAAACGGGAGGCAGGTGGCCAGCAGGAAATATTGACACCATCAATCTTTTCCCTCTTTTTATATCTTAGAGAAATAAAACCTAACACACACTGCAAAGTTACAAATTTTACATCCAGTCTGTATAGCTCTGTTTCCTGTCACTAGTAGCCTCATAATTTCTCTTAAATTCCCTCTACTCATTTATCACATCTTCTTGTTGCATCATATAGTAATTTTGATTTTCAGCTCCAGAGGACACAACTACCACTGTAGGATGGTACCTTGATATAATGAGAATGCCGATGAACAATTATTAGGTAGAGGACAGCAGAAGTCAGCACCAAGACCGAACAAACCCGAACAAAAAACATCTTGGTGTCTTTTTTTTTTTAATGGGAAAAAGAATATTTTTGTCTTGTTTGCAAAACTAATTTTCCTGATACAGGCAAAGGCAGCTCTTACCTCAGATTTTGCGGCCTACATAACAGTCAGCAGAGTGGTAGAAATAAGTAAGCAATATTAATGTTTCTTTGGATTAACATTGGATTCGACAGTGAAATTGCCCAAGCAACCAAATGCTGATTCCATCCCAAAAATAAATGCAAACTCCAGGCTGACTGGAACCTGGAAATCTTATGAAGACACTAACATTAACTGCTCCCCTGGAACGCCTCAAGGCTGTCTGCACAACGCTGCTGGTCTCACTTTACGTGCTCCCTGTCTGAGCAGCAGCGAGCTGTAGGCAACTGAGTCAGCAAAAGGGAAGTGAGTGCTGAAGTGAATGCACAGACACAGCCCAGTGCTTGCAGTTGGTTTGTTTAATGGCTGAAGTCACTGATATCTTCAGAACACCATCAGAGGTCCAGTTGCTGTCGTCTGAAAGTGGGTTTTGCCCTGTGAGGCAGAGGAGAGTCTCATTTAGGCTGCATGTCACCCAGGCAAATTCCCCTGTCACATATAGGCCAGTAGCAAGTATTCATTTCCCACTTTTTATCCCATCATCAGGAAAAGGACTTACCCCAGTGGCCACAGTGGCAAGGAGACAAGCTTCTTGTTTTTGAAAGATCCAATATCTTACATATGTCTTTCAAAGTCTGTCAGTCCAGCCCGCATCATCATTTTCTGCGGCCCCTAACTCCTGTGTTACAATAAAAACAACAGGATCATTGTGTTTTACAGGACGATTCCCTGGTGGGGAAATCTATTTGATCTTTGACCTTTTTCTGTGTACAATTTCAGGATGTTTATCATCATCCCACAAGGTACAGCAGTGACACTATTTCTAAAGCAAATATCACTGTCCATAAGCATGGATGATGTCGCCAAAGGTCTGTTGGCTGAATATTTTAAATAGAAACAAGAACATGAAAGTTAAAATGGGCACATTGTGGGCTCAGAGATTATGAGAAGAGCTATATTTTAAAAAAAGAAAATGGAAACAGAAACTCCTCAATTCACTTAATGAAAAAATGAGTAATTTTGATATTTGATACTAATACATAATTCATCAAAAGGGTGATTGGCATCCTTTTTATTATGCTGCAACTAACTAACTACCTTTTGCACTTTTTACTTCAGAGGAGCATCTCTGGCATCCATTACATAAGGTACTGTCCCAGTAAGGGTTAACCAAGCTGGCCTGGCAGTTGTGAATTGCCTTTTTCAAAGCACCTTATCATTAGAACACATTAGATACCAAGCCCCATTTATTAACAATTAACTTTTAGAAATCAAAGCAAGTAAGAGAGCATTTCTTCAAACACATTTGAATCTTTGCCATACAGTTTTTGCTATATCGTTTTCCAATGAATAAAGAAAGTTTGATGAAGGGAATTTTTAGACATTCTCCATACCAAAGTAAGGACTTGTAAGAAAAGCTAATGAAAACTATAGCACTGCATTGGTCAAGGACAGAACACTATTTCATAGAGCAAAAATCGGAAAAACAATGATGCTAACAAGCACATAAAAAAAAAGAATATCCATTGGGACTCACAACCTTGCTTTTGATCAAAATGTCCCAGCTCTTATCCAAGCGAGTTTCCTCTGGCACACGTTCAGTGCAGAAAATTGCAACAGGGCTGCTTGCCAAGCTCTGTCTGAAGGGAAGGAGCCAAAAGCAAGGGTAAAGAAAGAAGTGGCATGTTGTAGGAAACACCTCAGCAGGTAATACTGCAGAGAGCCCAGACACCATTGTTAGCTGGAAGACTGCCACCATTTACAGAGGGCTCCCAACTACTTGCCCTTACGACGAAAAGGAGATGTGATTGCAGCCTGGATAGACCTGTCTGGGGTAGGTTTTGTCTGGCAGCTCCACAGGACAGCAGTAGGTAAGGCGTGCTGGCAAAGGCATCAACACCTTCCTGCAGCACAGCACCTCCCTCAGGGCCACAGAGCCCCGCAGACCTTGATTTTTGGTTGCTGGGTTGTGGGGCAGTCTTCACTGCTCCCATGCCCAGACTAGCTAGAAGCAGTTTCAGGCAGTAGTCAGGCTGCCTGCACCCTGTGCAGCAAGGCCAGGCTTTCTCCTCCCCTAGGCAATCAGAAAGCATGTTCTTTTTAATCTAAAACTGTCTATTCTTCTCTAGCCTAATCTATTGTGATCTACTCTATCCTCAGGTTTTCTTTTTAATCCAAGACAGAGTATCTAGAATCTTGAAAGAGCTTGTTGCATTTAAAAGGTAAGCCCCAAAAATCAGTCCCTTCTTTTGCATTTTGGGTAACACAGAGCACAGTGCCAGTCCCACCAAAAGGCTTTGTGAGATGTGAACATGTGTGGAAACTACACAGGCCTTATTCTGATCCTACTACTTTTACACTGTGATTAGTCTGAGTTTCTCAGGGTAAAGGGGAGCAAAGTCAGACCAAAACCACACTCAAATCACGGTATTGTGCTGAGCAAAGCAAAGTCATTAGTTTTTCCCTTTCTACTTCCTTATTTCTATTTTTGAATAAGGAAGTTATCCTGGGCCATCTTCATCCTTATTTCTCACTGTCGTAGTGTATGTTCCTCTTTGACACATGAGTAGTTTTCTCAGGCTGATGGTTTTCTTGTGTTCCCTCAAAAGGTTATTTCAAAGTTGTCCAAAAAAGCCACATCCACGCAAACTAGAACAATGTAAAACTGGCTTAATTTCAGGATGCTAGAAATTCAACATACAGATCCTAACCACTTAAAGGTTTTATGAGTTGAAGTTTATTCAAATCTGAAACTCCAGTCAATGTGAAGGAATGCAGGAAGAGAGTGGAGGCCAATCATAACAGAGACACCCCCTCTCTCATATTTGCAGGAATTACCTTATGCTAAAATAATAGACTTCTGTGTAGAATCAGATGTTTCTTCTATTAAGATGTCTAAAAATCCAAGGTTTTATAGCATGCAACCTTTCCTAGAATTGTGGTTCTATTCCACTATAAATATTATTTCCTTACTTACTAACCAGTAGAAGCAGGCCTTTTAGGTTATCCTTTTCCTCTCTGAATCCAGCTTCAGGATGGTTCCAGCAGCCCATAGCACCCATGCAGGAAGAACTCACAGGACTGGAGACATCCAGTGGCTTAGAGACAAGGAGCTGCCATTAACTCTTCCCAGCCCCAGAAGAGATACCAAACTGGTTTGGAAGTGCTCTGCCAATGCAGTTCAAAGAGCCTAATCTACTTGAAACAGTCAGTATTTTCCCTCAGATAGTCCCATGTGCTTTTCACCTCCTTTCAACTTCCTTAAGGCTGGGATGGTTGTTTCTGTACTCCTCTATATGAACATCACCTGAACACAAATTTACCAGCTCTGGCAGCCCTCCCTGCCAGAACTCCAGATCAGAGTAGGGATCACAGGGTTTGATCTATACAAAATACAGTCTAGAGAAGATTTAGACCCAAGGCAGCAAAGAATGCTCAAAAGACTCAAAAACCACTGCATGCATTTTGCAAACCTGGTGAGAGAAGGCATAAAGCAGTGGGGTGATCATCCAACAAAAGACAGATTTCAAGAGGGGTTGGCCAGTCTTTGCTGGGCCAAGGTGCCAATGATGCCTGCTGTTTGCTAATACTTCTGCAGCATTTCCCCATCACTTTGTTCTGTCCTTTCTGTTTGCAGCAAGACAAAATTTCCCCTAAATGAACACTGTATTATTTTATAGATTTAACCTTGTAACTCTTTCCTCTTATTTCCCTCTAAGTCACACGTTATCTCTTTCACTGTTAAATATTTCCTGTCTGTTCATTCATCGGCTTATTTTAGCTTCTTCCTTCCTCTTAATTGGCTGCCTGCCCCCTATATGTCTGCCTTACATGTTTATGCTCTTAGCCATTGTTGCCTGTTTTCTTGGCCAGTGAATTGGTTCCCATTCTTTGCCATTGTGAAACTCTCAAAAAATAACTGACTTGCTTCACATTCCCTTCGAGTGAATCATGACTCCTGTGGTCTCCAGCACAGCAGCCATGCTGAACCTGTGGCACTTCCCTGGAGAAGAGTTCCACAGCAGGAGTAGGCACTGTCTGGGCAGCAGCCCTTCATACCTCACTTGTGATTAGCAGGTTACTTCAAGCTTCATCTAGGTTTTATTTAAATTCTCTTATTTCCTTTCTCTACTGCAAACAAACCTTCCCTCCTTTTATAAAACTCGTATGGGATCCCCAGGGACTCAAAGCTAACTTGAACTTTGGAAAGCTGTACTCCTGATACATCCTAGCAACCCATTGAAAGGAAGTAACAATTCACAGATACCCTCAGCCACTCTCCTTTTGTTCAATATAGACAAACATATGGATATCTGGGATTTTTTTATCCCCGTGAAGTTCTGTGCAATAGCATACAACATTAAGATTCTCAGAACTTTCAAGTTCATACTGATCTAAGAGGCACAAGGATCATACCCCAAAGTAGAATTCTTCAGAAAAAGGCATTTTCTTTGTCTATACCCGCTCTACTGAGATGTTCTCTCCTAGCACTTACCCCCTGCTCTTACTTAGGTGCTGTCTTGTTGTTCATATTAGAGATGGTAGAAAGGAAAAGTAGCAAGAGGGTGAGTATGTCTTATGTCTCAGATTTGTTTGATTAACAAAAAACCACCCAGTGAGCTCCTGAGAGCATAACTGAGGAATGAATAGGATAGTCCAGGATTAGATGTTTCTACTACGTTTTGACTTTTAATTTTTTTTGTTAAAATGAAGATTATTGTCGTGAATCAAAAGTTCATTAAAATATTGAAACTGGAAAGAAGGATATGTTTGTTGAATATGGCTGAAACACAGATCACTGAGAGGGAGGTCTATCTTGCAGCCTTGCACATGTAGTCCACACTGTTGAGACAAAGAATGTGTATGCCAGATGACCTGGTGCTGTGTAGTTGCAGGGGCCACAGCATTCAACCCCATTGGAAAGTAATTCTGATTGTGAATGCAACATTTGCTGGATGCAACTATGCAGTAAAAATAAAAAATGGCAAACCAAAGTGTCATGCATATTTACTACGATAAGTAAAATCAGTCTGACTCTTTTCCATTAGTATTTTGTCTTGCATCAGCTTTACATTAAGTTGCAGATTGTCTTTGTATTTATCTGAGCACAAAGTAGTCCTAAAATAAGGAGGAAAGCATTCTTCTTACTCTGCAGTGCCTCAATGCAAACCCTCAAAATAAGTTAGTGTAGAGGACAATCATCCTTAGAACCTTAGATAAATACACAATTTTTGCCATTTCTTAAAATTTGCAATTCTTACTTTTTCTAGGTATACTCCTCGAGGGAAAAAAAATTAAAAAATTGGTAAGGCAGACCTTTGATGTTTAAGATTTGTTGCCAAGGTATATGCAGGTTTGGACACACATGCTTCCATACACACCTTGTGAAATAAGTGTGTAAGTACTGCCATTTTTGGAGAGCTTTCTATTTCCTCTCTTTGTCTCAGCACGGCTTCAGCATTTACTTGTGGTTTTTTCTCCCAGTCACTGGACTGCGGTGAAGAGGCACATGTTTTTCAGTTTCTCATACCTACACTGCTCCTCACTTATATCACCAGAGCCATGCTCCCCATGATTAGATGGTGAATCTAAAATTTCAGGTTCACTGACCACTTCAGGAGACACTGTGAGAAGCTGACACAAAGCTACATCTTTGGTGAGTACCTGCCCATCTCAAAAAACACATTCACTGGGAACCTCAGCTATAAACAGCTTGCCATATGTGTACATACACACTGGAAAGTTTGCATTTTTAACATTTGTAAGTTGGAGCATCTTAGAGGAGATGCTATCACAGCTCAGCAGCAATCTCTCCATCCTGCTCAGTTTTCATTACAGGAATGCTTTATACCACTCTGTAAGTAAACAGTTATTAATAGATAAAATGCCAAGAGAAACACCAGCAGCTGGTCTCTATCCTAGACAACTATCACTTTTTTTGCAGGATTAATAAAACACTTTATTGTACACTGCAATTGGGTACCCTTTGTATCAAGTCTTGGGCTCTCACTGCAGTTGAATTCCACATTTTTGCGGACAAGTCCTTATGGCACCACTAGGGCAGGGCTCAGCTCCAGCTCATGGCCATTCCCCACTGGACCCTCTCCCCCACCAGGGGGGTTTCTTGTGTGCAGCGTGGGCTCAGCAATCTCCAAAGCACGCTGAGATGAAGGATTAGCTCAACACCAGGCTATTCAAACTGCTTTTAAACAAGTTCTGTTCCAAGTATTGCGGGTTTCCCCATGCATTACCTATACTTTGATTATTGTGGCCTTCCCTGGTTGCTTAGATAAAGGCTTCCTGGAGTTAATGGGGACAACTGTAACTCTCAAAATGGGAACCCACCTCACTGGCTGACATAGCTCCCAAATGGAAGCTCATTCCCTGTGCTGATAGCATGGACTCTCCTGCTCAGGCCAAGCTCTTAACTCATGATCTTCCATCACTAGCCCATGGTGAAAGACAGAATGGCTGGGCTAAAGGGCCTGTCTCCACCCCAGAGGTACTGCAGTTAATTGTTACCAATTCCTGTCCAAGTCTATTTCTATGGCTCCAGTATTAGCCTAGGCTTATTCCTTCCACAACACTTAAGCTTGCAGCATTACTGATTTCTATTTTGCTGTGACTTCCTGGCATAACTAGGTTATCTGTCCTGGCTATTCACCTCAGAGGTGAGAATGCCCCATTCAGATGCCTTCCTGCCCTCTCTTCACTGTTTTGTGCTGAGAAGTTAAACAACCTGACTGATCTTCAGAATCACAGCCTTAAACATATTTTATGCAGTTGCTTTCTGATCAACAGACAAGAATCTGTGTGTGAGAGAAATTAAACTGCCAGTCATTTGCTAGAGCAGGAAACCAACTTGGAGTCTTTTAGGTGTTGGGCTAGCACTCAAATGTGACGCCTGTATTTGTAACTATGTCAAAATGCACATGGGTACAGACAATCATACCTCCAAAGCAGGACTGAACAGTTTTACAGAAAAACGCCACATAAAACCTCTCAGGGAAGTTTTCCTGTGTCTGTTGCACACTACAGCCATGATGAGCAGACCCATTTACACTTTCATTAAAACCAAACATGTTTTGAAGAAGAAATTATCCCCCTTCAAAAGTCCTACATGGTTAATGTCTATGAAAGGTGGACAGGATTTGAAAGAAACGGGAGAGATGAGGAGCCACTGCCCGGTGTAGGCAAAATGCTGCACTCTACAGTCATGTGTGGAGTCACACTTTCTGACTGCCACTCATACCATTTCCTCCATGGAGTGCCATGCAAACGCACAGTCAGAAGTCCCAGTTTATTGCAAAGCGAAAAAGAAAGATATTTGAGCCAGCAGCTCAGAGCCTAGAAGCATGGACACTTGGTCTACAGTCAAACTGCAGGATTCATCCCAGCTTGGACCTCCCTTGACTTCACAGTTAATGTATGGGATGTGATAATTGACAACTTAGGTGGACCTGTCCAACCCAGTCCTCAAAACAGGCAGATTGGCAGGATCCACCTTGAATCAAATCTGCTTCTTGTACAAAAGGGGCAAGTCTTACATGACTGAGAAACTGAATTTGTCCAGATTTCTAAGTGTGCCGAGACAAACACTTAGTATTTGACTTCTACAAATTCATAAAAAAATTCTTGTCTGTTTGCAAAGTTGTGTAAGTAACAACAATCCAACACATCTGATGTTTTCTCTGCTAAGGCTGAGCACAGGAACCACGTCTTCTGATGGCACCTGCAGTGCTGAAAATGTTGCTTTGTAGGGTAACAAGTGAGTCTGAACTTTGACTACTGTGTTCAATTTATCCTTTACTCCAAGAAAGATAGTGAAGTGCTGAAGTGTGTCCAAAGAAGAGCTGGTGAATGGTCTAGAAAACAAATCCTATGAGGAGTAGCTGAGGAAACAGGAGTTGTTTAGTTTGGAGAAAAGGGGTCTCAGGGGAGATATTACCACTCTCTACAACTGCCTGAGAGGAGCTTATGGCCAGGTGGGAGTCAGTCTCTTCTGCCATGTCTCAGGTGAAAGGAAAAGAGGAAATGTCCCCCTGTTATGCCAGGGGAGGTTCAGATTAGATACTAGAAAAATACTTCACTGAAAGAATGGTAGGCACTGGAATAAGTTGTCCAGGGAGGTGGTGGAGTCATTGTCTCTGAATGTGTTCACGAGGAATCTGGATGTGGCACTTGGGGATATGGTTTAGGGGTGACTATGGTGGTGCTCAATTCACGGTTGGACTAGATGTTCTTAAAGGTCTCTTGCAAATTTGATGATCCTGTGATTCTGTAACCTTTTGCTCTGGAGCTTTGTTATCCCCTGCTCACTGGGTGAAAAAAATCCTTAAATTGATGCTGAAATAACTGCTGTCCCTAAAGGCTTAAACACACACCTCTTTATCTCCAAAGACAACGAACCTACAACAACTCTAGAACAGCTACCATGAAGGACCACAAGATCCTCCTCAGCTACTTAGACTGACAAATCTCTTTTGTCAGTGATTTCTGTATCTGTGGCTATCACCTTGACAGTGAAAACCAGAAAATGTTCTTCAATCATCATGTCAGTCATTTTCCATCTCAAAATTGATTTCAAGGCACTGGTAGCTCTGATCACATGGAGCAATTCCTGCAAGAGGGAACAATTCACCTTTGGAAGCTTAAAAATATCCAACCAGCTACAATTGCTTGAACTCATGAAGAGAAAAATTAGAGTCAGCTGTTTAGCATAGCCCAAGAGTCTCCATGTCACGGGAGATACAGCACCTAAACTGAGAGAAAGCCAAGAGGGAATATATTTTGTCTTGGCTCTTTACAACAGCAGTGGTAAAAGTCACTTTGAATTCATGACTTACCGTGGCTTTAAAAGAGCCTCACTTGCTGTCTAGGTATTTTTCAGGCAGAAATGGGCATGATGCAGGAAAACAGATTATTCATTACCTATGTTTTCCTATCTAAACCAGAATTTTCCATGGGCTGTTGCCACCTCTAACTAAAAGCATGGCTTCTGAAATACCTATAACAGCAACACTGAATAGCTACTTTTCTGCCAAGTGGCCTAGAAAATAAGTTGCATGGGGCAAGTATAACTTGAGAGCAGACAACATGTCTTGCATGACTCATAGCAAGCCCTGCCTGCTATTCTGGTAGGCAGGGACATGAACTGGCTTCACTTCCAAGCAGCTTTGACTCCTCAGACTCTGTGGCACTTACAATTGGGGTGAAAGCAATGTTTGTTTACTGTCTCTGAGTAAACTAGGGGTGTGGAACGAGGAGTCCCAAACCTCAAAAGCCAAAATGAAGAATTCAAGGAAAGGTGAAAATTGCAGCAGTCCATTTACCACAGATGAGAGAAGAGAGGAATTTTAACTTGAAGAGAAGGTGGGAAGACTTTCCTATCGCTGCTTCCACCTTTGTCCTTGGTTTCTGCAGCACTGTTCCCAGCTGCCAGCTGGAGGAGAGCAGTCTGTGCCTTTGTGCACACTTACAATAGTAAGTGCTGTGTCCTGGGATTGCCCTCTGCCTCTGCATTCTCAAGACAATTATTTTCACTTTTTGACATTTTTAGTCAGAAATTAAAGCGGCCAAGCACATTATTAAATTCAGCCTCAATTTCAAGAAAGGGATGATGTGGGTGTGTCTGACCATAACTACAATGAGGAGATAGCTGTTTCTAGGAGAAGTGTCAACTTTTATTTTGGGGACAGCCAAGTTGGCAGATACTCTTGGCTTCCACTGCACAATTCATGTGAAATGCAAAAATAAAATAAAAAAATATAATAAAAGAAGGAAGAAATTTAACTAGTGCTGCCCAAGAAAACCAGACAGACACACATGAAAAAGGAATGATGTACCATATAAAGCATTAAATACATGCACACACAGGCAGGACTCTGCTTTATAGGATTTGAACCATATGCACATCTACACATACACACGCACTAACTCACACCAATAAATCATTTTAGCCAGACTGTCTGTCTGGTGTGTGGAACAGAAACACACTTATGAAATCTATTTTCTTATTTTAGCAGCAGGCTAATAATTGATAAAGAGCCAGAGCAGGGGCTCTGAGGTTTATATGACAGATATACAAGGCTGCCGTTCTCCTCCCGTGTGCCTTGCCCTTCTCCCGCCTGCAGCAGCCCCAGCCTGAGAGCAAGCAGAGCCCCTTCCTGACTGGCACAGACCGAGCTCCTCAGCACCTGCCCAGCAGCCCTGCCAGGGCAGGGCAGATCTCCTGATTTAGCTGAAGCAACCAGAGAGAAGTAGCCATTGGCGTGACTCACCAGAGGCAGGAGTCAGCCGTGTGCATGGGCCTGGCCTGGTTTGGGGGGTGGTGGCTGCTGGCTCAGTCCCCTGGGCTAGCACTGGACACAGGGATGTGCTTCCAGCATGGTCCCAAGCCTCCCTCAGTAGCTTCCCAGCAGACAGCACTGGCATGGGGCTGGCAGTGAGATCTCACTGTAAGGAGTGTGGGCAAAGCAGCAGGAGCAAAAATGCCCTGGTGGCCCTTCTGAAGCTGCCTCACCACCTCTGGAGACACTTGGAGGCAGGGAAGCATGGCCAATACTAGTGAAAATAATGGATTACTCTGAGTACCGGGGCTTCCTTCCCTCCTCTGCATGTTGCTTGCATGAGTGCCAGCCCCAGACGCTGTATCAATGAGATATTGTCTGCAGTTTATTTTTCTAGGTTTTTTTCCTCTATCTCTTTTCTGTGTGGACTGTTCTCCACCCTTCCCAAACAACCTGTAAAGCAAAATTTAGTGTCTCTCAGTGCTAACCCATTTCTGGATGCTGGTGTGACTCCTCTGGTGTGTTAGCTTTGGGCTGGCAAAGGGTCAGATCAGGCAGAGGAGAGCCAGACTGGATCTGGGCCAGGTGGAGAGATGCCACACCATGGGACCACCCATCCCAGGCTGTGTACTGCCCCTGGAATAACTTCTCCTGAATGACTTCTCCTGTGGTTCCTCTGAGGGGTCAGGTCACACTGGCTACTTCTCCCAGCTTTTTGCACTGCCTTCTGCTCTCCACTCTCCCTCTTAACTCACTACTTGCTCTTTGTTCTTTTGATGGACTGTCAGATCGTGGGAAAGAAAAAAAAAAAAAGAAAAACATAGACTTAAAATATATTGAATTTGTGGGAAAAAAATAGTGAAACACAACCCATTCTCAAATTATTTCCATATTGCTTGTCATAACTAAGGGGCAACTCTTTCTCAAGCTATTCCCTGGTTTTGGCCACTGAATACCCTTACATAAAAGGGCCACAACTGCCCCTCAGACTCAGGCAGGACAGGGATAAGCCCCACTTGGGTGAATCTCACAAAACAGAGAGCATGTTTACTTCAGTGCCTGGAGCCTGCCAAGTAAGCCTGCCAACGGGAGGTGTTGCTGGCTTGGAAAGAGTATTTACCAGGCTTCCCACTAACAGAAATACCTGAAGCTTGTAGTGATCTTCCTTCTGTTAGGCTGTAAGGAGTCCAAGGCTCAGGGGAGGCTGCTTTGTTTGGGAAAAGCCCTACACAACGGCAGCTGGAGAGAGAAGCTGCACTGCAGGTTCTGATTTTCACTAATTGCATCTGCCTTGATTTTCTCCCCCGCACCATTCCTGTGTAAAAGGACTGGAGCTGCCTCAAGGATACGTCTCCCTTTTTGACTCCAAGACAGCTGGAATGCAGTGTTCAACTTCAAGAAGGCAGTTGTACCATGCACACCCTGTTGAGTAAAAGGAAAAAAATCCTGAGTGCCACCAGAAAACTGGCTTCTCCCCTTCCCTACAAGGTCTGCTGCAACCCATCAGCAAAGCAAAAAGAAGCAAAACTTCAGCTTTGGATTCTGAAAGCTATTTTAGCTATCCAATTATCAGTTAAACCATCAGAACTTAAAAGTTAAACTGCATTTAAGATAAAAATCACTTCAGATTATGCTTCCATTACAATGGCACAAAAGTGCTTGAGAGCAGCTCTGCAGTGGGAGAGCAGCTCTCTCTCGGTGGGACTTTCCTTCCAGGGGCTGTACTACACACCTCAATTCCCTGCTGACCTACACAGGCAGTCATCACTTCTACTAGGTTTGTTCCAGGTTAGCTTCACTTCTAAACCCTATCACTTGTGAAATGATGACTTGTGCCCAACAGGGCTCTCCCGTGGAGCAGAAAGCAGTTCAGTTTGTAACTGGAGTGTGTTTGTGCTCCTTTGGGTATGGGAGGTCCATACTGTGCAGGGGCTGTGGGAATCTGCCAGCTGAGTAGAGATCCCACACACTGGGATTGAGGAGAAACAGAATTCCTTGCACATCAGTGCTGACATTTTAATATTAAATCATTGCAAATTATGGTGATTGCAGAGTACAGACCTTGGCATCTTCTTCTACCTTGGCATCTGCTTCTAGGCAGAGAGGAAAGGGTAGAGAAGCAAGGCTCTGTCTTTAGCTTGTGTCCTCTGGGCTGGAGTGTTCCTGCTCAGTTTTTGACTGCCATCCGCAGAGATGTTACACTGAGCACCTACAGTTGGTGCAATGCACACCACCTTCATCTGACTTCAAACCCAGTAACCATGTATGTCTTCAAACAGATTGACCCAGGAATTTAAGGGGAGCTTTACCTTCTAATCCAAAGCTACATTTGGTTGAGTTTGGCCCTGTATGTGGGAAAAACCCCTTGGAGAAGCACAGTAGTTACTGTACAGACATAGCTGCTGTTTTTCCAAATGAAACACAGCATTTCATCTGTTTCAATGCTGTTTTAAGTCAAATCAATTTGGCCCATGAGTTGCTCTGTATTTATTTTGCCAGATTTGAATTTTTTGTGTTTGGAGTCTGGGTTGGTAAGTTAATAATGACAACAACATGTCTGAAACAAGAATAAATTAACTCTATTTATACCAACACAAGAAGAATTATGAAAGACTCGGGGAGCCAAATGTCAAGCAGGCTTTGGTATGCATGGAATACATTCAGGAGACTACAGAATTTGGCAACAAAGAAATACCAAGGAGCTGGAGGAAGGCTGGTTGGAAAGCAGATTCAGGCTTTTGCTGTGGTGGGGAGATTTGATGAAACAAGCCATCTTAGGAGAGGACTAGATCTGGTGTAGGTGCCTGGAGCAGTGATAACCACCTGCCCAGTGCAGACACTGGTGTGCAGCACGCTGGCTGTGACACATGGGCTGGACTGCAACTACTCACTCCAAAAATGAAATGGTTAAGACAACTGCAGAGCTATCATGCACAGAGAAGTATGTGACATCTTACCAGCTGAAATATTTGAGGCCAAACATTGTTACTCATTGGGAGCTCTGCCATTAAGCTCCCTCTCCCCTGATATTTATGATTAACACTTTGAAACATCTGCATTGCCTTTTTGACTCACAAGAATTCCAGTTAAAGGGAACAAACTTTCTGCAGCAAAGTTTCTGACTGCCAAAAAAGAGAAGACTTACAGAGCAGCTGTCTCTTACCCTGTTCTCTTCCCAAGGCAGTAAACAGCCTTTGGAAAGGAGGCGTCTCCCAGTGCCCCTGCTCAAAGCCCCGTGCCCAGAGATCTCCCCACACCCTGGCAAGGGTTAACGGGACACCAGCCTCTCTCAGGCTCCGAGGCTGCTGGAGACACGTGTGAGGGGACAGTCACACCACCCTCACACACACACCACCCTCTCTGCAGCATCAGCTTCAGGATGCCTGCCCAGGCTGATGGGCTCTGCCTCAGAGCAGCGAGGAGGGAGGCACTCCCCACGCTCAGGTTTTGGTCAAAGCTCCCAAGAAAGGGAAAGCAAGGTTTGTAGAAGATGAAATAGAGACACATGAGTGCAGAAAGTACATGAAAAGTAAAAAGTGAATGATTTTTTTTTTCTTTTAACAAACTCTTCCCAATTAAAAGGAGGGGAAAGCAGAAAGTACTTGAAAGTAGATCCTATGGTTGCAGAACCACATTTCTGAAATACAGATCTCTCAAGTATCAAACTACATTGCAGAATGACTAATTGTGGGATGACTAATCCCTGTCTCCCCTCCAAAACTATTACTTCACAGTGGCGAAAAAAACATACCATAAAGATGCTGTTATTGCATCACTCACATTTACTTGCATTGAGAAAGACTGAGCCTTTTGCAGTACTTGTCTGATTACCAAGAGAGATGCTTCTTCCATGCCAGAAAAAGAAAAGACCACTTAGTCTTCAGAATTCATTCTGGACAATTGTAAAGGTGTTTGGTGAAATGCCTCGGGGCTGGGGAGATTGCTTGCAAGCAAAAAAAACCCCACAAACAACAAAACAAAACAAATGAAACCAAACCAAAAAACCCAAACACTATTCACCCCCCCCCATCCCCTGCAAAAAAAAATTGGGGCAGGGGGATGGCAGAAGCAGATGGATATTCAGATTGACAGAAAATGAAAGCTTCCTTTGTCTTGATTTCATTAGTCTTCATTATATGACCAGGACAGATTTAATTGCTGCCCTGCATACATAAGTAATAAAAATGTAAAATGTTTAAATGAACTGTGGCTCCCAAAAGCCATTATAAAAGATTAATGATGAGTACTATTTGCTAACTTAAACGTCTTCAAGAAACACATCTGAGCAGCCCTTGTGGCTAGGATGATATTAGAACAATATTTGCTGGACTACTTCTCTCAACCCACTATGCCCCTAGCTTTGATGGTTTTGATTATTCCATCTTTAGCTAGTCTGAATTCTAGACATATTTGATTGCAATTTATTCATTCCTGACAAGTTATCCCACTCCTGCAATCCAAAGAAAGAGTCTTCAGGTACTCATAGTCATATTCTGTCTTCAAGAATTGCTGATGCTTGCTTTGATGGCTTTTACTGCCAAAGTTGTTGAATATATAGTTTATTAGTAGCACTCCAGAAATTACTGTGTGAATTAATACACTATCCAGCTGAAGGGAAAATTATACAACTATTTAAATTGGAATCAGTACCAAGACCCATCTTTGAACTACAACTTTCCCTTGAGGGGCACAGATTTGACTCTGAATTCAAACTGAGAAAGAAGTTTTATTTTTAAACTGGCACCAAAGCAAAGCAAAGTTTTGACATAGTTTTGGCCATCCACCTCTCATTTGACTTAGAAACCCATCCTCAGGGTAAAGCAAACGCTCAAGCAGAGGTGAAGGTGCCAGCTCTTGTCTTCTCACTGCTACCATTCAGTGTTTCTTTCATGTTTTACCAATCTATTTACCACTCCATCCACTTGTCGCAAAGAGCTGTAAGGCAGAGACAGCCCATTAGCTCCTGCACTCAGAGCAGAGCAGGCTCCAAAAGCTGCACAGCCTTGTCCACCCCACCCACTGGAGCGAGTTACACCTCCTGCCAAAGCTCAGCCTTGAGATGAGCCCGGCTGGCAGCTTCTCATGTGCCCCCTCTGGATGGAGCAAAGGCTCAGATCGTGCCTGAACATTGCACCTGAAGCCAGCACAGCAGGGGCAGGAGAACAGAACTCAGGCAACTTTCTGATTTTCTGCCTCTTTTGTGCACAGGCAACCACCAAACTTTAACAAATGGGCACAAACAGCTTTTCCATGGATAAGCACCTCCCTTGTGAAGTCAGCTAGATTGTCTTGACAGCTACACATCTCTGGGAATGAAGAGACCTGCACAGGGAAGTGGAACTTTGGTGTGGTGTACTCTGATATTTGGCTTCCAATCCAATTTTTGGATAATACTAAAAAATTTGGGAAGACTCAAAAAACTTGATACTTTGTGACATAAGCCACTTTCTTGCTATTTAGGATTGCACTAGGATTTTCACAACTGGCAGGAATTTTGCAGCTGCAGAGCTTCTGTATCCCATCCTTTCCAACATCACTTGTGGAGGCCAAAAACTAGACTGATGGACCACTAAATGACACATTTCTATGTTCCTTTCTGCTTTAGTGCTCATTTTGCTATATTACACTCAGTGTTGACTTTCATAACACAGCCTCCTCTGCCAGGAGTGGGCTATATTGACTACTTAAGATCTTCTGAGCCTTCACCTGGTGTCCCACAATATGATGCTCAAATTTTCCCATTTTCCATTCCACTCCCATTAGCTCTCTAGGCTCAATTCTGTGCACATGGTGCCATTTCTCTTTCCTGATCACTGTTTGGAAGCTGCCTCCCTAGTAAGTCTGGCTCCTGGACTCTCATCTCTTCCTGTGCAGTCTTCTGGGCTGGTCCCATTCCAATCTGTGGACCAGAAGCTTTTCCAAGACAACTACTCTCTCTTCAGTGCTTATAACTTGCTTGCCCACCAAGCCCATCGTCTGTTCAGCGTCACAGAGTAGACTGATACAATTAAGACTGCGGGGTTAGCTATTTTAGGGGAGAACAGAATTGCTGCTGTTCCCAGGGAGAAAAGAAAGGTCCTGGAGAAAGAGGAACGTGGCTTAGTGTTGCTATTTCACAGCTGGCTGAGCGAGAAATTGGCTCTACTCTTCCCAGCCTCAAAAGTAGGGACGGGAGCCCCAAGGCATGGAGACTGGCTTGCCAGGTCTTTTAAATCAGTGACAGGAGGAGCTCCTTCCCCTCTCTGCCTCCTTCTCCTGTCGGGAAAGCTCCTTGGGGTGGTGCTTGGTCTCCTGCAACTCTTCTCCTGCTGCTGCAGCTGCCCTGGAAGCCCCCAGACATTCCCAGCAGAGTCTGGACGGCTGCTTTGGTGACAACCTGGGCTCAATTTAATGAGAACGTTCACGTTCACTTGCTATGCTGGCTGTCCGCCAGCATATTTTCTTGAGGCACATAAGAGAGAGAAGGGAAATGGTGATCTTTAACAGGTTTTTTTGTGTGTTTTTTTATTTTTATTTATTTTTTTTTTAATCCAGCCAAACCTGACTGGAATTTCATGGATGAAAGAAAAGGCACTTCTCTAGCCCAGGGGCTTTGTCCCTGCCAAATTATAAGGGCCTACTGCAAACAATGGAGGTGTTAGAGCTTCTAAAAAAATACAAATGTTGAAAGAATCTTTTATAACGGAAAATATTAGGCAACCTAAATCTCAGGCCAGCTGGTAGCGGGCAGTATAATATAAACTCTTTGGAGGAGAGCTGTGCAAATAATGGATTTTCAGAATTTCTCGTCTCCCACTCCCTGCTCCAAGTTTGAACTATTTTAGCTATTTTCTCCAGCTGAAATTATTTGCCAAATTCAGCCAGTCGCTAAATTCTTCTCAAATTTTTTCTTTTCTCCGTTGACAGGTTTCTTGTAAAAACAAACCCATTCTCCCACCTCCGGCTCGGAATTACAGCGTTCACCAGTGACACACTCAGGAAGAAATCTGCCTGTGGTCAGCTCACTCATTTTTTGCTGCCTTCTCCTTGGAGCTCACACGTTACAGGAACCAATCTGGCCTGATAGCCGCCTGGCAGCCTGCAGTGGAGCTTTTCCAGGAGTCTCCACCAGGCCTGGCACAGCCAGCGCTGGGCTGGGAGCCTTTGCACAGTGTGGGGCTGGAGGTTCATTAGGCTGCGGTTTGCCGGCTGGGTCTCTGCCGGCCCAGTTCATAATAATGATGTTTCTGATGTCAACTGCGGACCAGATGTTGCCCGTCAGTGGCGTGCTGCTGCAGGGGAGAGGCGACTCAGGAGGTGGGAGGCTCTGAGGAGTCAATGATCCCGTGTGGTTCCTTTTAAACATGCAGGTGTTAGCTGTGGTGTCCTGGCCAAATCCCGTTCTGGCGTTTCACCAGCTCTGGCAGTTTACCTGCTCACAATCACCTCTGTGCTCCTAATTGCAGCAGTTGTTTCTCACCTCCCTGAGCAGCAGATTTGTGCACTCACAGCTGGCACTGCTACGTGCCGACCCTGCGGCTCCAGGGGATGGCAAAGCCCACATCCTGGCATCCCCCATATCCTTGGAGATAAGCAGCAGCCCCAAGCCCCATGCCCAGGGCTGGAAGACAGCTGCCCTGCAGAGCCAGACAGAATTGACAGACACCCGAGGTGAGGCTGCAGCAGGGCTGCCCGTGGTGGTGGGGCACTATAAATGTACTTAAACAAGCTGCCTGAGCCCTAAAATGTGGCTCCAAAGTAATGAAACGTGGTTGTTTGGCAGCGGCAGGCACTGCCTCACTTACAGAGGCTGCTGATGGTTGTTAGTGCAACACAGCCTGTCCAAAAACTTTTTCTTTTCTTTTCTCTTTTCTTTTCTTTTTTCTTTTCTTTTCTTTTCTTTTCTTTTCTTTTCTTTTCTTTTCTTTTCTTTTCTTTTCTTTTCTTTTCTTTTCTTTTCTTTTCTTTTCTTTTCTTTTCTTTTCTTTTCTTTTCTTTTCTTTTCTTTTCTTTTCTTTTCTTTTCTTTTCTCTTCTCTTCTCTTCTCTTCTCTTCTCTTCTCTTCTCTTCTCTTCTCTTCTCTTCTCTTCTCTTCTCTTCTCTTCTCTTCTCTTCTCTTCTCTTCTCTTCTCTTCTCTTCTCTTCGCCAAATTTTCAAACAGAATATTCAGGTCTGTTTAGGGCTTTAAGTGAATAGTGAGGTGTGAGTGTATATTATTACAGAGCCCACGAATTGCAGGACCAGACAGATAATGCAGGTTCCTAAGTTCAAAAACACAACACTGAAAAATTTTGCCAAGAAAGAACTGGTGGTGATTAAAAGTGAAGCAAAACTCCTGGTGTGAGAATAATCTCTTCCTGTTGTTGGTGGTGTTGCATCTTTGTTGGAGGCTGC